>NC_080168.1:85709020-86072603 GCF_950295315.1 Erinaceus europaeus | reverse complement strand
AAAATAGGAATCCACTCCAGAAGCAGTGGATTCGGGGTGCAGGCACCGAGTCTCTGCAATAACCCTGGAGGCAAAATAATAATAATAATAATAATAATAATAATAATAATAATAAAACAACCAACAACCGCTAAGGTTACTATACTTCACTAGCGGTGAAGCAGGTCTGCAAGTGTCTATCTTCCTCTCCTCCTCTCTTCCTTCCCCTCCTCTCTCCATTTCTCTCTGTCCTATCTAACAACGACATCAGTAACAACAACAATAAAAAAACAAGGGCAACAAAAGGGCAAATAAATAAATAAATAAATAAAATATAAAAGAACTTTATGTAAAACCATTGAGGTCATAACAAAGAACAATGATAATCCCCAGCATAAAATGAATCCCCTGTGCTCCTTCAACTCACAACTAATATTTTTTCCACCCCCTAAGCATAAACACTATTCTGAAGTTTGTTCTAATAATACTCTTTCCTTCTTTCCTTTCTTTTATACCATCAGTGTGTTCTATTTATAAAGCAGTAGTTTAGTTTTGCATGACTTTGAACTTTACCCTAGTGAAAGAATGCTGCATGTTTTACTTTTTATGCCTTGTTTCATTTAGCATCATGGTTGTAGAACCATGTTAATGCTTGTAGCTAGACTTGACTTGGTTAACACTGTTATAATCATTTTATGAATATACCGTCATTTGCCTTTTGACAAATGCCTATTCAATTTTCTTACCCATTTGTTTTTGTTTTACATTACATACCTCTATTTTTTTTATGTATTCAGGATCAAAACCTTTTTTTTAATATATAGATAACTTTATTTTGCCAGTGATTTGTTTAGGTTTTTTTTTATTTCTAATTTGTTTAGGTTTTTTTTTCTAATTTTCTTTTATTTATTTAAAAAAGGAGACAATAACAAAAACATAGGATAAGAGGGGTACAACTCCACACAGTTCCCACCACCAGATATTGGTATCCCATCCCCTCCGCTGATAGCTTTCCTATTCTTTATCCCTCTGTGAGTATGGACTCAAGGTCATTGTGGGATGCAGAAAATGGAAAGTCTGGCTTCTGTAATTGCTTCCCCGCTGAACATGGGCATTGACTGGTGGATCCATACTCCCATCCTGCCTCTCTCTTTCCCTAGTAGGGTGGATCTCTGGGGAAGCAGAGCTCCAGGACACATTGGTGGGGTCATCTGTCCAGGGAAGTCTGGTCAGTATCATGCTAGCATCTGGAACCCGGTGTCTGAAAAGAGAGTTAACATACAAAGGTTTTTTCATCTATGTTGAAAACAAAGTGAGCATGATCTTTCTTCTATAAACATTTGGGAGAATTCACAGATGAAACCAAATGCGCTTATTATGTGCTTTGTGTGAAGTTCTAAATTAGGAATTAAATATCTTTAATAGGTACAGGATGATGCAGGTTTTTCTCAGTTACTGTGTTTGCTTTGCTACATTGTATTTTCTAAGAATCTTACAGGTTATCTAAACTGTCAACCTTTTGATATGTTTGTTGCTACTGAGCTTTTTTATTTTTGATGTTTGAAAAAGTCTTAAGAGATGGTCTTTCTCATTCTTGTAACTAGCACTTTTTCTCATATTTGCTAGAATTGAGAACATAGATTTGAGTTTGTTATTTTTTAAATTTATGTCACAATGAAATAGTCTATCCTCTCTATTTCTATTTCCTTTCCTTCTATGTTTATATTTTTCTTTTTAATAATCTACTAAAGTCTTTATCCTTATAGAAAAGTCATTTGCTTTTCAGACTCCATTTTTTCTAATATGTGTATTTATCGACACACATATTTCCTTCCAAGCTGAGCAATAATTACGTCCCAGAAGAGTTCTTAAGTGTTTTACATTTACCTTAGATCAAATTATTTTCTACTTTGCATTCTTCCTTAGCCTGCTGGCTATTTAGAAGTATATTTTGTAGTTTCCAAACATATGGGAATATTTTGATTAGCTTTATTAGCTGCTATCTTGATTGTATGTGTGGTCAGAGAACATATAATACACTCTATGTTATTAAACACTTCACTTTTTTGTTATTAGATTGACAGTTCTTCATATTTTCAATAAATTTTGTGCATATATGTGAAAATATTTATTTGAAGTTGTGGGTGTACTGTTTTTTATTGTTTCTTCATTTATTCTGCTAGGGCTTTGCTGGGAGTCCTCTCTTGTACCATTCTGCCACTCCTGATGAGTTGTTTTTTGTTTACTTGTTTGTTTCCAGATAGAGAGTGAGAGTCAGGAAGGAAGAAGGAGATAAAGAGGAGAAAAAAACATAGCACTGTTCCACTGCTCATGAAGCTTCTGCTTTTGGCATGTCGTGACTACAGGGGTGGTGGGATTGGGAAGGGCTGCATGAACCTTGTGTAGTAATTTGGTTACTCTAAAAGGTGAGCTATCTCCTGGCCCTGGATACACTATTTTATATGTATCCATATGGTCATATTTGCTAGTTGTGTGGCTTGTATTTTAATCTTCCTCTTGAAATTTAGTCCAAAATTTCTAGTTTATTAGTTATTGGGATAATTATGTTAAACTGTGTTACTCAGTTGATTTATAATCCTTCTTTTAGTTTGTTCAATTTTTCTTTTATATAATTTATGGTTATATATTTTAGATGGATTCAAATTTAGAACTGCTATATCTTTTTGATAAGGTGATCACTGTGATACGCTTTTCATTTTATTTTATTTGTTTTGTCTCAGAATACTCACACATACTCAAAACACTAAAGTTACTTTTTAAAAGCTACATGAAACACTGTTAATGTTTGAAGAACCATGGGAGAGAAAAATGCTGAAAGCATGAGACCATATTTAGTTCTGATTTTTTTCAAAGGGAAAAAAAAGTTGATCTTACCCTTAACAGAAAACTTCAGTGAAATTCTAAAATTAATGTTTTAGAAATAATGGTTTGTGAGACAGTGTTCAGAAGGAGAAATGGTGATTACCAAGCCAGAATGTGTTCATTAAAAATGTCATATAGTTAGCTACATTTTTTTTTCTGAAAGGATTACTAGACCAGCATAACAGAAAGTGATAGATAAAAATTTCTGGGATTCAGCAAGCTAATACATCACATAATATCTAGTAGATATTATACTGGGGAAATTTGGGCTGGATTATACTGCAACTGGGTATATTAAAAACTGATGAATTATGGTTTTTATATGTGCTGATTAATTTCCTTAGTGCCTTCTGGCTCGCTATTTTAGCCAAGGACCTAGACAAAAACACACAGTGGCATGCTTATAAAATCAGTATGTGACATGAAGTTATGTGAGGTGAAATCTGTGCTGGGTGGCAGAATACACAGTTTGTGATGATCCTTTGAGCCCTACTTCATATTTAAAGTGGGCAACTGTAAGATCAAGGATTCAAACCAAATATAAAACTGATAAGAAGACTCAGAGGCTAGTAATTCATGGGGAAAGGGTATTATAAACCTTTAGATAACCCCTGAGAGTAAGTTCAATATGAGACATCTGTTATATTGAACTTCTAGAAATTCTGTTAGGCTATTACCAGAACTATGGTATACCTCAAGGAGAAAGTAATACTGGTCAGATATATTAGGAACATCAAATTTATCTTAATGCCTAGTAATCCCACTGAACGTGGTATGTCACCAGGTAGTCTGAAGACATGAGTCTTCACAAAGCAATGAAGAACTCCAAAGATAACAGAAATTCCAAAGTGAAAGAATGTAACTAGACACTTTCCTTGACGGAATGATGATGATCCAAGTATCAAGATTACCAGAGACCAACTGTTAATATGTTAAGGCAAGATCAAGTTTCAGAAAAACCTGTGAGCCTCAGATTTACACAGTAAACCTGACCAGAAACAATTGCAAGGGAAGTTGCTAGCTAAACATTTCATGGACAGGGTCCTTGAACTTCCTATAATTACTTTTTTTTTTCTTTGCCTCCAGGGTTATCTCTGGGGCTCAGAGACTGCACCACAAATCCACTGCTCCTGGGGGCCAATTTTTCCCATATTTGTTGCCCTTGTTGTTGTTGTTATTGTTGACATTGATGTTGTTGTTGTTGGGTAGGACAGAGAGAAACTGAGAGAGGAAGGGAGACAGAGAAGAGAGGGGATGAGAAAGATAAACACCTGCAGACCTGCTTCACTGCTTGTGAGGCAACCCCTCCTAGAGGTGGGGAGCTAGGGACTCAAACCAGGATCCTTAGTTCCTTACACCTGTCCTTGTGCTTTGTGCCATGTGCGCTTAACCTGTATAATTAATTATCTTTTCTTAATTTTCATTTATTTTTTTATTTCCTTTCGTTGCCCTTGTTTTATTGTTGTAGTTATTCTTGTTGTCCTCGTTGTTGGATAGGACAGAGAGAAATGGAGAGAGGAGGGGAAGACAGAGAGGGGGAGAGAAAGACAGACAACTGCAGACCTGCTTCACCGCTTGTGAAGGGACTCCCCTGCAGGTGCGGAGCCGGGGGCTTGAACCGGGGTCCTTATACCGGTCCTTGCGCACTTAACCCACTGCACTACCACCTGATTCCCTATAATTACCTTTTCTATTAGCCACTGTTGACACAGAAGCAACAGCTCAAGAACCAGAGTTGTGTGTTCACTAGTTTACAGAACTGCCCTTTGCTGTCTTACTGCTCTCAGAGAAGTTTTTCTAAAAGTTTTATTTCTAGATCATGCTCACCTTAGAATCATGAAAATAATGATTATAATAATAATGTCAAAGAAATAAGCACATTGGATTAATAACATTTTAATTGAAGCTTTGTTAGATATCCAGTAATACAATAACACAACTTTTTAACAAACCAGATGCTTCTACAGGCTTACATGAAAAACAAGGCCACATTTCATACTTTCTCACACCCAATCCTCTTTGAAACCTGACTATTTTTTTTACCTCTTTGAAAGCTTTCAGAGAGTTATTTTACTCCCTGAATTCTGAAACTTTATATTGCTGTGTATGTATTTCTTAACACACGTCTTGCTGTTTCTAATACTACTTAACATAATCATAAGATATGTCTACCTACTATTTGTCATCCTTCAATTTTAGATATTATCTATTGTGAAATCAGATATATGCACTTCTAGTGTTCCCAGCCCTAACAACTCCCACCTCCCTCTCAATATAGTTGTATCACAGTTTGGTTTTAAATCAATATATAGAGAGGGTTTTTTTCCCCATAAGGCAATGTAACTATTCATCACAGTTAAGCTACAAGTACTACTTTTCCTTTATCTAATAACTTTTCATATTATCTGAAGATACAAATGACATTCTGGTTTTCTTAGTCTTCCATGTGTCAATCAAGAGTTTATCACCAAGAACTTTAATGTAATTGAAACTCTCCTCTGATTTAGTTCAACCTCATTAAGTATTCCATAGTGTAGTTTTGTGCTTAAAGATGTATTTCCTCGAACCGTTAACCCTACTGTTCTAAACTGTTCTTGCTGCTCTCTAAAAATGCTGAACATGGGGGCCAGACAGTAGTACACCTGTTTAAGTGTACAGATTACAATGTCCAAGGACCCAGGTTCAAGCCTCTGCTCTCCACCTGCAGCAGGAAAGCTTCATGAGTGGTGAAGCAGGACTGCAGCGGGAAAGCTTCATGAGTGGTGAAGCAGGACTGCAGTTGTCTCTCTGTCTCTTTACCTCTCTATTTCCCCCTTTAATTTCTCTTGGCCTCTATCTAACAATAAATAAATAAAAGTACTTTAGAAATAAAAATGCTGTACACCTGTGGCTGTGATACTTTGTCACTCTGAGAATTCTCCCTGATCTCCAGCACCCCTAGTGTGTTAGCATCCCTAATTCCTGAAGCTATGTCTTCTGTTTTCTTGGCCTGCTATTTATTTTGTGTGTGCAGATGTTTCAAAGGCTTCTTGCAAAATCCCTTGAGCAAATGCTGGGCGACCTTATATGTCAGCTAATGTCTTCATTCTCACATTTGAATTCTTACATTTAATCAATTGTTTCCCTATCAAATTCAAAATTGTTTTTCCATAGAGATTTGAAGGCAATTATCTACAGCTCTCTGACTCCAAGTACTACTATTGAGAAGTTATTCTGACTCTTGTTTCTTATTTCATGAATGTACTTTTATTATTGGTGAGTAGCTTGGCCACTGGTGTAGTTTACCTAGTGATGTGGACATTTCCTTGAGAATTCCAAACTCTAAAATTGTGATCTGGTCAACTTTCCCAGGAAATGTTAATCTTCTTGATCAAAGCAGGTCTACTGCCTCACCTGAAGTTAATGAGGTAGGGATACATTTCTCCCTCATGCAGAATTTTCATGACATGGTGACTGACAGCAGTACACGATTCTACATGCTACCCCTATATAGAAGGGAAGAGTACTGTTGTTAATTGAAAGCAAGAGTTATCTACCAATGTATCACAAACTCGTTTGTCTATGAAGTTCATGTTGTGAAATACTTTTGCTGGTTTGGGTTCATTTTGCTGGAAAATTGTAAAAGTGATTTTCCTCCATCAAGAGATGACTCTGGAGAAATTCATCATGCACTCCCAATACAAAGTTAGGGCCCACACAGAACTCTGGCAGTGGAAACTATATGAAATTACATGCCATTACAATTATACCCCTTAAAGTCTTGTAAACCAATATTGAATCACTAATAAAAAAAATAATAAAACATTAAAAAGCAGTGTTAAGTCCATAGTACTTTATCTAAAAATTTTGTATACTATAAAAATGTCAAATGATATAGACTGGCATTGGTAATGGAATAAAGTATAAATTGTAGAACCAGATCATTTAACTGCATAATATAATTAGCATTGCCCTTATGAAATTGTTGACTCTCTTCAGAAGACATTTAAGACTGTGCAAGGACCTGAGTTCAAGCCCCTGGTCCCCACCTGCAAGAGGAAAGCTTCATGAGTGGTAAAGCAGTGTTACAGGTGTCTCTCTCCCTACTACCCCCTTTCTTTTTGATTTCTGGCTATATTTAGCCTATAAATAAATAAATATAATTTTTTTTAATTCTTTAAAAAAAGAAGATATTTAAGACTAAATTATTATCAATCATGTTGCTGAGAAATATAGCTTTAATTATTCCATGAGTTTTTCAAATGTCTGTGTGGTAAATATAGACTAACGGTGAAGTGTATTGTGGGAAAACTTGAAACTTCACAACTTGTCCCCAGTATGCCACAATCGTGTTCTGATTTCTTTCAGACACAATGAGGACCTTTAGTCTATGTGACTCATAGAAATTGATATTTAGATTTATAATACAAGGTCTACTGGGGTTGCCTAGAAGAAATCACATTTACTATCAATGGCTTTTGTTTTCCCCAGTAAAACTGTTATGAGTTAAAATTTTCTTTGGTGGCAGTGAAAAGGGATAGCCAACAGACAAGTGTTCAATAAATGATTTCATTGTTGTGGTGTAATAGTTCTGACCTATCTCTGTATATGAGGTCATTGAGTCATACCAGAGTTGAGAAATGTTTGTGTTAAATCATACAGTTCATGGTATATGTACATAGTGCATTTAAGGTTCCACTATGGTATACTGATCTGAAGTAAAAATTTGATTTTTTCCTTTTTGAAAGAATTTTGAAATGCTTTTGATTTCCCTATAAGAGTATATTTATCCACAGAATCCACTAACACAATTTGTTTTCCTTTGAATTTCTCCTGAGAGCTCTTCTATAATGGAAGAAAACTATTCAATGATTCACAAAATTAATTAGTAGAACTGACTTTCTAGCAAAAAAAAAAAAAAAAAAAAGATGAAGGAATTCCACAGATTTTAAGAGCATAAGAAGGTATTTTTTCAGGGCAAACTACCTCATATTCTCAGATAAATATTTCATGGGTAGATCAGATAGTGGCATAGCAAGTTTAAAGTGTCTAAGGGCATATTCAACTACATCCATTAAAATATTCCTTAGTGTTTCATTTGGAGATACACCCTTCTGTCATTGACTGTCTGGTTCATCCTTCAAAGCATCATTTTCATAAATGGAGAAAATGATCTGGGTTTGCATCAAAGCAGAGGAGCTGGATGGTTATGAGTGGGAAACTATAATTTTTAGCCACTCTTTCATCAGAGAAGTTAAAATGATTTTTCCATAGGATCTTTTTTCATTTTCTCCCAAATTCTTGACTGGGCTGAGATAATAAGTGCTTAATAGTTATGGAACCAGTATTACATGTTTCACCTAATATCTGATGACTAGGAAAGAGTTAATATACAGTGAAACAAATGTAAATTTATAATGCCATGTGTAAATAGGAGGAGTCTCATGTTCTGTTTCCATTATGATAATTGATTTCCCTTTTTAATGAGAGAACTAAAAATTGCATAAGCACATGTTCAAGGATCATCTCACATTATCCATAATGTCTTTTTAGGTTTAGAGTTCTTACAAGAAATTGGTATACACTTCTCTCGATGGCCGTCTGAATGTCTCAAAAAGAAAATACATTAAAATTGGAAACTTTAAATTTCCCTCCCATAAATGAACTCTTTGGATTAGAAGTCATTCTCTATCAAATTTCAGGTTTATGCACAATTTGTTTTGAATACATAACTCCAGATTCACATCATAGTTTAAAGCCCATGCTCAAAATTTAACAAACAAATATTCTTTGCAGGTATGCTTTGAACTTGCATTTATTGTAGAATACAGTTACCAGGAGTATATTTCCTATGATGCACAGACTCATTGGAGATACTGAACATGCACATGAGCAATGGTAGGATTATAATCTGTTCAAGAAACCCACCCCTTTCTGTACAACAGAAGTCCCAGGAAGCCAATCTTCTATTGGAAGAGTTACAGAAGGTGAGGTTACTGCCTCTGTTTCAACCAAAAAAGTAACACAGTAACTTCTGATTATCAACTCAAGTGACCAGGGCCTAAATAATAATAACCTGCAGTTGCTCTAATTTGTGTCTCAGCTTCCAGTTTAGTGACAGCCAGGAAAAGGCCAAATACACATCCCTAACCAATCTCATAGACAATCCTATTTGTAGCTAGCCTGCCTGCAGCTTCCCCATGCCAACAGTCTCTTATCTTGTGCACCTGTAATCTTTCCTGTATTTTGAAATTGAAAGTTCTTGTTCCCCTGCCTCTGATTCTCTGTCAGGTGTTTAAGTGATAGAGGCTGGATCTCTTGCCATAGCAAACTCAGCAATCCTCATGAGGTTGGTCTCCCTTTGTTTCCACATTTCTGACTTCTAGGAGGTAGTCACTTGATTAAGATCTATGTCATTTGTTAAGGTGATAAGACTGAGATAATCAAGGGAGTATTGAAATATTGAATATTTGATGACATAAATGATGAAATATTTAAATCTGATACTGAAAACCTAAGACTAACAGAAATAGATTGCTTGCTAATAAAGATTTGCTTATCACCAACAAGCCTGATTGAATCAGGTCAAGATAATCACAGTATTGTTCAGAAGAGACAAAGTTGTGGGAACTTAAAAACTGTAGCATGCACTCATGCCACGAAAAACAGGCAGCTGTGGCTTACTGTCTCCTCCAGAATGTGCAATTTAAAAAAATTGCATTGCTGGAATGGGACAGCTGGAATCTGAATGCAGGCATTTCAAATTCCATGCCTAGGTCTAGCATATCGATTTACCCGGAAACTGGCAGCCTTCTCTGTCATATTTCTCTCTCTATTCTTTTTTTTTTTTGCCTCCAAGGTTATTGCTGGGGCTCAGTGCCTGCACCATGAAGCCACTGCTCCTGGACGCCATTTTTTTCCTCATTTTGTTGCCCTTGTTGTAGTTATTGCTATTGTTACCACTGATGATGTTGTTGTTGGATAGAGAGAAATTGAGAGATGAGGGAGACAGAAAGGGGGAGAGAAAGACACCTGCAGACCTGCTTCACCACTTGTGAAGTGATCCCCCTGCAGGTGAGGAGCAGGGGCTCGAACCGGGATCCTTAATGCCGGTCCTTGCACTTCACACCATGTACGCTTAACCCGCTGCACTACCACCTGACCCCCTCTCTGTATATTTTTATACTGAATTCCTAAGCAGGCTTAAATGGCTGAGGTTATAATAGAATGGAGGTATGATAAGAACTAAAAAAAAAAAATCAAAGCCAATTTAAAATCATGATTATTCCTGTCTGATGATCTGGATGTGTTTCTCTTCTAAAAGGTTTGTTTTTAACTTTTTGGGGATGAGATGTTGCAGTAGGATTGAAAAAAGTGGAATGTCTGTTGTATAGTAGCTTAGGTTGGGTACACCTGATTGGCTATTTCAAAGCTATAACCTTCATCTCAGTTGTGATGTTGGAAGGCTCCGGGGTTTAGAATGAGCATGAACATCTCTGGAGGGTCATGATGCTGTCTAGAACCTAGAAGCCCTCTGCAGCATAGGTGGCCCATCCCTAGAGAATCAGCAAGCCTCTAAACCCTTCTTTAATTTTAGGTGATACACAATGAATTGTGTTATTAGCACAATTGTATTATTATTACAGTTGCAAAAATGCAGAGCTACAACCAGGAGATGGTGCACTCAATAGAGTGCACACATTACCAAAAGCAAGAACCTGGTTTCCAGACCCTGCTCCCCACCCACAGGAGGGAAGCCTCATGAGCAGTGAAACAGTTCTACAAGAGTCTCTCTCTCCTTCTCTCTCCTTCTCTGTCTCTCCCTTCCTTCTCAATTTCCATTTCTCCGTATGTTTTAAGAAGCCATGGGGAGTGGTACATTTCCTGTGCAGGCTCTGAGCCCCAACAATAACCCTGGTGGCAATAAAATAATACTCTTAAAATCAATAATAAAAAATTAAATGCTGAGATTTTTTTTTCTATTTACTGTTGAAGCCCTTAATACTTATATTCCTGTTTGAGAAGAACTGAAACCCTGGGTGACTATGCCACCTATTTACATTCCTGCACATCCTTGCAAAAATTCTTTGATAATTCTAAGTCAATCTGTTGTCTGCTCTTGGCAGGCTCAGTGGTTTGACTGAAACATTGAATACACACACAAACACACACACACACACTTGAACTGGGTCTTAGAAAAAGAGGAAGCCTTGATGGAAGAAGGGAACATTACTGAGCTCACTGATATGTCAATTGTTTCACCTGTGAGGTTTTATTTATTCCTGAACATAAGTTTATAAGAGAGAGAGAGAGAACGCAATGATTGCCACCTCAACATGCTTCAGCTCAGACTGTGTCCAGAGACTTCACGTGTGGAATGACAACCCTTCAGCTTCATTACTCGGGTGAGAACTTTCCTTTCATAGCATTCTCTAATTCCATCCCAGGTGGATCACTTTCTAACAAAGTCCCAAAACCTAGATATATACCAGGGTCTGTGAGAGAGAGCATATGTTCACACGTATCCATAAACAAGTGCAAAATATATACCTGAAAGCAGAAGTACACTAGAGTTTGCAGTGAGTACCCCCCCCCCAACACTTCCTCTCCACTATTCCAACCTTTGGGTCCAAGATTGCTCAACAATTTTTTTGGCTTTTTATGTTAACTCTCTTTTCAGCCACCAGGTTCCAGATGCCATCAGGATGCCAGCCAGGCTTCCCTGGACTGAAGACCCCACCAATGTGTCCTGGAGTTCTGCTTCCCCAGAGACCCACCTACTAGGGTGCCATGCCCCACTCAACTCCAGAACGATCAGTCTGACAGGGTCAGCACCCAGGAAAACTCTCTTCAAGGAAGAAGAATTCTGGGAGTGGGTCTTGGCATCCTGAGCAGATCTAAACTGGAAACTCTGATTATTGTTTTCATTATGTACATGGTAATGATGCTGTGTAATTGGGGACAAACAGTCCCTGTTCCCAGATTAGATACAGATGAACAGGAAATGTACACAAAGCAATGAAGTGGACAAAGTTATGGGTTATCAAATACATAAAGTTTTAGGAAAAATTCTTAGTAATACTTACCTCCTCTTATAAAATATGTTAAAACTCTACATAAAATACTATCTGCTAAGCCTATTACTCAGAAATGCATCACCCCATGAAGTACGACATTTCTGTGTAAAACCGCAAGACTATCTAATCAAGAAATGAGCTTTACTTTCTGTTCCAGATATTTGTTTATGTTAGACTGAAAGATATATAAACTCTCACTGGCTGAATAAAAATTGAGCTCAGATTCACCCTCCAACAGAGTGTGGTGTATTCTGTTTTCCCTTGCACCAACTCCTGACCCACCAGGTGGTCGTCTTCGGAGTTCCCTGATCCTTCCTGCTGCTCTTCCACTGTAGCGGTCCGTCACACTAGGGAAAGGGAAAGGCAGATTGGGAGTATGGACTGACCAGTCAACATCCATGTTCAGCAGGGAAGCAATTACAGAAGCCAGACCTTCCACCTTCTGCAACCCACAAAGACCTTGGGTCCATGCTCCCAGAGGGATGGAGAATGGGAAAGCTATCAGGGGAGGGGGTGGGATTATGGGGATTGGGTGGTGGGAATTGTGTGGAGTTGTACCCCTTCTACCCTATGGTTTTGTTAATTAATCCTTTCTTAAATAAAAAGTAAATTTAAAAGAGAGAGAGAGAAAGACCATGATACAATTAATAGGAGCTGTCACAAAGCCTCAAAATCAGCTTCAATAGCTAGAACCCTCCATATTTCTAGTTAGTGGAAAATAGGAAACAGAAGAACTAGTGATTCCAAGAAAACAGTACACTTTATACAAAAACATGGAACTGGCCCTATTTATTTCACTTGTACCTGAGAAAGGATAGAGACCAAAAAAAAAAAAAAAGACTCCTACAGAAAACTGCAAAAGTGATAGGAAAATCAGCAATAGTTCTAGATGTGGGTATAGTATGTGTATGTATGTGCATCCAAGAATTATAATGTTTTTAAATTAATTTTTTTGCACAAAGGAATTGTGCATGAATAATTCCTATGCTCCCAGGAAGAATTTTTTATTCATTTTCAATTATTTTATTTTATTCTATTTTACCAGAGCACTGCTTAGCTCTGTCTTATGGTGGTGTGAAGGACTGAACCTGGGACTTTGAAGCCTCAGGCATGGAAGTCTCTCTGCATAATCGTTATGCTATCTCTCCCACCCAAATTTTTATTTATTTATAAAAAGGAAACACTGACAAAACTATAGGATAAGAGGGGTACAACTCCGCACAATTCCCACCACCAGAACTCCATATCCCCTCCATATTCCCTCCCCTAATAGCTTTCCTATTCTTTAACACTCTGGGAGTATGAACTCAAGGTCATTGTGGGATGCAGAAGGTGGAAGGTTTGGATTCTATAATTGCTTCCCTACTGAACATGGGCGTTGACAGGTTGATCCATACTCCCAGCCTGCCTCTCTCTTTCCCTAGTGGGGCGGGGTTCTGGGGAATCTGAGCTCCAGGACACATTGGGTTTTCTGTCCAAGGAAGTCTGGTTGGCATCATGCTAGCCTCTGGAACCTGGTAGTTGAAAAGAGATTTAATATATAAAGCCAAACAAGTTGTTGACTAATCATGAACCTAAAGGCTGGTGTAGTGCAGAGGAAGAGTTGGGAGAGGGGGTAGATAGCTAGTAGGCATATTTTAGTTATATTCCAAAGGCCCTGTGGCTATACTAGTTTTTTTTTTCCTGAGCATGAAATCAGATATGCAGGTAGATCTTAGTTATTGTCTGGGGAGATGATGTCATGGCTGGTCAAAGGACCAGAAAGTTGGATCAGGGAAGAGAGTAGCTCCCAAATATGGGAAAGGTGTATAACTTTCTTAAAAGCATAGACCAGGGAGAAGAGAAGCAACCAGTGGCACAGCTATATACAAATCATATCAAAGGACATAAATTATGGTGACTTCATGTATGATACAGCAAATTCTAACAAAGGAATTTTTCAAAGTTAACCCAATTGCCAAATAATTTGATTACAGCAATAACTATCTATTACCTTCTGAAACCCTAAGACAGCAGGAACCTCCCACTTCCTCTGTAGAGCCTATATATATTTCCCCAGTCCTGGAACCTCTAGAGTGGGACTCATTTTCCTGCATGCTTCTCTCAATTCATACCAAATGATATCGCATCTGCTGATGCCAACCTATTCAGTGCAATGAGTACCACCTCAGTACACTTCACTTTAGACTGTGTCCAGAGACACGTCAGGCATGGAATGTCAACCCTTCACCCTCATTACTCCGGTGAGATCTTTCCTTTCTCATAAGATTCTCTAATTCTGGGAGTCAGGTGGTAGCACAGCAGGTTAAGCACATGTGGCACAAAGCACAAGGACCAGTGTAGGGATCCCGATTCGAGGCCCTGGCTCCCCACCTGCAGGGGAGTTGCTTCACAAGTGGTGAAGCAGGTCTGCAGGTGTCTTTCTCTCCCCCTCTCTGTCTTCTCCTCCTCTCTCCATTTCTCTCTGTCCTATCTAACAATGACGACATCAATATCAACAATAATTACAACAACAATTAAAAAAGGCAACAAAAGGGAAAAAGAATAAATATTTTAAAAAATTTTAAAAAACAAAAAAAAAGAAGGAAGTGGTGGTCCACTTCCTAACAAAGCCTCAAAACCTAGATATAGATCAGGTCCCATGAGATAGAGCATATATTCACATGTATCCATAAATTAGGGCAAAATATATACCTGAAAGCAAAAGTACACAATAGTCTACAGTGAGTCAGTATGAAGTTCATAATGAAATAGTGTACACTTAGACTTAGATACCTTCCTCACCTACTTCCTAGTATACTTCCCTCACTCAGTCCCAAGCTACCCTTATCAAAGCAAGGACTGCAAAAGCTGAATAAGGGCAAGAGACTGGCATACTTTAATGATGACTCCTTAGTCACTATCAGGCGACCACATTATCTGGGGCCCTATTCAGGGAGTTCTGAGATTTCCAAACAGACATGATGGGCCTAGACCTCGAATAAATCCCTCTCCACTGTTACCAGTCATTTCTATCAGGAACAGCACAGTTTTTTCTTCTAGCGTTTGCCCTTTTTCCATAGCCAGTCAACAGCATCAGGTTGAGCCTGATGTAAAGTTTCGAGACCTCCTTTGAATCTGGAGAGGTGGCAGTTGTTGACTATGTGGATCATAGTCTGTCTGTAGCCGCAGGAGCAGTTCGGGTCGTCTCTGGCTCCCCAGCAATGGAACATAGCGGCCCACCGGCCATGGCCTGTTCGATAGCGATTGAGGAGAGCCCATCCATAACGTGCTAGGTCAAAGCCGGGTTGACTCTCGCAGGGGTCTGTGATGAGGTGTTTGTTCTTTACCTCAGCTGACTGCCAGCTCTGTTTCCAAGAGACTGGAGCAGAGAAGTTCAGTGTAGGCGTAGGGGACCAGATTGGGTGACGAGACGTCAAGCGTTGGACAGGGTGGGGGAAGATATCCGCGTATATTGGCAGGTCCGGTCGAGCGTAGACGTGGGAAATGAACTTAGATGATGCCGCATCCTGACGAATATCTGGCGGGGCGATGTTGCTAAGAACTGGCAGCCATGGAACCGGGGTGGAACGGATGGTTCCAGAAATTATCCTCATGGAGGAATATAATTTGGAATCAGCCAAGTGGACATGGGGGCTATGGAACCATACTGGGGCACAGTATTCTGCAGTGGAATAGCATAATGCCAGAGATGATGATCGTAGTGTGGAAGCGCTCGCGCCCCATGAGGAGCTGGCCAGTCTTGCAATGATGTGATTCCTCGCGCCCACCTTTGCTGCAGTTTTTATGAGATGTTTGTGAAATGACAAAGTGCGATCGAGAGTAACGCCAGGATAGACTGGCTGGGCTTCATGCTGGATTCTCGTATCGCCAAGCTGCACATTAAGCTCACGCGAGGCCAGCACAGTAGACCCCTTTGTGGGCCCCCATAGCACCTTGCCTTCAACTTGGATCAACAAAAGTAGAGAATGTTCCATTCTCCAAAGGGAGGCTGGACAACATACTCTATGCTACATCTGAGGAAGATGGGTCCTGATATTGGGGCAGCTTGGAATGTTCCTACTCATGACCACAGAATGTGAGCTCGGCTCTACAGGGATGCAGAGGTCACATAGGCTCCTAAGCTCATTATGGGCCCCAGATTACATCAGATCAATGGGGTTTACAGTCAACAATATTTATACACCTTCCCCACCCAAATTTTTTGTTCTTCATTAGCTAGATAGCGTGGGGGGGGGCGGTGTTGCCACAGAGAAAAGAAGATCACATGATAATGTGCATGTTCTAGCTCACAAGGTGTCCAGCCCTGAGAGCTTTTAATAAGCTGGCAGTAGTGCACCAGGTTAAGAACACATAGTACAAAGCACAAAGATGCATGCAAGGATCCAGATTTGAACCCCTGGCTGCCCATCTGTGGGGTGTGGGGGATGGGGGGGTGGGAGAGATGGGGGGTTGTGTCACTTCACAAGTGCTGAATCAGGTCTGCAGGTATCTATCTGCCTCTCCCCTTTCTATCTTCCTCTCCCTTCTCAATTTCTCTGCCCTATCTAATGAAAAATTGGGGGGGGGAAGGAGCAGTAGATTCGTAGTGATGGCACTGAGCCCCAGCAATAACCCTGAAAGTAAGAATTAATTAATTAAAGAAAATAAAAATAAGTACATGATGTAGAAAGTCCAAGTATTTAAAATTTCTTATAAAAATCAAACACTTTTTAGACCAGGAGGTGGCACATCTGGCTAAATGCACTCATCATCATGAGCAAGGAACTGGGTTCTAGCCCTGTTCTTCACCTGTAGGACAGATATTTCACAAGTGGTAAAATCAGGTCTGCAGGTGGCTGTCTTCCTCTCCCCCTCTGTATCCTCCTTTCTCTTTTCAACTTCTAAGGTTCTATCAAATAAAATAGAGAAAAACAAAACAAACAAACAAAAAACAGCAACCGGGAGTTGTGGATTCATAGTGCTGACACCAAGCCCCTTGGATGAATAAAGTAAAATAAAACTTTAAAGTACCCAGAATTGCAGTCAGACCTGATATTCCAGGAACTCATATCACCCCCCCACCCCTTCTTCTTCTTCTGATATTTCTACATTTATAACTCTCAGCATAATCAGGAATGTCTGGATTTTGGATGGAAACTTTATCCTCTATTGTTCTCGCCTCGCTTTACCCACTAAAAGTAAATTTAACATTTCAGAACTTGCTCTTAAATTAATGCACACATTTTAAAAGTTGTGTACACATTTTTTTATTGGGAGGTTAATGGTTTACAGTGGCATTGTTGGCACATGGGTACAATTTACCATCTCACCCTGATAGGCATCTGCAAAACATTCTTACCTTCAGCTTAGGTCCTTTTCCATTTTAAAACTGTAAAGTTTCTAGTGGTCTTGGAGGTGGCACAGTGGATAAGGCTTCACAAAGCACCCTGCATTCCTGATACTATGGTCTATCTACATAATCATTGTTTTGCCTGAAAAATCCCCACCCATTCCATTCCTTTGATCTATCTTCTTTCTACCCTCAAGACCCTCCCTGCCTGCAGGGTAGCATTAATCCTACCAGTTAAAACCCTAGCAACAGTTGCTAAGGAAGTTTCTACCTTCCCAGCCCCCTTTTGCCTTTCTCCACCCCTTTCCTAGCCATTTCCATTTCCAACTTGCCACTTCCAGGTCTGCCTTTTAAAAGCCTTGGCTCTCTGATCAATAAAGACATTGCATTGTTTCATCGCCACGTGTTTGGTTCCTGAGTCATCTCCCTCACCCAGGCTGGCTCCTGTCGATTTCTCTCCAACCCAGAGAGTACACACCTGGGAAGAGGCACCCCCACACTAGCCCGGCACTAAAGGGCCAACAGACATATGAAAAAAATGCTCCAAGTCATTAACATAAGAAATATGCAAATAAAGACAACAATGAGATACCACATCATTCCTGTGAGAATGTCATACATCAGAAAGGATAGTAACAAGGAGTGATGGAGAGAACTCAAGGGTGAAGAAACTCTCCTGCACTGCTGGTAGGGATGTAAATTGGTCCACCCCTGTGTAGTACAGTTTGGAGAACTCTCAGAAGGCTAGAAACAGACCTATGACCTTATAAGTCCTCTCCTCGGGATATATCCTAAGGAGCAAAACACACCCATCCAAAAGGATCTGTATTTATCTATGCTCCTAGCTGCATAATTTGTAGTAGCCAAAACTTGGAAGCAAATAGGTGTCCAAAAACAGATGAGTTGCTGAGTAAGTTGTGGTATGTATACACAATGGAATGCTACTCAACTATTAAGAATTTACCCCTTCTTCATCTCATCTTGGATGAAGCTTGAAGGAATCATGTTAAGTAAAATAAGCCAGAAAAAGAAAAAAGGATAAATACGGGAAGGTCTCACTCATGGACAGAAGTTGAGAAATAAGAATAGAAAGGAGAAACACAAAGTAGAAATTGGATTGGGTTTGGTGTATTGCACCATGCAAATGACTCTGGGGGGTGTGGGGTGAGGGTAGGTCCTGGTGCACAATGATGAGAGGACAACCTAGGCTGGGGATGAGAGTATTTTTCAGAAAACTGAGAAATTTTACATAGTTATCAACAATTGGGTTTACTATAGACTATTGATCCACTAATACATATTTTAACACCTATTTCCTCATTCTTTACTTACTCAGTTACTGATAAGAGTCTTTATCTCCTGGCAGTCTGAAGTTAAGCTAAGTAGGGGACACTAGACAGCTTACAGTCACTTCCTTTATTCTATTTAAATTGTTTTAAAAGTGTTCATTGTGCCATGGGAAGCAACATAGTGGATAAGGCTTTGAAGTTGAAAGTCTGATTACTGAGTTCAGACCCCAGCACAGTATACACCAGGGTGATGATCAGGTTCTCTCACACTTTCTGTCTCTATCTAAAGTTAAATAAATGATGATAACAAATCAGTTAAAAACATAGATCTCTATTAAAAAATAAAACGTCAATTACAAAAAAGTGACAATGACTGACTTTGTCATTCAAGGGTGTGATTGACCTAGTGACAGAGTTTGGGGACTCCTTAGGATTGTGGGTGCAGAGATTAGTCCAGTCCCACACCTGAGAGTGTCCCTGTCACTTAAATTCTTAAATTCTCCATTGATGTGAAGTCAGTAAGAGGGACAGTGACCATTAGGCCTAAAGAGGGGATCCCGCTTATTTTCAGGCCCTTCCCTCCACTGACTAACCAACTGACCCACTCAGGATGTCCGTTGTGGGGGTTCCAGGTGGAATGTGGGGGTTCCATGGTGTGTG
The DNA here is from genome assembly GCF_950295315.1 of Erinaceus europaeus. Classification (NCBI taxonomy): domain Eukaryota; kingdom Metazoa; phylum Chordata; class Mammalia; order Eulipotyphla; family Erinaceidae; genus Erinaceus; species Erinaceus europaeus. The sequence continues at coordinate 86,053,404 of NC_080168.1, read as the reverse complement.
CTGTGTTGGAGTCTCCAGGGAGACCGGCCAAATCCCGAAGAGTAGAGCCCTGGAGGTATGTTGACCTCGCTGGCTCCCACCTTTGGGCCGGTCTTGGTGAAGGTGCTGGCACACCACACAATTCCCACCACCCAACCCCTCCCACATCAGGTTTATTAAACTTTATTTTGGTGAAATGATGAAAAACAAGTTCTATTCCCAGATGTCCTTTCCTCTCTGGCTCTGAGTGCCATGGACCGCTACAGTGGAAGAGCAGCAGGAAGGATCAAGGAACTCTGAAGATGACCACCTGGTAGGTCAGGAATCGGTGCAAGGGAGAACAGAATACACCACACTCTGTTGGAGGGTGAATCTGAGCTCAATTTTTATTCAGCCAGTGAGAGTTTATATATCTTTCAGTCTAACATAAACAAATATCTGGAACAAAAAGTAAAGCTCATTTCTTGATTAGATAGTCTTGCGGTTTTACACAGAAATGTCATACTTCATGAGGGGATGCATTTCTGAGTAATAGACTTAGCAGATAATATTTTATGTAGAGTTTTAACATATTTTATAAGAGGAGGTAAGTATTACTAAGAATTTTTCCTAAAACTTTATGTATTTGATGACCCATAACTTTGTCCACTTCATTGCTTTGTGTACATTTCCTGCTCATCTGTATCTAATCTGGAAGCAGGGACTGTTCGTCCCCAATTACACGGCATCATTACCATGTACATAATGAAAACAATAATCAGAGTTTCCAGTTTAGATCTGCTCAGGATGCCAAGACCCACTCCCAGAATTCTTCTTCCTTGAAGAGAGTTTTCCTGGGTGCTGACCCTGTCAGACCAGTCATTCTGGAGTTGAGTGGGGCGTGGCATCTGAGGAAGTGCCCTCATAGTCTCTGCCCCCCTTCCCTTGCCTCTCCTCACACAGGCCCAGGAGATGCTTTACCTACGCTTTCTTTCAAACAAAAACCACAGACTTGTTTTTCTTTACAAAACTAAAAAGAGAGCTATCCTTTAAATTATTTTTTAAAAGAGAAAGAAAGAGAAGAGAAGAGAAAAAAAGAAAAGAAAAGAACTCTGGGGGTGGGGGTGGGGAAAGGGCTATTAGGTCCAGATGCATTAAGGTGGAGTAGGACCTGGGCTGGGAGTGACAGTATTATTGCGGAAAACTGAGAAATTTTACACATGTACCAACAACTGTATTTACTGTGGACCATTGCTCTCCCCCAAAAAGAAGAAAAAGAAAAAGAAAAGCAATATTGTAACATATATTTCCTCATTTTCTTACTCAGTTACTGATAGAGGGGGTCTCTGTTGCCTGGAAGTCTTAAGCTAAACTGAGTAGGGGACATTACACAGCTAACTGTCAACTCTTTAATTCTAATTAAATCATTTGAAAAAAATTGTGTCATGGGAGACAGCACAGTGGATAAAGCTTTGGAATTTAGAGCTTGAAGTCCTAATGTACCAGCTGGTGATCAGTTTCTCTCTCTGCCTCTGTCTAAAGTTAAATAAATGAATGACGATAAGAAATATTTTAAAAGTAAAATAAAAAATATTTAGAGATGCGATTGACCCAGAGACAGAGTTTGGTGACGCCTCACAGTGTTCCTGTCATCGAGCTTGAATTTTCCATTGATGTGAAGTCAGTAAGAGGGAAAGTGACCATTAGGCCTAAAGAGAGGATCCTGCTTACTTCCAGGCCCTCCCCCTCCACTGACCACCCAACTGACTCACCCAAGGAGTCCATTGTGGGGGTTCCAGGTGGAATGTGGGGGGTTCCATGGTGAGCGCTGTGTTGGGGTCTCCAGGGAGACCGGCCAGATCCCCAAGAGCAGAGCCCTGGAGGGATGTTGGCCTTGCTGGCTCCCGCCTTTGGGCCAGTGCTGAAGGTGAAGGTGCTGGCACTGGTGGGCCTGCTGCCCATGGCATCCTGGCACCCAGGGGTCCAGCAGGAGGCGCTGTGCTGCGCCCCGTTGGCCAGCTTGCTGCTGGGCATCCTTCTGGTGTGTAGACTTGTGCGGTGTGTTCAGAGCCGCCTCTGTGTGAGAAGGGAGAAGGCGCTGGCCGCCAGGCTGGCCGCCGAGATCCAGACAAAGTGTCAGCTCATCGACAAGGTCTGGGCTGCAGAGGAGGAGCTGGCCACCATGCAGGCCGCGCTGCAGGAGGCCCAAGCCCAGCAGGCAGCCTTCTCCCTTGCCTGCCTCCACTTCTGGGGTGCCTGCTCCCAGGCCCAGAGCACCCACGTGCAGCTGCGGCAGGAGGTGGCCCAGCAGCTGAGGGAGGAGCAGGCCCTGCAGGCCAGGCAGCAGCAGGAGCTGTGGGCGCTGCAGGAGGAGTCCCTGACTCTCCAGAAGATGCACCTGCGCACATGCACACACCTGCCTGGAGCCAGGGAGCCAGGTCCTGCGGGGCCCTAACTTGTTCTGTGGGGCAGAGCAGCCCTGTGCCATGCTCACCCGTGGTCTCTCACTTCCATTCTGTCTTTGCAACCGCTATCTCCACCCTCCACCAGAGGGGTGTGATACCAGGTGCAGCCCAAGGACACTTCAGGGAGAATTTTTCTCTGACTAGGACAGGAGAGTATCTGTGAAATAATTGGACCCTTGCATAGGAGAGTTTACAACAGCTGACAGAACTGTGAGAGAGGTGGGGGTGGAGGGTGGGGATGGGGGGTATCACATGGATAGTGGTGGGATTTTCCTGTTATGCATATTTTCTAGCTTAATAAAATAATAAATCAAGTTCCCAATGATTAATAGTGTTTTATTTCATAGAACACTAGGGAGGTGATTAATTTTTCTTAATCCTACAACATGATAACCACTCCTAACTTGCTTTCATTCACCTTGAAATGTGCCCCATCTGGTTGTTTGTCTTTGTGATGCAATAGTATTAAGAAGTCCTGCTGTGTGTTTTGTAGCTTTTACACAATGGAGAAATTTAGGCCTACCCCAAGCAGTGGGAGAAAATCTTTTTGTATCATTTATTAAGCAGAGGACTGATAACCATAAAACACAAATAAACTCACCAAACTCAACATTAAATAAATGAATAACCCATTGAAAAAATGGGGGTGGGGAGATAAAAATGGAGATATATGCAGAATCTTTTCTGAAAAGATACAAAAAGCCAACAGACAAGAAAATATAGTCAAAGTCACTGGTGATCAGGGAAATGTAAATAAGCCACTATTTATCAAAGAAATGAAAATAAAGATGAGGTACCACTTCACTTCTGTGAGAATATCATACATCAGAAAGGACAGAAACAAAATATGTAGACAGTTTTTTTACTTGTTCCCTGTCAATTTGGCAGAAGAGTATTACATTACTTGAGGTTCCCCCGAGAAGCAGAATGAATGGAAAGGAACACATGTGAATATGTACATATAGTAGCTGGAGAAGTAGCATGATGAACATGCAAAAGACTTTCATGTCTGAGGTACCTAAGATCCCTGGTTCAATCCCCAACACCACCATAAGCCAATGCTGAGCTGTGCAATGGTTACAAAAAAAAAAAGGAGGGAGACAGGCGGTAGCGCAGCCAGTTCAGTGCACATGCTGCAAAGCACAAGGACCGGCATAAGGATCCCGGTTCAAGCCCCTGGCTCCCCACCTGCAGGGGAGTTGCTTTACATGCAGTGAAGGAGGTCTGCAGGTGTCTATCTTTCTCTCCCCCTCTCTGTCTTCCCCTCCTCTCTCCATTTCTCTCTGTCCTATCCAACAGTGACTACAACAATAATAACTACAACAACAAAACAACAAGGGCAACAAAAGGGAATAAATATATATGTATATATATAAATTGAAAGGAATGTATTTATACAGTATATGTACGAAGAAATTTATTTTAAGGAAGTCACTCTTATTGGAGGTCAAAGTCTGGCATCCTCTAGATGTGCCCGCTAACTGGTGACCTCAGGAAGAACTAATGTTAAAGTTCAAGTGTGAAAGTAGCTGCTAGTAACATTCCTTCTAGTAACATTCCTGTAGTTCAATCTGCTTTACTCAAAGATTACCAACTTAAGTATGAACCTTGTCCAAAAGCATCTAGAATAATGTTTATTCTGAGAACCATATTTCAACCAAGCTGACAAAATTAAACAGATGAATTGTTATTTATGTTTTATGAACTTTGAGGCTACCATCATATTTGGGTGTCATGATTCCTTCTGTTTGTTTGTGAGTGTTTGCTGAAGTGAGTGGAAATGATAATGCCCAGAGAAACTTCTCAAAGTGCTTTGTAGATAACAAATATGATGGCATGTGAGAATTCTATAGCCCTGGGATACAAATATGAAAAGTTCTGGGATCAATATGATTTAATTTTTATTTAGCCATAGTCAATGAACCTGCAACAGAGAGAGAGTAAAGAAAGAAGCAAATAGGAGGCCAAAAAAAAAAAAAAAAAACTGAGAAAAAAATTTTTCTGAAGTTAGAGAGGAATGTAAATGGAAAAAACAGTAAATCACCTTAAACATTCAAGTATTTTCTCTCCACATTTTCTGCACACACACTATCACCTATAAAATTTCAAGTTCTTCTAAAAATAACTATATGTGTGTATACATATAAATCCCTCTGGAAACATTTCCAAATTTAAGTAAAAATATATTTAAGTCTATCCATTGAAATATTTCTTTACAAAGTTTGTTGCCCTAGTAATATTAAAAATGCTATAAACATTCTCATTAAAGTCAAAAGCAGGCAAATATATCCACTATATGTTAATGCTATTGTTTGACTTGTTTTTAAATGGGGATAACAAGCAAGTGAGAACTTGAAGAGATATAATAATCTCATAAATATAAATATATTTTGTTACCAGTGTTATCACTGGGGCTCAGTGACTTCAAGGCTCCACCTTTCCTAGTGGCTATTTTATTTTTATAGAGGGTCAGTGACAGGGAGAGGAAAAGGAAGAAAACAGATAAGGAGAAACAAGTGCAGCACTGCTTCATAACTTGTGAAGTTTCCCCACCCTGAGCTTGAACCTAGGTCCTCAGATATGGTAACGTGCATTCTACCAGGTGAGTTACCCCAGATTCCAATAGAAAAGAATTTTTAGAGGAGTCAGGAGGTGGAACACCTGATTATGTGCACACACTACATTGTGCAAGAACCCAGGTTCAAGCACCTCATCCCCACCTGCAAGGGGAAAGCTTCATGAGTGGTGAAGCAGGGTTGCAGGTGTCTCTCTTGTCTCTCTCCCTCTCTATCTCCTCCCTCCCCTCTCAATTTCTCTCTGTCTCTATCCAATAATAAATGAATAAATAAATAAAATACTTTTTAGAGACTGGAATAGACGCAAGCATGTCAACTGACAAATTACTACAAACAATAAGGCATGTATATATACTTAATACATTGTAGCTGTTGATAGATTGGGGGGGAATGAAAATCAGTAGCCTTACTATATGTAAATAACTAACAAGAAAAACAAAATGGAAGAAGCCACAACCACAACAGAAAAACAAACATTCCAAAATTAATGAATTAGCCCCCCCCCCAAAAAAAAAAAAAGGAAGTTATTTTAAAGTAGATTTGACTATAAGACATGTATACTGTTTTTAAAAAGACTTAATAATACAAAATGTCAGTTATTTATAAATCAATGTACAGATTATATTTTATCCCCCTATAACATATGAATTGAAAAACGAAATCAGCTAATTCTGAAGTCCATGTGAAAAAAATAAACATGTATTCATAAGAACAACCATAGAAAAGAAAAATAAGACTGATGTTAAAACATTCTACAGCAAAAACTATCAATATTTTGTAATGCATAGAAATAAACAGCTTAGGGCAGGGGTAGATAACATAATGGCAATGCAAAGAAACTTTCATCCCTGAGGCTCCAAAGTCCCAGCCACCATAAGCCAGAGTTGAACAGCACTCTGGTTAACAATAACAACTACAACAAAACAGCTTAAGGGAAAATATATAAATAGCAAAGGTATAGAAAGTATAGACAATAGGGCCTACAAAATAGCTCACTTGGATAGTGTGCTGCTTTGCTATGAATATGACCCAAGTTTGAATCCAGTCTCTAAGGCATTGAAAGAAGTTCCTGTGCTATTTCTTTTTTTTTTGTTTTTTGCTCTCTTGTTCTGCCTCTCTGTCTCTATCTAAAAAAAACGGGGGGGGGGGGGGAGGTACTGAAGGGGAAAAATCCTGAAGATAAAAAAAATGAGCAGATAATATATAACAGCTATATAAAACATATATTAAGTTATAGTATCATAAAGGAAGCATTATATTTAAACGGGAAAGAGAGAAGTTCTTTAGAAACAAGAGTTTTGACAACTTGATAGAACTCTGAAAACTAGAAGTTCTTTAATCCCCCCAAACTTCTTGGTGAATCTAATATTCTGATTCTTAAATAATAAATTACGAAAACACAAGAAGAGGGCTGGGTCGAGGCGCACCTGGTTGAGCACACATGTTTACAAGGACCCAGGTTCATATCCCCAGTCCCCACAAGCTTTGTGAGTGGTGGTGAAGCAAGGTTACAGGTGTCTATCTATCTTTCTCTCTCTGCCTTCCCTCTCAATTTCTCACTGTCTCTACTCAATAAATAATAAAAAAATAAATAATAACACAAGCAAAAACATAGATCTATTTTACATACAATATAAATAATATTATATGGGATTCCCTAAGTAAAAGATGATAATTTTGACTATATTACAAAAGAAAAACAAAGTATAAGAATAATTTTCAGTACTTATGTCAAGTGAAAGTAGATTTTCCTTGATATACAAAAAATACTATGACTCAAAAAGGGCTATCATGTGTGGAAACTTGAGCAGAGATCCTAAGCAATCTTCAGCAACTAAGGAGACTATGACTTCTCACTATGGGAAAACATCAAAGTTTGATGCAACATTCTATTTGGAGAGAGTGTGAAATAACTAGAAGGCATTGCTGCTCCTAGTCTAGTGCATACTTACAACTTACAGAGGTGAATATGACATATGGCATGAAATGTAAAATGCAAATTCCAGTGACTCAGCAGTTCTATTTCTTGGAAGGGATCCTACATACATATAGTCTTTCACATGCACACAAAGACATATGTCTAAGGATATTTGTTGTAACACCCATTTGCATGAACATAATGTTTAAAAACAACATCAGAGTACATCAATAAACAGTCAAGTCAACCACATTCCACCCACACAGTAAAATCATGTCTACTAGATGCCTTTGAGGGTTTCTCAATTTCTATAATAAAACATGGAGATTTCACCAAAGTAACATTTTGGAGATGATTCTAAGAATAAAATATCTAGCAGGCTTGATTATTTATTTCTTCACTTACTTATTTATTTAGGTAGAAACAAAGGCAGAGAGGTAGATAGAGACCATAGCACCAAAGCTTCCTTTAATGAGATAGGGGCCAGGTTTGAAGCCAGGCTTCAGCCTTGACAAAGCAGCACATTATTCAAGGGTGCTATTTCACTGATCCTATAGTAACTGTATATGTTAAAGTGGGAAGGTCTCTAAAATGCAATTAGGAGTGAACAAAGTATAAACATGACACTAATGTGTGAAAAGTAAAGGTGGCGACAGAATCAGCTGTTTCCTGATAAGGGCTAACTGCACTGAGTGTTCATAGAAGAAAGCTCCCAAAGCTGGGCAGAGTCACAGGAAGTCAAGGGCTGTGGCACAAGATGGAAGGACACTTAACTTTTCATTACTGTGTATTTGTTCTTACTTTTAAAACTACATTACTGTGTACAGTACTTCTCAATGCGTAGATACAGGGCCGTCGAAATAGCTCACTTGGATTGTGTACTGCTTGGCCATGAGAGTTTAAGCTGGGCTTCACCACAATGAAGTTTTGGTGCTGTGGTCTCTCTCTCTCTCTCTCTTTCTCCTTCTCTGCTTCTTTGACTAAATGTCTCCAAATACATTCATTCATTCATTCATTCATTCACTTAAAGTGATTGGAAAGTTCATGGACAGCTAATTCACAAAATCAAATAAACTGGTTGTTATAAATTATTATGCTAATACTAACCAGAAATGTTAATATATTAATATATTCATAGAATTCTTAGATAACTAAATATTGGACATAAGAAATCTTTATAACTATATATATATATATGTATGTACATACATATATCTGATGTAAAAAAAACCTTTAGATAAAAAAGTTGAACAGGACATTGGAATTTCTGAATCAAGTAGTTTGGGGATGGTTTATGATTTTTATTTGTTAAAAATGAATTGATTACAATTATGCATCTAAAAATAGGAATAATGATATATAGGCGGGGGACTTTTTTTTTTTTGCCCCTGGCACTCAGACCTTTTGAAACTATGTAGATTAAGTGGGCCCAAATAACAATAAAGACAATTAATGAGAAGTTTATATTAAAATGACTTGGAATGTCTCAACTAGCTCCTGAACGACTGTTATTGGAAAGCCCCTCAAAAGTTAAAATGTTGATCCTTCCTGACTTTCAAGAACTTATCAACTCCCTTCCAAAGAACAAATTCTTTTAGACCTACTTGCAGTTCTCAGCGACTGCCAACAGCTCTGTTGCAATTGCCACACAGTTGCAGGTTAAGCTGAGCGTCTTCTGGTCTGCCCTAGCACATGGTATAGATGAGCAGCTGTCAGACAGGCAGCATCTCAGTGTCAGAGCCAGAGGGTGTGGCCAGGCTGTGGAAGGAGAAGCATTTCTTTTTTTTAAAATAGAATTTCTGATACATTAAGATAAGCAACAGTGGAATTTCCTTGATACACACACACACACACACACACACACATACACACACACTCAGGAACATTTATAACTCAGGAACATTTATAACATATAACTCAGGAACATTTCTTTACAACTAAATCCCAAGAACTAAACAAGTAACAAGACGAGAGATATGCTAATATGTAATGCAAATGTGGAGAGAAATTAACACCACCCTAGTCTATCTTCATATATAATTAATTTTACCCTTTTCTGGGATTTAGCGTTCAATAGATCAAAAAGAACTTCTAAATGTTTCTAAATGTACAATTATTTGCCCCCTTGCATGTTGATAGAAACTTTTCACTGAGTGATGTGTGTTTTACTGAGGCTTGAGAAATTAATAAAACATTTAGCTTGGGTTTAAATTTTGAATTGTAAGGAAATGTCAGCAGTAGTTCATTTATTGTTTGAAATTCTTCCCTCCCTAAAAAAAAAAAAAAAAAAAAAAATTCCAAAAGATTCAACTGCCAAGCTTCAGATGTATAGATCAGGTCAGCACAACTAGGACTAGGGAGTCAAAAATAGCTCATTGCCTAGTGCTGTCAGAATTTGGAGAACATAACTCTTATCATTGCTTACATATAGACCATGGCAGCTTTCACACTGTATCCACAGGGCAGGTAACCATAGAGACCATATGGTCTGGAGCCTGAAAGATTTACTATCTGGTTCTTTAAAAAAAAAAAAAAATTACAGGGCTAGGTGGTGGCACACCTGGTTGAGCACACATATTACAATGTGCGAGGACTCAGGTTGGAGCCATTAGTGCCTACCTACACGGGGAAATCTTTTTGAGTGGTGAAGCAATGTTGCAGGTCAGTTTCTTTCTCTCTCCCTCTCTATCACTTTTTCCCTCTATATTTCTGGCTTTCTCTATCCAGTAAGTAAATAAAGATAGTAATTTAAAAGAGAGAGAGAAAGAGAGGAAGAAAGAAAGAAAAAAGAGAGAAAAAGGAAGAAAGAAAGAAAAAGAAAGAATGAAAGAAAGAGAGAAAGAAAGAAAGAAGGAATGAAAAGAAAAAATTGCTAATCTCTCAAACTGGAATGTCACTTAGAATGCCCACATGTGGCTTCCCAAGTGTGGAAGTCCCTAAATAAGTGAATTTATTAGAGGGAACCCCAGCACTCCAAAGTGTTCAAAGTCAAAGGCAAGAGTGAAAACTCTTTAGTCTTGAGAGTTACAGTATCACTTCTACCATTCCAGCAGGTCTCTGAGGCATGAGTTAACACTGGGTGGGAGGAGTCCTGAAAACTATAAGACCATCATTAATCAACCAAGGCCTGCTTTGCAGACCTATAACAATTTCATTTAACTCAACAATTTCATTAAAGCAACAAGAGTTGGATTCCACCAAAGCATAAGATCTAGGATGGCATGATGCTGACTTACATTCATATCACACATTTCCTCAGATTATTTTGGGGGCATTCAAACACATGTCCATTATAACAACCAAATACTTATCAATATTCACAGCTTCATTCTGTAGAATCTGTCAGATCCGCTGAGCTACCAGTTTTTCTTATACCTACAGAATGAGAAGAAGAGTTGACTTCCCTCTTGCCAAAGAAATTCAGCACAAGTGTAGCTGAAATGTGGAGTTTTGGGCATATTTGAGATACATTTTGAGTAATTAAGAATGGAAATTGCTCTCCATCTACCATCTCTTTTCTTTCCTTAAATGTGAGAGTGGAGTTTTTACAAATCCATATTTATTCCAGATGTAACGGGGGAAAAAATCCCACAATGATGTGGAATTCAGTAATATATCATTTAGCCAATCTAAGTGGGTGATTCTACCAAGAAAGGCAGGGAAACTAAATAGGAAAAGTGAAGTGTGATCAGTCCTCATGTGCTGAACAGATGTTAGATCTGAAATAGATACAGGACTCTAAAGTTTAACTCAGACAGAAATTCTGTGGAGCAAACTAATAGCTTCACTTGAGGTGGGTTTTTGTTTGTTTGTTTGCTTGCTTGCTTGGTTTTGTTTTGGTTTTTGCAAATAGTTAAAAATGCAGAATTAAGATAGAAGAAGAAATCTAAAGTTTTAAATATGAGAAATAATGTAGTTCTCTAAAGGAGAAAAATAATTGAAACTTATTTTGGAAACTGTCTTTGCAAAAATTAACTTTTCTTTCTTTAAATGTTTTCTGAATATATATATATATATATATATATGTGTATATATATACATATATATGTGTGTATGTAGTTTATTACACTCATGCTACTCTTGTGAACATACAGGGATGGTTGAAGTGAAGACAGCCAGAAGAACTTCTAGTTCATCACACCTAGAACATATTCTGGTAAAATAACCACTGGTGTTTCACTTGATGAGAAAATCAAGCTGTCAAAGACTTTTTTGAGATTAGCAGCAATGTGTTTCATTCCAAAACAATACTTCCCAAAAGAACATCTGTTAATCAAATCAACAAGTTTCTCAATTTACATAATGTAAGGTCTTCCTTCATTTTTTTCTCCTTTAGGAATGTCACTCAGTTATGAAAATACACAGGAATCATGACATCATCTCCCCAGACAAAAACTTAGATCCACCTGCATATCAGATTTCAGGCTCAGGAAAAAAAAAAAAAAAGCCTAGTATAGTCAACAGGTCCTTTGGAATATAACTAAAATAAGGCCTACTAGCTATCTACAAAATGGAGACCCCCCCAATCTTCATCTGCACTATTCCAGCCTTTAGGTTCATGATTAGTCAACAACTTGTTTGGCTTTATATGTTAACTCTCTTTTCAGCCACCAGGTTCCAGATGCTAGCATGATGCCAACCAGACTTTCCTGGACAGACAACCCCACCAATGTGTCTTGGAGCTCCTATTCCCCAGAACCCTGCTCCACTAGGGAAAGAAAGAGGCAGGCTGGGAGTATGGATCGACCTGTCAATGTCCATGTTCAGTAGGGAAGCAACTACAGAAGCCAGACCTTCCACCTTCTGCAACCCACAATGACCTTGGGTCCATACTCCCAGAGGGGTAAAGAATAGGAAAGTTATCAAGGGAGGGGATGGGATACAGAGTTGGTGGTGGGAATTGTGTGGAGTTGTAGCCCTCTTATCCTATGGTTTTGTCAATGTTTCCTTTTTATAAATAAATCTTTTTTTAAAAAAGAACACACACAGACTAGGGAGGCAGCTCAATGTGTTAGGACACAGGACTTGCATAGCTGAAGCTCCACAGGTCCAGATTCAGTTCCTAGCAACAGGATAAACCAGAGCTGAGCAGGGCATATGGCCTCTCATAAAAGAAAAAATAATAAATCAAAACCAAGAAAATAACAGAACTAAAATCACAGAAATATTAGCACTTTGTACAGTTATTTCAAAATTTAAACAGGAACCTGAGTACAGCTCAGAATTTGCAAGTATGAAGCTCCAGAGTTTGACACACACACACCCAGCACCACATATACCAAAGTGATGCCTTCTTCTCTCTCATTTTCTTTCATTTATTAACATGTAAATCTTTAAAAGCCACCCTTAGGGAGCCAGGCCATGGCAAGGATCTGTGCAAGAGTCAAGGTTCAAGCCCCCAGATCCCCACCTGCAGGGGGCCACTTCACAAGCAGTGAAGCAGGACTGAAGTTGTCTTTCTCCCCCTCCCTCTCTTTCCCCTAATCTCTCAATTTCTTTCTGTTCAATAAAAATGGAAAAAAAAATGTCTTCCAGGAGTAGTAGATTCATAGTGTTGGTACAGAGCTCCAGTGGTAACCCTGGAAGCAAATAAATATTAAAAAAAAAAAAAAAAGAAAACCTAAGGTTAAAGCTGTCCCCCACCCAGTGCCCCACTGTACCAGAAGGAACTCAAATGCTGTCTTCTCTGTGTCTATCTCTGTTTCTACCTTTTTTTTTTTTTTCCACCATAGCACCATTCATATCTGGTTTATGGTGATGTGAGACATTGAACCTAGGACTTTGGTATTTCTTTCTTTTTTTTTTTAATTTTTTTATTATTTATTTTTTTGTTGCCCTTGTTGTTTTATTGTTGTTGTAGTTATTATTGTTGTTGTTGTTGATGTCGTCACTGTTGTATAGGACAGAGAGAAATGGAGAGAGGAGGAGAAGACAAAGAGAGGGAGAGAGAAAGAGAGACACCTGCAGAACTGTTTCACCGCATGTGAAGCGACTTCCCTGCAGGTGGGGAGCCAGGGGCTTGAACCGGGATCCTTAAGCCAGTTCTTGCACTTGGTTCCATGTGGGCTTAACCCACTGCGCTACCTCCTGGCCCCGGGAGTTTGGTATTTCCACATTTGTATCTGAAAAAAATCCTAGACCTCCACTCTAACCACTGAATAAGCCACAATTTTTGTTTGTTTGTTTAATTTATTATTGGATAGAGGCAAATAAATTGAGAGGAGAGGGGAGATAGAGAGGGAGAGAGACAGAGAAACACCTGCAACCCTGCTTCACTGCTCATGAAGCTTTCCCCCTGAAGGTGCGACCAGGGGCTGGAACCTGGGTCCTTGAGCACTGACTGTACTGTGTTCGTTTAACCAGGTGCACCACCACCTGGTCCCTCTACAAATTTTGCTTTTAAGCTATAAGCTCTTTAATGGTCAAGGAGTTTGATCCCCAGCAGGTGACATTCTAATCCCTTCCTCTCTCGTTAATCAAGAAATCCTTTAAAATCATATTAAAAATATAAGTGTTTTAGTGGTTAATGCTTTGGTTGTTTGTGAGGTGCATTCTCAGGAAAAAGTATAAATTTGATATATTACATATCTTCATGTTATGTAGCACTGTTCATGGAAGCCCAAACACCCACTGGTATTAATCACCCACATGTAGTACAAAGCAGTTTGCAAAATACTTTTCTCAAAATTTCCTCATTTTATCCACACAAGCCTATAAATTAGGTTCTAATCAGTCCATTCAAAAAAAAAAAAAAACTAAGAATCTGAAAAGATAGCGGCTTTTTCCCCCCTCTTAATCACTGACCAAGCCCCACTAAGTCCACACTGTGATTAATTACACGCTTCCTGCTGCATCCTCCTTCTGCCCTCCACACTGCTCTCCGGCATCATTTATTTTGTTCACGCTGAGTTTTTCCTCTCTCTCCCATGTTCTTTCACCTTGGGTTTCTGTGTGTGTGTGTGTGTGTGTGTGTGTGTGTGTGTGTGTGTGTGTTTTCTTTAAATACTGCTTCTCTTGCCTGAATACCTTTTAACCAAGAAAGACTTCCCTAAACACATCCGCCTGCATTTCTGGCACTTTTGTTGTTGTGGCCAGGACTTCACCACCCTAGACTGATTTTATTTTTTTTCAGATAAAAGAGACACAGGGGCTGTGTGGTGAAGCATCTGGCTGAGTGCACACATCACAGTGCACAAGGACCCAGGTTCAAGCCCCCATTCCCCACCTGCAAGAGGAAAGCTTCACATGTGGTGAAGCAGGGCCACAGATGTCTCTCTCTGCCTTTCTCTCCCTCTCTACCTCTCCCTCCCTCTCAAGTTGTCACTTTTCTGTCAAGTAAAATAAAATTTACTTTAAAAGAGAGAGAGAGAGACAGAGAGACAGAGAGGGAGTAAAGGAGAGAAAGAAATACATCACAACAACCAGGCTTCTTCCAGTGTCTTTGGGGCTGGGCAAAGCAGATGCCTTCCTATGGGAGTTATCTTGCCAACCCCATTCCCCTCAATTTTATTTATTTATTTATTCCCTTTTCTTACCCTTGTTGTTTTATTGTTGTAGTTATTATTATTGCTGTTATTGGTGTCATCATTGTTGGATAGGACAGAGAGAAATGGAGAGAGGAGGGGAAGACAAAGAGGGTGAGAGAAAGAGACATCTGCAGACCTGCTTCACCACCTGTGAAGCGACTCCCCTGCAGGTGGGGAGCCAGGGGCTCCAACCAGGATCCTTAGGCCAGTCCTTGTGTTTTGTGCCACCTGCGCTTAACTGGCTGTACAACTGCCCAACTCCCTTCCCTCACTTTTTACAAGACCCCACAGCATTCACGTCTTTACTAGACCATGGCTTTGGATTGCATGACTTCTTCTTATTCTCATAATATTTGCAAGTCTCAGACCTCACACTTGCTCATAGAGACCTGAAGAGCAATGCTTTACAACTCCTTCACTCTTCTTTCTCTCAGTGTCAAGCACAGTGTTATGTACAAAGTAGGAGAGAGGGAGAGAGAGAGAGAGAGAGAGAGGGAATTTTTCCTTGAGTGTGTCGCTCTGCCTGATACACCCTTTCTGCTTCCAACTCTTCAACTCTGAATCATCCTCAAGGACAGTTCATGAGCCATCATTTCCTTTGTGATGCTGTCCTGAACCATCAAGGAGACTAAAGTCTAGAGGCTAAAGCCTCTATCACCTAGCATTTGTCATACTCTATGATGGTTATCTACAAGTCTGTCTTTCCTATCAGACACCTAAAACATAACACTCAGCAATCAATACAACTCCATTTTTTACCATTCGTCTCTGGTTGTTAATAGAAATTTTAGCCTGAGTTACAATATGAGCTCCTTGAGAGTAGAGAATATGTCTTGGTAGATATTGGTAGGCTGAATATAATTTTGAGGGAAAAGATCAATACTAACACAGCAAAATAATCTCCAATATCCCAAGTGGATCACTTTCTAACAAAGTCCCAAAACCTAGATATAGACCAGGCTCTGTAACAGAGAGCATATGTTCACACGTATCCCTAAACTAGTGCAGAATGTATACCTGAAAGCAGAAGTACACTAGAGTTTGCAGTAAGTACCCTCCCCCAACACTTCCTTTCCACTATTCCAACCTTTGGGTCCATGATTGCTCAACAATTTGTTTGGCTTTGTATGTTGACTCTCTTTTCAGCCACCAGGTTCCAAATGCCATCAGGATGCCGGCCAGGCTTCCCTGGACTGAAGACCCCACCAATATGTCCTGGAGCTCTGCTTCCCCAGAGACTCACCCTACTAGGGGAAGAGAGAGGCAGACTGGGAGTATGGACCGACCAGTCAACGCCCATGTTCAGCGGAGAAGCAATTACAGAATCCAGACCTTCCACCTTCTGCAACCCACAAGGACCCTGGGTCCATGCTCCCAGAGGGATAGTGAATGGGAAAGCTATCAGGAGAGGGGATGGGATACGGAGATTGGGTGGTGGGAATTGTGTGGAGCTGTACCCCTCCTACCCTATGGTTTTGTTAATTTATCCTTTCTTAAATAAAAAATAAATTAAAAAAAAATCTTCAGTAAAGTACATTCATCGCTAAGGAGGAATAAACTAACTCTGTAGCCCTTTTTCAAAATCACTCAAACATTTTCAAAGGAAGTTGGAATATCTTTCAAAAAAATTTTTTTGTCACAAACAAATCATTATATTCACAATACACTTGGCACAATCCTATTGGAAGGAAATCAATGGCAAGCAAAGAAAGCTGTCATGTGAATCATTTTTCATGATGCAAATTTTCTTTTCACAGCTCTAGGGTGGGCATATATATGTGCTCCATAAAGATTTCATCTATTTCTAAAATATATGGAATTTGGCTTCTGTAGCATATTTTATATTGTGGATAATGAAAAGTAATGAGGGGAATATAGACTATTATATCAATGTGAACAGGATGATCATTATTCATCCTGAACATTAGACTCTGTTTTCATTGTCTTAGTGATCTGGGGCTGTTTGGGGGCTGTCCTTGATCTGGAGTGGGAATCCTACATCTACAAGGCAGACCTTACAGGTATGAACATAGGAACCGGAACTCAAACTGCAGTGTCAGAATCACCTAGGAAGCTTCTTAAATATACAGATGCTCTGGCCTCAGTCCCAGAGTTCTGAATCAAACACTGTGATTTAAATGATAAAAAACAATGATTCACATTCAAACCCCTAGCAGCACCATAAGCCAGAGCTAAACAGTGCTCTGACTTCTTTCTATATCTTTCTCTCTTTTATAAATATATATCTTTATTGGGGAATTAATGTTTTACATTCGGCAGTAAATACAATAGCTTGTACCTGCACAACATTTCCCAGTTTTCCATATAACAATACAACCCCCACTAGGTCCTCTTGTCATCCTTTTTGGACCTATATTCTACACACACACACACACACACACACACACACACACACACACACACACACACACATTAAAGACAGTGATTCACAGGAAAATATAGGATCCAGTGTATTTGGAAGAAAACTCAGCAATGGGAGCCCTTTCCTGATTGGCAAGAGCTGACTGTGCTGATCTCTTTCCTGTGGTTAATGACATGCTGTTAAGTCGGTCAAAGTAGCAGTATTTACACCACAGAAATCAGCAACTGCTATGTTGTTAAACCTTCCCAAACATTCCACTAGCAAAAAAGTAGAACTAGATAAAACAATCATAAACTTTTGGTCTTGAAGATCAATGAGTGGTTACCTCATCAAGGGAGGTGGGGAGAAGGAGGTTGCAATCAAGACAGAGAGGATGCACATGTTTATTTTCAATGAAATACACCTAAACCCCACAGTGCATAAAACACAGATACTTCAGTTTTTCAAAATTGAAAAAAAAAATTCTGGAATAGATTAAAAACAAACAAACAAAAATCTTTGGATAAACTATGATTCTGCTGAAATTGTCTGATAAACACTGTGTTTTGCATTTAGGAAGAATCATGATAGAAACTCAAAGTTCCCAAGCTGTCAAATTTAGCACTGTCCCCTATTGATGTGAGAATTGCGAAGCTTGAGTGAGTTAACAGTCATGTTAAATGCAAGGAAGATGAAAAAATTCTAGTGATGGTGAAAATCTTCAGGATTTTGGCTAGGTTCTATCTGCTCTGGAGACATTTGTCCACGGTAAAGATGTAGAGCACTGGGAGTTGGACGCGGTAGTGCAGCTGGCACAAACAGCAAGGACCGGTGTAAGGATCCTGGTTTGAGCCCCCGGCTCCCCACCTGCAGGGGAGTTGCTTCACAAGCAGTGAAGCAGGTCTGCAAATGTCTTTCTCTCCCCCTCTCTGTCTTCCCCTCCTCTCTCCATTTCTCTCTGTCCTATCCAACAATGACGACATCAGTAACAACAACAATAAAACAACAAGGGCAACAAAAGGGAATAAATAAATATTAAAAAGAAAAAGATGTAGAACACTGAGACCTACCAATGTGTTTTATCAACTTTTTCATATTTTTTCAGATCCAACTGCCCTGTTGTTTCTAACACCAAGTCAGCACTAATAGAAATATGAGAGAATATTTGATATTGATAGAGATATTCAACAGCATAAACTCACCCACCCTTCTCCTTGTCCACCTGAACACAAGCCAGAAACAGATGGAGGCAATGATAAGTCAACATATTATTAAACAACACAAGAAACTTAACAATTTGACTTTGAGATTTGGGTTGTTTCTCTACTCTAACGTAACTCAGGAATTTGGTAATGGCTGGGTTAGCAATGAGTCTCAGGCACATCTTTCCTCCCCCAAGTATGTCTACAATATTTAGACAGACAAACTATATGGTTTTAAAGGAGAAAAAATATATAGTTGTGCTTTCTGATGTAAACTGAATGGGAGGGATTTTCTTTAGCCATAACTGTGACTGGATATGCTAGGTCTTAATTTGCAAGGGCATAATAAGGTTTTTTTTTTTTAACAAGTAATACATATACCCAAACCATTCTTAGGGATGATTCCACAGTCTAAACACATCTATTTTTTCCCACTGAAAGATGCCCATTTAAGTGGGATGAATTTATATCTCCTACGGATTAAATGATTTCACAAGCCAGAAAAAATCTTAGACAGTTAATATGTCTTTGAAATTTGGATGATGTTTATTCTTTGTCTGATAGATTCCTAATAGTTAGATACAAGTTGAAAAGCAGATTGTAGGGGGCTGGGCAGTAGCACAGGTTAAGTGCACAGGGTGCCAAGCGCAAGGACCAGCATAAGGATTCAGGTTCCAGCCCCCGGCTCCCCACCTGCAGGGAGGTCGCTTCACAAGTGGTGAAGCAGGTCTGCAGGTGTCTATCTTTCTCTCCCCCTCTCTGTCTTCCCCTCCTCTCTCCATTTCTCTCTGTCCTATCCAACAACGACAGAAATAGCAACAACAATAACAACAATGATAAACAACAAGGGCAACAAATGGGAAAAAATAGCCTCCAGGAGCAGTGGATTCTTATTACAGGCACCAAGCCCCAGTGATAACCCTGGAGACAAAAAGAAGAAGAAGAAGAAGAAGAAGAAGAAGAAGAAGGAGAAGGAGAAGGAGAAGGAGAAGAAGAAGGAGAAATAGAAGAAGAAGAAGAAGAAGAAGGAGAAGAAGGAGAAGAAGGAGAAGAAGAAGAAGAAGAAGAAGCAGAAGAAGGAGAAGAAGGAGAAGAAGGAGGAGAAGGAGGAGAAGGAGGAGAAGGAGGAGAAGGAGGAGAAGGAGGAGAAGAAGGAGAAGAAGGAGAAGAAGGAGAAGAAGAAGAAGAAGAAGAAGAAGAAGAAGAAGAAGAAGAAGAAGAAGAAGAAGAAGAAGATTGTGTCTTTTTTAAAAAAAGGTCACGCACATGGACAATCCCATCTTCATAGTTTAAGTACTATGAACCTGTTCTCCCATTATCCTCCCCCTCTAAGAGTAAAAATCTGGTGGTTTAGATTTAGTCAGATGTCTCAAATATCCCAAGAAAATTTAATTGTTGCTTCAGGGAGTGCTGGTTGATTTAAGGAACTAAAGAAAGAAAGAAGGAGGGCCAGCAAAAACAGCTCACTTAAAGAGTGCAGGGCTCTCCATATGCATAACCCAGGTTCAAGCCCAGCACCCAGCGAACTGAAGGAATCTTCAGTGTTGTGATCTCTTTCCCCCCTTGCTGCTTCGTCTCTATATAATGATGATGATGATGATGAAATAAAGTAAATTATAAAAGTGCCATGAGAGAACTAGAATGTTTCCAAAATGCTTTGCTTACTGTCACTTCCCCCATTTCTGATGCCTGCTTTAATCAGAGTAACTGAAGGAAGGAGTGGATCCTTTGGGAAAGGGAACCTGAGAAATGAGGACATTCAACTAAAGGCAAACTTAGGAAGCATGGAGAAGAGCTCTGAGTTGTGCAGCTATGTGGGGCTGAGATGACACAGGGTTCACCGACTCTCCCATGTGGATGTGTTCCTTATGTAGACTTCTTCATGGGAAACTTTGTATGTTTTCCTCCTCAGCTGGATAAATTGTGCTCTTAGACCCCAAAGTCATGAATCAACCTTACCTAGTCCTTCAGAACATTTTAAATCATCATCTTTTAAAAGAAATAACATTGCTAACTTAGATATTTTAGAAGTTTGTCTGGAGAAGGTTAAAAAAATGTTTCATGTTAGCAGTTTTGAAAGGATGTTCTATTTTAGGAATGAATGTTTTACATTCTTCAGTTCAAATAGTTTTGCACTTGAACAAGGATAAACAACTAAACCAAACATGCTTAGATTTGTTCCTTATTATTATTATTGTGCTAGAATGAATTTAAAATTTACCATCTTAACCACTTGGTAGTATTAAGCACAGTCACATTGCTACACAACTATTGTCACCCTCCATCCCTTTTTAACTCTTTATCCTCTAAAACTGAAATTTTGCACCCGTTAAATTTGTACTCTGTTCTCGCTTCTCCTAGTCTCTGGCAATCACCAATATACTTTCTGTATGTATGTGTTTGGGTACTCTTAAGTACTTAATGTAAGAGGGATCATACGGTGTTTTATTTTTAAAGGATACATGTGTTTATTATGACAGAGAGAGACAGGCAGGGGTGTAGGTTAGAAGGGAGACAACAATGCACTGCCCAGTTATTTTTATTTTTAATACTTTATTTACTTTATTTTAATGAGAGATATACAGAGGAGTAAGGCAGAGATAGAAGATAGATAGATAGATAGATAGATAGATACATAGATAGATAGATAGATAGATAGATAGATAGATAGATAGATACCAGATCACTGCTCAGCTCTGGCTTATAGTGGTGCTGGAGACTGAACCTGGGATCTCAGTGTCTCTGACATGAGACCTTTTCTGTATAACTTTTATGCTAGTGCCCTCAACACTCACAGCATAAGTTCGTGCTGGGGCTTGAACATGTGGCCTCAGATATGTATGTAACTGGTGCTCTAACAAGCTGAACCCCCTAGTCCTTGGTATTTGTCTTTTTGAGGCATAATGCCCTAAAGGATGATCCATTTTTCAACATGAATAAGAATTTGTTTCAGTTTTACAGCACTATGTGCAGGTATCATATTTTGCTCATTTGTACATTGTACATTGGTTAATAATCATTCAGGGGGCTGAGCAGTGATGTACCCACTAGAGTATATAAGGACCTGGGTTCAAACCCCTGGGACCCACCTGCAGGGGATAAAGGGAAGCTTCCTCACTTAGGGAAAGCTTCCTCACTTTCTCTCTCTCCCTCCTTATCTTCCCCTCCCCTCTCAGTTTCTCTCTTTTCTTTCAAATAAAAGGGGGAAATGGTAACCAGGAATAGTGGCTTTGCCATGCAGACATCAAACTCCAGTAATGAAACCCTGGTGGAAAAAAAAAATCACTTGGGTTGCTTCCTTATTTAGTCATATATATATATATATATATATATATATGAATATGAATCTACTAATGTCTCTCTGAGACCTGGCTTTCAATTAATTATTTTGGAGATTAGCCCATAAATGGACCTTTTTTTTTGTCTCTAGAGTTATTAAGGGGCTCAGTGCCTACACTGTGAATCCACTGCTCCTGGAGGCCAGTTTTTCCATTTTGATGCCCTTGTTGTTGTTATTATTGTTATTGCTGTTGTTGTTGGACAAGACAGAGAGAAACGGACAGAGGAGGAGAAGACAGAGAGGGGGAGAAAAAGGTAGTCACCTGCAGACCTGCTTCACCACTTGTGAATCAACCCCCCTGCAGGTGGGGAGCCTGGCGGGGGTTGGGGGGTCTCTAGCCAGGATCCTTTAGGTCAGTCTTCAAGCCACGTGTGCTTAACCCACTGCGCTACTGCCCGCCCCCCATCTTTTCTTTTAATTCAACATCTCCCAAACTTGTTAACTGCAAAAGCCCTTTTTTTTTTTTTTTATCAAATCCCTATAAATACCACAAGAAAGTGATGTTCTGTAATCCACTAGCTAGAATGGTAGTCCTATATAGAATTATTTCCAGAGAAATAAAATCCCTAAAAGAGGTTCCCTCCCTTGTGTACAGCTTTCGACACAGGGTACTTCACAGGCCAGGCCACTTGAAAAGAAATAGGCTATGTAGTGAGATAGAATTATCCACCAATAGAATTTGACCCTGAAGATCACCAGAACAAAGCCTTCCTGCTCATGGGAGAAGAATGCCAAGCTTCCATTTCTGGAGCTGAAGAGTCTGCACTCCAGGGAGGGCCATGCAGCCCAGATTCCAAATGTCACTCTGACAATTTGTAATTGGAGACATCGATTTCCTTTCCCAGACAAGTTTCTCTATCTACCACATGTGTTTATTGTGCCTTGGCTATTGAATTATTCTTCATACATTTTGCTCGCCAGGTGATTTTTTAAAAAAATAAATTCTCACTATACCTTCAAGTCCACTGCAACAATATGCAGAGTTTGGGAGGTGTTGTGAAGCTCCGTGACAATGAGAATGCTGCAGGTGTGGCGACAGTCATATATTTGAAAGGAACGGATGGGTTGTTACCTGGATTCTGGCTGAAGTGGATTGTGCTGACCTTCATGTTTTACTAATTGCCTGTTTCTGGAGTTAGTTATCACTGCCAGCAAACAGATTTTGTCTACTGTCTTTACCTACTGAGGTTCTCTTAAGCTTTTTAGCTTAAGAGAAACTAAAGCGAATTTCTCTCTGTGTATATCAGTGTCTGCCAGCAGATGCCAAGACAAAGAAGCACTGGGAAAGGGAGCTACAGAAAAGTTTGTGTTGAGCCAGGAAAGGAGCGAGGACATCACAGGAACAACTGAACACAGAAACTGCCTGGAAACAGCCATCAGAGGGACTAGTGCAAAGAGGATCTGGTGTTTATAAAAAGAAAGCACTTTGGTATTTGTCAAAAAAACATAGCCAGAGGAGCAGGCTTCTGCTCACATGCTGTGGGCTTGTCATCACTGTCATTGTACAGGACACAGACCTCCTGTTGGCTAGAAGATGGAATGTAGAAAAGCTATCCTCTCTAAAACTCCCTTCCCTCCCCTCCCATCCCCTTCCCTTCTCTCCTATCCCCTTCCCCTCTTCCCCCCTCCCCTTCCTTTCTCTCCCCTTCCCTCCCCTTCCCCTCTTCCCTCCTCCCCTTCCTTTCCCTTTTCTCCCCCTTCCCTCCCCTTCCCTTCTCTCCCCTTCCCCTCTTCCCTCCTCCCCTCCCTTTCCCTTTTCTCCCCCTTTCCTCCTCCCTGCCCCTCCCCTCCCTTCTTTCCCTCTCCCCTCTCCTCCCCTCCCCTTCCCCTCTCCCCTACCTTCCCCTCTCCCCTCTTCCTTCTCCCCTCCCCTTCCCCTCTTCCCCTCTTCCCCTTATCCCTCCCCTCACTTTACCCTCTTCCCCTCTCCCCTCCCCTCCTCTCCCCTCCTTTCCTTTCTCTCCCCTCCCTTCTCTTCCCTCCCCCTCCCTTTCCCTCCCTTCCCTTCAGTTCACTCCCTCTCTTCCTCTGTTCCTCCCTCCCTCCCTTCCTTCCTTCATTTCCCCTCCTTGCCTCCATCCCTCCTCCTCCTCCTCTTCCTCCTCCTCCTTCTTCTTCCTCTCCTCTCCTCTCCTCTCCTCTCCTCTCCTCTCCTCTCCTCTCCCCTTCTCTCTCTCTCTCTCTCTCTCTCTCTCTGGAAAATCGCTTTTATTTCATTTGGGAGAAAGGGCGGTGTCCAGTCACAAAACTTCTGGAACTGCTCCTTGGTGCTAGCAGCCTTGGTCACTTGGAGTACAATGAACCACAGTCGTGCTCCAATCCTGCAAATGATGGAGGCAGACTCACTGAATCTGTCTTCTCAGGCATCATATGACGCTGGCCAGACTACATGCTTCTACACTCAAAAATGTCCTCGTGTTGTGCTGGATGCCATAAATCATCATTATTATAAAAGCTTCCAGACCAGAATGTGCATCCAGATTCTGTGCTAAAAAGTTGAGCTGCATGGCCTCACTTAGTTAACTGTAATATGCAGGAAACAATGTCACTCTAAAGCAGACAAAGAAATAACTGCTGAAAGAAGTTATCTACTTTGTCCAAGTTAATACAGGTCATAGATGACAAGCTGTTTGCAAACTCCAGAAGAAGAATTCAAAGAGAGAGAGATCAGGATCAGGGAAGGCAGAATAGAGGCAGGGTGTAGGTGTGGGCTGCTGACTTCTGAGCCAAAGAGAAACCTGGGAAGGGAGCAGGGAAAAGAAGCAGAAATACTTGCAAAAGGCCAAGAGCAGACTGCTGTCAAGAACTGAAGGCCTCATGGGGCTGAATACAAAATTCCAGCTTCTACTCCAAGCATAGCCCAGCTCCACCCACAAGCCCAGTTAAAGCAAAGCACCTAGTTAACTATATAGCACACACAGCGCAGCTGGATCACAATTAAGTCTAAAAGATTACATTTTAGCTATCTGTCCACAGCTGGCTCTAAATGTTTGGCGTTTCCTGAAGAAGTTGCTGCCCCGCTTCTTCCTTCCTTCCTTCCTTCCTTCCTTCCTTCCTTCCTTCCTTCCTTCCTTTCTTTCTTTCTTTCTCTTTCTTTCTTTCTTTTAATAAAATCTAATTGGAAAACTTACAGAAGGCCCCTATCCTTGGTTCCTTCAGACAGTTCCAAAAGCTAGCTTATTTTATTGCTGTTTGGGCATCCTGGAGGATTTGTAGTTGCTGAAAAAGAATTTGCAAGCATTGGATCAGTCAGAATTATAGCAACCACGCATGGAACTCTGGGTGAGATTTATTTATTTAAAGTATGAATTATAAATACATATTTTAAGATCTATTTCTACATAAATTATTTTGAATACATTTAAAGATCTATTTTTAAAAATGTAAATATTCCTTAAGTTCCATTAGAGTAAATGATAAAATAATTGGGAAGTCATTAAAAGTAAGAAAGTCATTTAAATATATCCTACCTTGTCTCATAATTGTGGATGAGGTTTATAAAATATCAGTATGTGAGTGAAGAAAGAACACATTCCTAGTTTCCAAATACATGAACATCAAGACAACAAATAAGCAGGGGGAAAAGTGTGCATAACAGTTGTCCAAACTATACCATACTGTCATTATTTTGCTATTTCACTCTTCCCCCTGCCTCTTCTCTATTAATGAGATCTCAATTACTAGCAAAAATTTTGCTCTTCCTTCTCTGACTGGATGGTCTGAACTTTTCCCTCCTGTGAGTTGCCAAAAACAAAAATAAGTAGCCATATCCACAAGAAAAATTAAGAGGGAATTTTTTTTTTTCTTCAGAGAGATAATGGGGGAGCATGAAAGAAACCAGGAAAGGAATAAAGGAAACCAATGGAGTATTATAGAGGCCTGCTGGCACGCTTGACCCCATGACTATTAGCATTTTAGATTATTCTGTTCTTTGGATTTCTGCTTTTCTCACAGGAAGCACTATATCTAATCTAATCTAATCTCACTCAGTATAAAATGTGGGTAGTCTGTGGAGTAACAAAACACTCAATAAACACCAGAAGTTACTAAGAACAAAAATCTGAATCCATTGAAAGTTATCTTGGTATCTCATTCTTTGTGCATACACAGGTACACCTAAGTGATAATGAGCTCAGGAATAAAGGTAGCAGACTGGCAGCAACCTTCACCAACCAGACTGCTGGATGGATAGTGTGTATTATAAACAACACACCAAGAGGAAGGGCAGTGACTTGCTATTGGCACAGACTTCTCGATTGGATGAAGATGTATCATGTAAAATAAAATATTTGTCTGGTCCTTGTCCCAGATTCCTGAGATTCTAAACGCTTGGCATTTCCTGAGAGATAATTCTGTTTTTGTTTTTCGTGGTGGGCTCCTTCTGAGTTTATGCTAACAAAGATTCTTGGTGGGTCTCAGGATTTCAGGGTTAGGCCTGGCCTTTCTGGAAAGACCAATAAAGTGCTTACTGAATTGGAACCTTGACTCAAGTGATATTAAACTTACCTCCTGTAAAGGACTGAAGGGCTAGAAACTGAATTTAATTGTGTGATCAGCGATTCAATCAATCATGCCTGGGTGATGAATTCCTTGTAAAGACTCTGAACACTGAACCTTAGTTGAGCTTCCTGGCTGGTGAACACATGGGACAGACGAGGTTGCAGGGAGCAGAGTGGGGAGCTGGGGTGTGTGTGGGGGAAGGGGGATACACATTGCAATTCTCCAGGAGACATGGAAACTGTCCTCAGTTCTGCCTCAGACTTTACCCTATGTTCTTCTTATCTGGTCTTAATTAGTATCTGTTGTAATAAGACATGTAATTATTAAGTACAGAGCTTTCCTGAGTTCTGTAAATCATTCTCAAAAAAAAAGTTTATGAGAGTTATTATTATTAGATAGGACAGAGAAATTTAGCGGGGGAGGTAGGGAAGGAATAAGAGAGATGCCTGCAGCATTGCTTCAGAACTCTTGAAACTTCTCTCCCTGCAGGTAGGGGTTGAAGGCAAAGTTCTTGCACATGGTAAAGTGTGCTCAATTGGGTCCTCATGGGTGTTCCTAAGGCAGTTGCCTGTGAAAAGGAACTATAGGCAGACTGGGGACTCCAGGGAGTGGAGCTGAAATGAGGCAGCTTTGTTGAGGTCTCTCCCCTTCCCCTGTGGAGTACATGCTTACCTTTGAGTCAAGATACTGCTCAGTGTGAATCAGATCATAGCGTATGTGCATCATATGTGCAGCTGATGAGTTTGATGATACTTTGACCTTGCCAACACTGAAAAACCTGGTTTAGAGTAAGTAACTTTTTCAAGTTAAGGACACTTGATGAGCCAAGGAATATCCTGGA
The DNA here is from genome assembly GCF_950295315.1 of Erinaceus europaeus. NCBI lineage: Eukaryota > Metazoa > Chordata > Mammalia > Eulipotyphla > Erinaceidae > Erinaceus > Erinaceus europaeus. Next base: position 86,026,716 of record NC_080168.1, on the reverse strand, counting down.
AAAAGAAGTGGGTTGACATTTGTACAAATTTGTGAGCTGTGAGGCAGGGCCCTTACCATCATCCATGGTGATAGTGAGTGCTGGGAAATTGTGTAGATGCAGTCACATCTGCCATGTTGACCCCTCAGTCTATTGCTAGTTCCCGCGAGAGTTGGGACATTCTCGGAGTGCCTGTTCCGCCATGTTGTGCCCTCAGGGGATTGTCTATTCCTTGCGATATTTGGAGTCCTTTGGTTACTCCTCCCCCTTTCCATTCCCACGAGAGTTATTATCCTACCCTGGAGTGCTATGGTTACTCCTCCCCCTTCCCATTCTCATGAGAGCTATTCCCATAAAAGCCCTTCTTCTTCCCCACCTCGTTCTCTTGCCGGCTTATTCACTTTGGTGTTTAGACGCAGGAAAGGTTACTGCGTGAGGCGGCCATTTTTGCTACCTCCACGTGGCCCAACCTGCTTCTCTCTCACCTGACTCTGAGGAGCCAGCACAAATAAAGATTTGTGTTCCCTCTTCGCTCCGGATCTCCTCTCTTTCTTCTCCGTGACACAGCACAAGTGAGGGAGTAGTTGTGATGTAATCAAATTGAGCCTCAAGGAATAAATGTATTTCCAGTCTATTGTGAAAATCAAATGGCAGTTTTTTTTGTTTTCTTTTTTACTCTGAAGGTACAAAATTGTGGCAGATGTTCACATCAGCTATTGAAACTAAAGTTGTATTAAACCTAGCTCACCAGGACACTTATGAGGTCACTAAAGTGCCTTTTTTTGATTTCACAAAGATTATTTAAGTGTCATAGTTTAATAATACAGCAAGAACTCTGAATAACCTCCACCTGTCACTTAAGAAGTGAAATTTGAAAGTATAACTGCTGAAGACATATCAGGTTTTTATTTCATTTATTTACTTTTATTTTTTTAATTGCCACCAGGGTTGTTGCTGGGGCTCAGTTCTTACAGGAATCCACAGCTCCTGGCAGTCTTTTTTCTTTTTTTTTTTCTTTCTTTCTTTCTTTCTCTTTCTTTCTTTCTTTCTTTCTTTCTTTCTTTCTCTATCTTTCTTTCTTTCTTTCTCTCTCCCTTCCTTCCTTTCTCCCTTCCTTCCTTCCTGAAGTAGGGAGAGAAAAAGAAAGACACTTGCAGCTCTGCTTCACAACTCCTTTGAAGGTGGGAATTGGGGGCCTGAACCTAGGTCCTTGCACAATGGGGGTGTACCACACATGGTAACATTTGCTCTCAACCAGGTTCATGACCATCTAGTCCCAATATCAGGATGTTATATTATATTATGTATTACATATTACACATTACACATTACATATTACATATTGTATATTGTATATTATATATTATATATTTATTATTGGAGAGGACAGAGAGAAATTGAGAGAGGAGAGGGAGGTAGAGAAGGAGAGAGACAGACAGACACACACTTGCAGACCTGCTTTGCCACTTATGAAGCATCCCAAACCCAGGTGGGGAACTGGTTGCTCAAACCCAGGTCCTTGCGGGGTCCATGTGCTTAGTTCTATGTTTGATTAACTGGGTGTACCACTGCATGGTCTTATCTTTATTTATTTATTGGGTAGAGACAGCCAGAAATTGAGAGGGAAGGGGTTGACAGAGAGGGAGAGACTTACCTGCATCACTGCTTCACCACTTGCAAAGTTTTCCCCCTGCAGGTCCAGGGTGGGGGCTCCAACCCAGGTCCTTGCACATTGTACCATGAGCACTCAACCAAGTGCACCACCACCCAGCCACCCCCCTCCCCAATATCGGGACTTTAAATGAAAGAAATAGTTGACTGACTGTTGAGAGCTTGGCTTTGAGAAGTTTCTGAAATACTTTATTCAATAGAGGAATTTGCAGACTTCCTATTAGTTGGTTATATTTTAAAACCACTTCCAAATGATACAAAGGGAATGGGAATGAATGGCTTCCCAGAGTGGGATATAACCAAAGAGTAAATTTGGAAATCATTAGCTGCTTTGTTTGCTGCTGAAGCACCTTAAGTCTGTGGAATTCATCCTTGGTAGAGTGTCAGAAGTCATCTTCAGGGAGAGAGTATTCTAGGAATTCTGAATCCTGGCCTTGCCCTGAAAAAAATCATTACTAGGGACATAATCATTTGCTTTCCTTCTGGGTAAGAAGTTTTTGTTTTATGTAAAAAAGAAAAAAAAATAGGAGAAGAAGTAAAAGAAAGATAAGGGAAAAGTGAAGGAGGAAAAAAAAGGAGAAGAAAAAAGAAACATAGTGAACGTTAACCAGTTGACTGTCATCAAGCTACAACCAGCAATCTGGTAAAATACCCATTGAAATGATACAGACTTGTTATTTAAAATTAGTTTCAATAACAATGACACTTATTTTACATTTAATTAGAGTTGACAGCCTACTTCTTGGATGTCTATTAACTAAACCTCTAAGCTCACAGTCCAGGAGGTGGCATGTTGGATAAAAGCATGACTCTCAAGCATGAAGTGTGGAGTTTGATTCCTGCCATTCCATGTATTAGAGTGATACTCTGCTTTTACCCTTCTCTTCTTTTCCCTCCTTCTCTGTTTCATTAGTAAACAAATAAAGCTTTTTTTTTGTTTTTGCCTCCAGTTATTGGTGCTCAGCGCCACACTACGAATGCACCAATCTACCGCTTCTGGTGGCCTTTCCCCCCACCCCTCCATTTCAATTGGAAAGAGAGAAATTGAGACAGAAAGACAGACACCTGTAGATCTGCTTCACAGCAGGTGAACCATTCCCTCTGTGGGTGGGAAGCAGGGGTTTGAACCTGTGTCCTTGCGCATAGTACTATTTGCCCTTAACCAGGCATGCCACCACCTGGACCCTAACTCTTTAGAAAAAAAATTAAAAATCACACCTTAAGTTTTAAAACCTGGACTCCCTTTGGAATATACCTAAAATAGACCTATTAGCTATTTCCAAAACGGAGACCCCAAATCTTCATCTGCAGTATTCCAGCCTTTAGGTTCATAATTAATCAACAATTTGTTCTGCTTTATATCTTAACTCTTTTTCAGCCACCAGGTTCCAGTTGCTACCATGATGCCAATCAGACTTCCCAGGGCAGACAACCCCACCAATGTGTCCTGGAGCTCTACTTCCCCAGGGCCCTACCCCACTAGGGAAAGAGAGAGGCAAGCTGGGAATATGGATTGACCTGCCAATGCCCATGTTCAGTGGAGAAGCAATTACAGAAGCCAGGCCTTTCACCTTCTGCATCCCATAATGACCCTGGGTCCATACTCCCAGATGGATAAAGAATAGGAAAGCAATCAGGGGAAGGGATATGAAGCTCTGGGGAATTGTACCCCTCTTATCCTATGGTCTTGTCAGTGTTTCCATTTTACAAATACATACATTAAAATTTTTAAAAATGAGACATAAAAACAAAACAACAACAACAAAACTGGACTGAGATGGGATGGGGCTCATTAAAGGTAATATGAGGATACGAGGATGGAGATGAGAATGTAGGTGAATGATCTCCCAGCAAAACAAGTACTGAATAGAATATAAACAGAAATGACTGAAGCCTCTAGGAGGTAGTCTAAGGATAAAAGCAAATACAGAGATTATTTATTCAAATTACTCTAAATCTTGATTATTAATTAAAAAGTCATGACTCACTCCAATTACCCCACTACTGGCACCATTTTGTGAAATGGAAGAACCACTCCAGGTGAATGTAAGTTAAAAAGAGGGAGAGAGAGAGAGAGAGAGAGAGAGAGAGAGAGAGAGAGAGACCCCACCTCCCCAGATCCCTGCCCCACTAGGGAAAGAGAGACAGGCTGGGAGCATGGATTGACCAGTCAACACCCATGTTCAGTGGAGAAGCAATTACAGAAGCCAGACCTTCCACCTTCTGTACCCCATAATAACCCTGGGTCCATACTCCCAAAGGGATAAAGAATAGGAAAGCTATCAAGGGAGCTTTCATATCAAGGATTGGATATGGAGCTCTGGGGGTGGGTATTGTGTGGAAATATACCCCTCTTATCCTGTAGTCTTGTCAATATTTCCATTTTATAAATACATTTTAAAAAAGAACTCTCCCATTCCCCTTAGCTTATTTTTAATGCTGTGAGTTCACCCTGGAAGCTGCCATGACTGCTCCCCTACCCTACCCATCTTATTCATAGGATAAGGCCTCTACAAGATTCCTAGGCCCATACAGTCCCCACTTGTCATCGAGATGGAAACAGTCACAATCCTGACAGAACAAAATATTATGTGAATATTACAGTATAATAAGCCCAGCTGATGGAAAAGTGGTGGTTACTCTGTTGAGGTGGATGGAGCAGCTGAGGGTATTCTCCAGTTGCCTCCCCTGAGGTTCTACTGACTTTTACATGGAAGAGTCACAAAGAGAGCCAGTCATGTTTCAGGAGAAATGATGAGCATTTATTGGAAGAAAATAAGGACAGAAAAGGAGAAGAAAGTACAAGCCATGTAGGTATGTAGACCTGAGACACATACATGTACATACACATGTGCCCCACACTTCCTGGTCTTCCAAACCTTAAGGTCGCTTCAGAAGAAGGACGGCCCCTCAGGGGATGTGCTTTGACCTTTGTTCTTCATGTGCTCACATCTACCTGCACCTGCAATTTATGGCTTTTTGCAGTCAGATGGGAGGGAGTGCTGGCCCAGGATATGCAGCCACACTGCAAATCTATGGAAGGAAGAGCAAACACTAGGGCCAGGCAGTGGCACACCTGGTTAAGTGCTCACATTACAGTGCTCAAGGACCTGGGTTCAAGCCTCTAGTTCCCACCTGCTGGGGGAAAGCTTCATGAGTGGTGAAGCAGAGCTGCAGGTGCCCCCTGCCTCTCTCCTTAACTCCCCCTCCCTTCTCAATCTCACTCTGTCTCTATCCAATAATAAATTAACTTAAAATATATATTAAAATAAAAAAAGAGCAAACACAAAGGCCCTGGGGATGAAACAAAGGCAAGAATTGACATTGCAAAAAGAACATGGACAGGATGAGATCAGAGAAGCAGGCCAGAGACAAATCTATAGTTCTGGGCCTTCAGAAACTGTGGGTATAGTTGTCACGAACACAGATGAGTAAAGTTGAAGGACTGTGAGGGGAGAAGGGTGCAGCTAACTGGGTCCATCTTCCAGTTCCCTCCTGTGGGGTTCTAGTCTGATCCCTATATGGAAGAACTGCAAGAGAGCCAGATATGTTTCAAGAAGAATATTTATTGGGAGAATATAAGAACAGAAAAGGAGAGAAAAGTGGCCCGACGGTGGCACACCTACTTAAGCGTACACACTAGAGTGTGTAAGGAGCCAGGTTCAGGACCCTGGTCCTCACCTGCAGGGGGGAAGCTTCCTTAGTGGTGAAGCAGGTGTCTTTCTGTCTCTTTCCCTCTCGGCCTTCTCCTTTCATCTCCATTTCTCTCTATCTCTATCCAGTAATCAAAATATAATTTTAAAAAAGGGATAGAAAAAAAAGGAAGAAAAATTATAAGCCATGTAGGCATGTAGATATGAGAGGGAGAGGGAAGGGGAGAGGGAAAAGGAGGGGGAGGGGGAGGGGGAGGGGAGGGGGAGGGGGAGGGGGAGGGGGAGGGGGAGGGGGAGGGGGAGAGGGAGAGGGAGAGGGAGAGGGAGAGGGAGAGGAAGAGAGATATGAGGGCCTCAAGCCTCCAGGTCTTCTAAGCTTTATTGTTCCTTCAGAGTTAGGATGGGACCCTCAGGGGATGTGCTTTAGCCTTGGTCTTCAGGTGCTGATATCTGCCTCTATCTGCATTTTATGGCTTTTTTTTTTTTTGCATCCAGGTTTATTGCTGGGATTCAGTGCTTGCGCCATGAATCCACTGCTCCTGGAGGCCATTTTTCCCCTTTTTATTGCCCTTATTGTTGTAGCCTTCTTGTGGTCATTATTGTTGTTGATGATGTCATTTGTTGTTGGATAGGACAGAGAGAAATGGAGAGAGGAGGGGAAGACAGAGAGGGAGAGAGAAAGAGAGACACCTGCAGACCTGCTTCACCACCTGTGAAGTGACTTCCCTGCAGGTGGGGAGCCTGGGCTAAAACTGGGATCCTTATGCTGGTCCTTGTGCTTTGCACCACATGCTCTTAACCCGCTGCACTACCGCCCGGCCCCCATTTTATGGCTTTTTACAGTCAGATAGAGAGAGAGTGCTGACTCAGAATATGCTTTTGGCCCCTTCCTCTGGTCCCTTCTTTGGGCTTCCTGCAGGGTGCGGGGGCAGGGGGGCCTGCTGCTTTCCCTAAACTGTCCTCTAATATTAGGACACAAATACATGAGGACAAACCAAGAGTTCTAGTTTGGACACAGCTTAACCCCAGGGCATCCCTCTGCTGTGGATGTTTGGGTCTGAAGCTAAGAGGTGGGGGTTGGGGAAGGCAGTCAGAACTAGTTTACACACCTGACTACCATCAGCAATTAAGCAGTCAGGGTCACCTAGACCCTTGGCCCACTCAGGAACTCTTTTTCTCTTCTGGCTCCAACCCCCTGCCAGAATGGACCATTTCCTCCCCCTCCCCCTACCCTATCCAATCACTCTCTGCCCCCAGGCTATTGTCCAGCTACCCCTGCTTCCTGGAATCTCTCACCACCACCATGTAGTGACTATCTGTTTCCTACTACTAAGAAAGGATTCACAAGTAATATCTATTATCATATTACTAACAATGTTACAAATTAGGGCCCTAATCTGAACCTGTCTAAACATTCTTGAAAAACAATTATAAATTCACAGAAATTGAATATTTGTAGGCTAGATGAACCTAAACTGGATTCTGAAGATTTGAATACAAACATTCCATTTTTTTTTTTTTTACAAGAGCACAGCTCAGCTCTGGCTTAAGGTGATGCAGGCAACTGAACCTGGGACATTGGAGCCTCAGGCACAAATATTTCTTTGCATAACTATTATGATGCTATCTACCCCTGCCCACAAACATTCCTTCTAAGCACTTTGTTCTAGGTTTAGGTAAACAACTTGTTGTTACACATAAAAATTCTATTTTCAGATTCTTGACAAAGGTATTCCTTACTGACTTGTATTTACGGATGACCCTAAAAGAGTCTGACACATACTGAGTTCAAAAATCTTTTTTTTTCTTTAATGTGAGCAAAACTCAAGTGACCTCTCTAATGTAGTGTTTAGGGGCTTTTGTTTTTGCTATATTTTTTTCTTTTTCAGAATATGAAGCCCAATTTCTATTAAATTCCATACTGGATTCCATGCAAATTTCTAGATTTTCATCCCTCTGAATGTCTTTTAATAATAGACTACAGGACATTTTGTCTGTGATGTATCCTCTCACATTTAGCATAGATATTTTCACTTAAAAAAAAAAATAGAGGGAGTCAGGCCGTAGTGCAGCAGTTAAAAGCATGTGGCACAAAGCACAAGGACTGGCCTAAGGATCCTGGTTCGAGCCCCTAGCCCCCCATCTGCAGGGGAGTCACTTCACAGGCAGTGAAGCAGGTCTGCAGGTGTCTATATCTTTCTCTCTCTCTCTGTCTTCCCCTCCACTTTCCATTTCTCTCTGTCCTATCCAACAATGACAGCATCAATAACAACAGCAACATGAAAACAACAAGGGCAACAAAAGGGAAAATAAATAAATATAATAAAAAAATAGAGCGAAAGAGATTGGAGATAGCTCAGCAGTAGATCACAAGATCTGTATGTGCTCTTATTTAGGTCAAATATAAAAATAAGAGCTAAGAAGCAGAGAGAAGGGCATAAAGGAAGGAAAACACACATGACATGTTTCAAAAGCAGAGTCATTTCTAATACTTTATTCAAAATGTCTCCCTAACTGGGATATTTTCTCTGTTGTTTAAAAAAAAGAATAGCCTAACTTAAAAAAAATGTGCATTTAGCTAATAATCTAGGCATAGAAACCATTAAAATACAATAGATTTAGTTGTTTAACTAGGTCAAAACAAAACAATGTTTCCTTCTGTCTTATTTAGCCCCAAACTGCCTAATTCCTTTCTTGACCAGCTGAATAGCTTAAAAACCACTAGCCAGAGGCAAAACAAAACAAAACAAAACAAAAAAAATCTAGCAACTGAAAATATCTGCATCAGCGACCTGACACTCTGAGTGAGTGTCCTAGGAACTGCTCCTTGAGAGCCTAATCATGTCCTGAAGGGCCCCATCCCTGGGAAAGACTGCTGACAACCTTTAGCCCCATCAGACACCACCAGAAAAACCCCAAGATTCTGAGCTCAAGACAATGAAGTTTTCACTCAAGTCCTCCAGCTCTGGGGTCCTTTGTTGTGCTAAATATTTTTATTCATGTCCAGTGTCAGCTTCATTTTGGCTCTGGGAAGTTTTCATCCATGTTCTGCATATGCATTCTGTTCAGGGGCCACTGCCCCCACTCCACCCCCCTTTTTCCCCTTCTCTAAGGGCAGATCTCTTTCTCCATCTTCTCATTGGGCACAGATAGCTCTGAACAGCTGTCTCCACTGAGGAGATGTGATTTGTAGTAAGTAACTACATCCCATGTAAAAAAAGGTTGTTATTGAAAGTGAGTTGTTATTGAAAGTCTAAGTCCGGGGCTGAGCTGTGTTAAATCCCCTGTTAGCTGGAGGGCTGCCCAGCAGATCCTCAGTGCCCAGCTCTGCTTGAGGCCCCCTAAAGAGAGGCTCTCTCTTGCTCTCTGTGAAAGCTGATAACTTGGGGCACTTGTGGATCAAAAATTTCAAATTCAGAGTCAGATGCAACCAGTTAACCTCGTGAAAGAGAGGTACTTAGAGATTCTTTAAGACATAAGAGAGCACCAGACTTCAAAAAGGTAAAAGAGTAAGAGTAAGGGGGGCCAGGTGGTAAAGCACCTGGTTAAGCACTCACATCACAGTGTGCAAGGACCCAGGTTCAAGCCCCTGTGTCCTCCCACCTGCAGAGGGAAAGCTTCATGAGTGGTGAAACAGGGCTGTAGATGTCTCCCCCTATTTATCTCCCTCTCCCTTCTCAATTTCTCTCCATCTCTATGCAATAATAAACAAAAACATAAAATATTAAAATTTAAAAAAATAATAAGAGAAAGAAAAGTAGTAGCATGTGTTGAACACTCATTATCTCCCAGGCATTCTGTTGTGAGCTTCCCAGTAGATAAGTACTGTTCTCCCTATTAGTTAAGAGATGAGGAAGCCAAGGTCTAAACACTGGCCCAGCTAGGAAGTGGCAGAAATGAATCTCCAATCCAGACCTGTCCTTGGGGGGCAGCTTAGGAAAGCAACACCCCTACCCTTACATGCACCCTGCACCCTATAACCTGCTGGAAGCCCAGAGAAGGAACCAGAGGAAGGGCCCAAAGTACCAGTGTGTTTGCATATCCCAAGCCAGCACTCCCTCCCTACAGGATTGCAAAAAGCCATAAAATGCAGATGGAGGCCTACATAACCTCCAGAAGAACAAAGGCTGAAGCACATTCCCTGTGGTTCTTGCTCTTCCTCTGAAGGGACTATAAAACTTGGAAGACCAGGAGGTTTTAGGCCTATCTATTTCTCTCTCCTCTCTCTCTTTCCTCTCTCTCTCTCTCTCCCTCTCCTCTCCTCTCCTCTCCTCTCCTCTCCTCTCCTCTCCTCTCCTCTCCTCTCCTCTCTCTTCTCTCTCTCCTCTCCCCCCTCCCCTCTCTCTCCTCTCTCTCCCTTCCTCTCTCTCTCTCTCCTCTCCCTCCCCCCCCTCCTCTCTCTCCTCTCTCTTCTCTCTCTCTCTCCCCTACAAACCTCAACGGCTTGTGCTTTCTTCTTCTTTGTTCTTGTTTTCTTCCAGTAAATGCTCATCTTTTCCCCCTGAAACATGACTGTCTATAGAAGTCAGTTTAGAACCTCACAGGAGGGAACAGGGGAATGACCTCAGTTAGCTGCTCCCTCTTCCTCAATGTTGAGGGACTGGCTGGTGGGGTTAGGAAGATCCCCTTTTGGTTCCCTGCTGCTCCAATGAAAAGAATTTCACAGGACAAGCGTTCCGGTGAATGGCTTCTAAATTATTTATTAGACGTGCATAAAGTTAAGAAAAAGACTTGAAACAGATTTCCTGAGGGTCTTTGGGCCCAAAAACCCAAGGTCAATGATCCAGTCCAAGACCCTCCCATCCCCCCATTTGTCCACAGGGGCCTGATGGAGTAAACTCCTCCCCCTTCATTTAGTGGAAAAAGGGAAACTCTTCACCAAGTGAATTTCTGTTCCACCTGTGCAAACACAGTGAAAACAAAATATACTAGTGTGCATCCCAGTTCCCTATGTGTAAACAGAGTGGAAACAAAATGTATTTTCCAGGACTCTCTGTGTCCTGAATTTTCCCTCAGCGTCAATACTGTTACATACTAATAACCCTCTTCTTGTTTAGTGGCTTTTAACTCCAGGCATTACTATAGTTTTTAACAAATGGCAGTATGGTTTAACCCCCAAAGAGAAGCAAAGAATCAAAACCCTAAAATAGTTTAAAAAGTCAAAGCAATTGTGTGCAGGCCACTGGCAGTGAGAAGACAGGACTATCTCCACTATCCTAGTAAACAGTTCCAAAATAAAGATTTTTTTTCCTCCCACAGCCCCTCAAAATAAAAACTTTTTTTTTTTAATATCAAGATATCAGAAGTTAAATGAAAGCATTCTGGTGAATCAAAAAAAAAATTGGGGGGGGTACTCACACATAGAAAGCGTAGAATAGGGAGTCTGGAGCTAGTGCAGTGGGTTAAGTGCATGTGGCTCAAAGCACAAGGACAGGCATAAAGATCCAGTTTGAGCCCCCGGCTCCCCACCTGCAAGGGAGTCTCTTCACAAGTGGTAAAGCAGGTCTGCAGGTGTCTATCTTTCTCCCCCCCTCTCTGTCTTCCCCTTCTCTCTCCATTTCTCTCTGTCCTATCCAACAATGATGACATCAATAACAACAATAATAACTACAACAATAAAACAACAAAGGCAACAAAGGGGAATGAATAATTAATTAATTAATTAAGCATAGCATAATTTAACAAGAGGACAAGCAACAGTTCCTCCTTATAGTCTATAAAATGCCAGTTCTGAAAATTATTAAGAAAATACACATATAAGAGAAAGAGCTTCCAGATCCAAATGCTGGTGGAAGAAATGCAGTTTCAATGGAGTGGTAGATAACCTTGTAGCATGATGTTCATTCTTTCTCTTCCTGCTCCTGTTCAGATTTAAACAAAGTCTAGTTTTCATTATTGCTGAATACTTATTTTTCAGATATGAACATTTGCTGTAACCACTTCTGAGTACACAAAACTAGGACAGGCACTAACGGTACAGAATTAAAGGATATCTGGACCCTGAGAATATTCTGCACTTCTACAATAGGTGAACTCCTCCAGGGAAAACTCAATTATTTTCTCATTGACCCCTATTGCTACATGTTAGTGCAGTGACCCAGTTCATGACATACTCTTGTCTTGCTCTGGGGAAGCAGTCATTTCTGTTCCCTTAAAAATTGTTCTTGAGGTGAGAGGCAATTTATTTAGATCCTGTGGGCCTACTGGACCCCTGCTTGGAGGTTACATTTTCATGGAAGCTGTCTTGAGATAAACCACTTCACTTTCTGAGAGAAAGCCTGAATCTAAGAATCTACAAGGACATTTGATGTTCTGCCAAGTTAGCTTTAATCATCAAGGGTTGCAAAAAGTTCTTACAGAGGCCCTGGAATGAATTTCATCTTTTCCCTTCTCTTCACATATACTAGAGCACTTAGCAGCTCTGGCTTATGGTGGTGTGGGGGATTGAACCTGGGATTTTGAACCTCAGGCATGAGTCTCTTTGCATAACCATTATGCTATCTACCCCCATAATCACATAATTTCTTTATCTTCTTATAATTTAGGTATAAATTATATAAGTGAACTATAAATGGTTTACCAAAAAAAAAAATCAGACATTAAAATGTATATACAATTTCACGAGATTGGTTAAGTACATGTACTATTGGTATTATCTCCACAATCAAGGTACTAACTGTATTCATTACCTCTAAGAGTTTCCATGTGTCTCTTTGTATGGGTGTGTATGTGTGCTAGATACACACACTTGTAAAAATTTTTTGAAAGACTCGAAAATAGCTATCTCTTCTATGTCCTTGACTTATATTCTTGACAACTTCAGTTTCACCTCCATCACTGTACTAAAATTGTTCTTTTCTGAAGTCATTATTGAGTCATTTTAGCTAATAAAACAAGTAAGTATACCTTGGTTCCCTCAAGACATTTGCAAGAAGCACTGTTGAGAACTCCCTCCCTCTTGGAATTTTCTCCTCTTCCACTAAGACAATCTTGAATTTCTTCCCTCTGCTGTCTCTGATTCAGTAGGAATCCTTTTAGTGTTCCAGACGTTAAATGATAGTGTTCTCCAATGTATCCTCTGCATTTCTCTTTCTTTCTCTTTTCCTGTCTTTCTTCCCTCCTTTTGACTTTTCTTTTTTCTTCTTTCATTTTTTAATGTTTATTTACTTATTGGATAGAGCTAGAAATTGAGAAGGAAGAGATAGATATAGAGAGGGAGAGAGACAGAGAGACACTAAAGACATGCTCCAGCACTTGTAAAGCTTTTCCTTTGTATGTATGTGTGTGGGGAGGGTGACTGGGGGCTGGAACTGAGTCCTTGCACATTGTAACATGTGCACTTGGCCAGGTGTGCCACCATCCAGCCCCCATTTCTTTCTTAAACAAAACAAAAAAACCACCCTATTTATTTATGAGAGAGAAGAGAGACGGAGAACCAAAGCACGGCTCTGCCATACCTCTCCTCTGTACTAATTTCTTTCTTTTTCTTTTCTTTTTTTTTTTTTTGGCCTTCAGGGTTATTGCTGGGGCTTGGTTCCTGCACCACAAATCCACTGCTCCTAGAGGCTATTTTTATCCCTTTTGCTGCCCTTGTTGTTTTATCATTGTTGTGGTTATTATTATCTTTGTTGTTGGACAGGACAGAGAGAAATGGAAAAAGGAGGGGAACACAGAAAGGGGGAGAGAAAGATAGACACCTGCAGACCTGCTTCACCGCTTGTGAAGCCACCTTCCTGAAGGTGGGAAGCCAGGAGCTCGAATCCAGATCCTTAGACTAGTCCTATGTGCTTGGTGCCATGTGTACTTAACCCTCTGCGCTACCACCCAACCCCCTATACTCACTTCTTATTGATGCCCAGACAACTAACTATAGACCTCGAGGCTGAGGTTTTAATTTTCTTTCCTTTGTATATTTATTTATTTACAAAATGGAAATATTGACAAGACTACAGGATAAGAGGGGTACATTTCCACACAATGCCCACCCCCAGAGCTCTATATCCAATCCCCTCCCTTGATAGCTTCCCTATTCTTTAACCCTCTGGGAGTATGGACCCAGGATCACTGTGGAATGCAGAAGGTGGGAGGTCTGGCTTCTGTAATTGCTTCTCCACTGAACATGGGCGTTGGCAGATCAATCCATACTCCCAGCCTGCCTCTCTCTTTTCCTAGTGGGGCAGGGATTTGGGGAGGAGGGGCTCCAAGATGCACAGTAGGGTCCTCTGCCCAAGGAAGTCAGGTTGGCATCATGGTATCATGTGGAACCTGGTGGCTGAAAAGAGTTAAGATATAATGTAGAACAAATTGTTAACTAATCATGAACCTAAAGGTAAGAATACTGCTGATGAAGATTTGGAGTCTCCGTTTTGGAAAAAGTTAGTAAGTCTGTTCTGTTTTAGGAATATTCCAGAGGTCCCCATGATTTTACTAGTTATTGCCTGAGCCTGACATCTAATATCCAAGTGGACCCAGGTTATTGTCTGGGGAGATGTGTCATAGTTGGAAAAAGGACTAGAAAGCTGGATCAGGGAAGAGAGTAGCTCCGAAATGAGGAAAGTCTATAGATATTAAATTTAGACCCCTTAATGTTCAATTAACCTTAGACATATCTAGGTGGATGTGCCATGGGCACCCCTCACACAAGCCCTTAACTATCCCCATATAGTGTGTGTGCTTCCATCCACTCTCCTGCCCCTCACTTGAGACCTGAATGGCTTCTAATTCCCAATCTTTACAGCCCAGAGTTATTGACCCTCTCTTTAGTCTTTCTAATCAGTCCTGTTCCTCCCTCAACCCCCGCCACCCAGTTCTAGTAGCTTTGTCTAATTTGGGGCCCTATCACTTCTCACAAGAATGGCATCTCCCTATTTGACAAAACTTATTTTCCCAAGCACTGAGGTCATAGTGAATGTCAACTCTTTGTTGATGGAATGCATGTATGCCCCGGCCAGCGGGGCGAGAACAGGGGCTAGGAACCCTGGGACCTAGGATGAAAGGGACAGGAGACACAAAGAATGACAGCAAGACAGGATTCTGATCAAGCTGCCAAATTTTATTGTGTTTACAGGCATTATAAGGCTTTGGGGAAGGGGGAGTGCAGGAGGAGGAGGTGGAGGAGAAGCAATTATCAGGGTGGAATGTCCCTTGCAACATACATAGCCGAAACTATGTTTATTAACTATAACTATGTGGTGTGTCACTTGTTTTCTGGTAAATGGCCTACCTGCAGGGAAATAGAAACTTATCTCGAGGGCTTTCATTGTTTCAAAGGCTTATCTTCTATCAAGCAGAGAATGGCTCTTGGCACATGTACTATAACAATCCCCTCCTAAATCTGACACTAGTGATTCACCCTTTTTTTCCCCAAAGACCTTGATACTATGCGAACATTCATGTCACATCTCCTTTACAGAAAATGGTTTCATTGCCTCCAGGGCCAACTTGAATCCTCTTAACTTGGCAGAAGCTGAACTTATTCTTCCCGTACCTCTTCTCCAGCTTCATTTTTCACTCATCTCCTGCCAATGTAGCTTCACGGTGTTCCCATGAGGTAACTCATAGCACCATATTCTTTGAAGAACGTTCCCTATCATTCTATGCAGGGACAGTTAACATACAATAAGCTATATACTTGAACTGCATGAATCCATGTATTTGTAAGTCTATACATTTGTGTAAGCACCACTCTAAACAATATATGGAATGTTTCTATCATCCCAGGAAGCTCCCTGTGTCCTCATCTGTGAATCCTCTCTGGTCCATTACTATTCTGATTCCCATCAGTGGAAATTTAGTTTTGTCTGTGTGCCTGGCATCTTTTGGCCAAAATGATTTCTATAAGATGCATCTTTGTTGCTGCATATAGTAGAAGTTGCTCCTTCTTGTGACCAGATGGTAGTTCACTGCCTGCATATACCATGATTTCTTTATGTTCTCGTGGATATTTGTTTTGTTTGAGTTTGGGGTTATTATGTGTAAAATTGAAATAAACATTCTTTTTTTTTTCTTTTCTGATTTTTTTTTTAAATTGGGGAATTAATGTTTAAAATGAACATTCTTACACAATCTTTTTTTTTTATTTTATGGTCACCGATCATTTGAGGGCATACATACCTGTAAGAATTATTATAGTTAACTTAATAATAGACTATCCAATGGCTTTTCAACATTGCACCTCCATCCTGGACAACATTTGTCCTGGACAACTTGATGTTGCTAGTTTCAGTTATCCTAGTGTTTCTTTCATTGTGGGTTTGAGTTTTATTCTCTTAATGACTTAACAGTGTTGAGCCCATTTTCAGTGTAATTTCTGGCATTTGTGTGTCATTTTCTCCGTGAAATTTCCCATTAAAATGTTCATTTATCTATTTATTCACATGATAGGGAGAAGAGTAAGTGAGAACTAGAGCATCACTCTGGCACATACAATGTTAGGGATCAAACTTGGGATCGCATGCTTGAGAGTCCAACATTTTAGCCACTGTACCACCTCCCAGGCTGCAAAATAGTCCATTTTTACTCTATGTCTTTCTTATTATTTGAGAGAGTTCTTTATGTATTCTTTGGCAGATGTCAACTTTTTAAATTAAAAATGTTTTTTATTAAATTATCTTTATTTATTAAATAGAAACAGCCAGAAATTGAAAAGGAAGGGGGACACAGCGAGGGAGAGAGACAGAGAGACACTTGCAGCCTTGCTTCACCACTGGTAAAGTTTTCCCCCTGAAGGTGGGGGCCGGGGGCTTGAACCTAGGTCCTTGAGCACCATAACATGTGTGCTCAGCCAGGTGCGCCACCGCCGTCCCCTCAACTTTTTCACTCTTCAGTTCACCATTTTATTCAGTGAATGATGTCTTTCCAACAGCCAAAATCATAATTTATCATCTTTCATTTATGACTTAGTTTTTTAATTTGTGCAGAATTATTTACTTAGGAAGTACTTGTCAACTAACATCACAGGCTATGGTAACTACTGATATTCTTCTTTCTTCCCATAACTTTAGGCTCAACTTGAGAATAGGGGTTGTGCTTTATTAAATGTTTTATATCAAGTAGAGGGTGACATACAAACATACATACATACATCTATATAACAAAAGCTATTAACCAAACACATATACAGAAAATTACAAGAGTCAGTTGAAATTTAATAATTAATTTCTTTGTACAGAATTTAGGAAGAGAAATTTCTAAAAGCTAGGAAGATTTTCTTCTTACCTTACAAGTTTGTACAAATAATACAAACTTCATGGGACTGTGAAGAGAGAATTTTTTTTTCCTCTTAAGTGTATAGTAAGCAATTTGTGAACAGAAAGTATATACAGGCTTTTGTGGTTGTTATTGCTTTAAAAATTCAATGTTAATTTAGAAGCTGTATGCGATTCTAAATAAATTAGATGTTCCTCATGATATACTGGGAAACCTTAAGTCAGAAAACACCAGACAGCTAGTCAAGACTTGAGACAATAGGTTTGTCACTTGACTTCATCATATTGGAATGATCAGCTTTTTAACTTTAGTGAGGTTCAATAATGAAAAGTTTAGAATCACGTAGACTATATAGAAATGCCAGTATCATCATCAAATCTGTCCAAGAAATTAGAGCCTAATGAATTCCAGAAATAACTCCAACCTGATGATAAGCATTCAGAAGCCATAACTATTCTGACAAGAAGATGTAGCAAAAAAAAAAATTTTTTTTTGAAAAGCACTGCTAATACATGAAAATGATGGGCTAATTGAGGAAACAAGTGCAATCTTTTCCTCTCTGCAGGAAGCCATAGAGCGAAGAAGCCTCTGCTCAGTGGACAATACAACACAATCAAATGACATTCAGCTTTTTATGAATTAAGCATTTGAGAGCAGGGTGACATTTTCCTTGGCAGCAAAATCTCAGAAAGCCTAGCATTATTACCAGCTAGATTCTATAATTTTTTTTTTTCTTGAAGGGTATCATGCATGATTCCTCACCCCATGGTGAAAAGGATTAGAAGCAAGTAATGACCAGTTGTGTTAGGAAGTTGTAAGAAGGCCCAAATCTTTCTCTTAAGTCAAAGCATTATGCTGGAAGCAGGAGTATGAGATAATCTTTCTCAGATGGCTAAGGTTATTGCAAAAGAATGATGTGAAGAGATCCCTCGTACAAAAGTACTGAAGAAAGGTTAGCAAAATAGTTCAGAAAGTATGACCCAGGTTTAAACCTGGCTGGCCCCTACCATGCTGAAGGGAGTTTTGGCACTGTGGTCTCTCTCTTTTTTTTTTTCTCTGTCTCTTTATCT
The DNA here is from genome assembly GCF_950295315.1 of Erinaceus europaeus. Classification (NCBI taxonomy): domain Eukaryota; kingdom Metazoa; phylum Chordata; class Mammalia; order Eulipotyphla; family Erinaceidae; genus Erinaceus; species Erinaceus europaeus. Next base: position 86,009,135 of record NC_080168.1, on the reverse strand, counting down.
TGTGTGTGTGTGCGTGTGTGTCTATTTGAAAAAGTCATGCTGGAGTGGCAAAGCCCCAGAAGTGACAAAAACATATATATGTGTACACACACACACACACACACACACACATATATGAAGTGTAGAACCTTATAGACAGGGAGGGATAGGGCAGCAAGTGATGGTCAGAATGTCACAATTCTTTTCCATTAAGGAGACTCAAAGGTCTTCTCCCTGTAAGAATTAGGTTATAATTAACGTATAGTGGAGACGAAATTGGAATTCTGGCTGAAGATAATTTAAGTTGAAAGCAGAAACTATATCTTACTCACCTTTTAGTGCTTTCTGTGCCTAGAACAATGGGTGGCTTTGTGATTAGTGGATAAATTAATGGAAGGTCTTAATAGGAAAAGGGATATTTACAGGACTGTTGGAGTTGAAAGGCTGTATTTAGGAAACTGAAGCAGCGAGGTCCGTAGCTGAATTAACACTCTGTGATTCATTTAGCTATTGATCAAAGACAGTTTATTCACAGAGTCTTTAAAGTACAAACAAAACAGCACTTTTTTTTTTTACAAAAATGAATATTGAAATAAATGTGGTGAAACAGTACAATAAAAGATAAAAGAAAGCAAGATGTAATAATTTCAAAGTGTCTCTTACCACTCTTGTAGCCAAGCGAATGCTCTCCTTCAACAGACAGAAAGCTGCCCCTTTGCTCCTTAAGAATATCATAGCAGAAGCCATTTGAGAGAAATACTGCATATGGTTGAATAATATGGAAATATGAAGGTTTAACTCTAAAGGTTTGCACAATCATTGCAAACATGTCAGGGACGGGGAGGCATAAAGGGCTTACACAGGTTGGATAAAAGGTGGGTTGAGTGGCTTATTGGTCCATCTACTAGGCTTAATGTATGCTTTATAAAGTGACAATACTGTCTTTTAAACAGATATGAAAAAGGAAACAGAGGAGTAATGCACTGCCCACCCTCCCCTACAGTCTGTGCCACAGTTCACACGCGTGGGTGTGGGTGTCTGCTTCGGGTCAGCGTGTGCTCGTGTGCTTTCAAAGCGCTTGACCTACAGGGAACATTCTGCAGGCGATTCTGCTCCCCCACGTAATACTGCTTCTGCTAGCCCTTGTGATTCTCTGAGATCTTCAGTGACAAATAACAAAACCCTTTGTTTGCATATATAGGTGTGTTGTGTGCATGTCCATATGTGCCTGCGTGCCTGTGTGTGGGTTCCATTTTAACAAAACTCTCTGGAATAGAAGACTTCCAACACCCTGCAATAGTTCTAGGATTTGGTCCATTTTCCTCACTCAGTCAACACTTGGCATTCCATGCACCAAGCTTGCACACCCTTCTGTGTTATAGAATGCTAGTGAATCCAAGGGTTGGCTGGTTGGTTGGTTTTTGTAATCTCATTAGCATCAAATGGATTAAGACTGCTGCTCCATTTCTTGAAAGTCACTGGATGTTGAGGTCCTTCCAAGTCCTTTGGGTCTCCATCTTCTCCTCTGCTCTTGGTGGCCAGCTTCAGTATGGGTACTGCTTCTGTTTCTTGCCGGAGAAGCAAGCCAGCCATGTGCACAGCAGCATGGCAGCAGCAGCTCCAGCCCCCGTGCAGTAATAAGCCCAGCCGATCTCACACTTACCTAGGGAGACAAAGCCGAAACACATCACAATGGGTTGACAATAACCCTATCACTTCTCCCTTGTGTATGTATGGAAGTGAAATTACCATACCCTTTCTGGGAGCCAGGCAGTGGTGCACCCTGTTGAACGCACGTGTTGCCATGCACAAGGATCTGGGTTCCCTGCAGGGGGTAAGCTTCATGAGTGGTGAAGCAGATCTGCAGCTATCTCTCTCTCTCCCTCTCTCTCTACCTATCTTCTCCCCCCCCACACTGAATTTCTCTCTGTCCTATCAAATAAAACGAAAAAAAGGGGGGGGATGGGGTGGCTTCCAGGTGTGGTAGGTTCCTAGTGCTTGCAGTGAGCCCCAGCAACAGTGGATAAAGCTTTGGGCTTCAAGGTATGAGGACCTGAGTTTGATCCCTGGAATCTTTTAGGCTGGGTGGTGGTGCACTTGGCTGAGTGCACATGTTACAATTGGCTAGGCCCAGCGTTCAAGCCCCCAGTCCCCAGCTGCAAGAGGAAAGCTTCACAAGTGGTGAAACAGTGATGCAGATGTCTCTCTTCCTCACTATCTTCCCTATCCTTCTTGATTTCTCTGTCTCTCTCCTATAAATAAATGAATAAAATAAGTGCACGTGGTGCAAAGCGCAAGGACCAGCATAAGGATCCCGGTTCAAGCCCCTGGCTCCCCACCTGCAGGGGAGTCGCTTCACAGGCAGTGAAGCAGGTCCTCAGGTGTCTATCTCTACCCCTCTCTGTCTTCCCCTCCTCTCTCCATTTCTCTCTGTCCTATCCAACAACGAACGACATCAACAACAAGAATAATAACCACAACAAGGCTACAACAAGAAGGGCAACATAAGGGGAAAAAATAAAATGAATAAAACATTAAAGTCATGACTTTGTAAATCAGAGAAGCTCAGTTATATTTGTGGACTCTACATGTGTATTTCAAAATAATCTCACCTTTCAGTTGGTATATCATTGGTTTACAATTCCATAATATTTACAAAGTCATGATATCCAGGTTGCTTGAATTGCCTTAGGCAGAATTGAAATATGTAATGATTTGTTTCCACCATTTTATTATCATAGGGGGTGGGAGAGATAGCATAATGGTTATGCAAAAAGATTTTCATGCCTGAGGTTCCAACATCCCAGGTTCAATCCCCTACACCACCATCAACCAGAGTTGAGCAGTACCCTAAGAGAGAGAGAGACAGACAGATAGACAGAGAGAGAGAGAGAGAGAGAGAGAGAGAGAGAGAGAGAGAGAGTTCATTCCCATTATCATAGAAATAGTGTTACAGCCTAAACTGCATGGGCTGAGAAGATAGCATAATGGTTATGCAAAAACTTTCATGCTTTAAGCTCTGAAGTCCCAGGTTCAATCATCAGCACCACCATAAACCAGAGCGAATAGTTCTCTCTCTCCCTCTCTCTCTCTCTCTCTCCCCCTCCCAGCCTCCCTCCCTACTAGGGTTATTAATGGGGCTTGGTGCTGGCACTATGAATCCTCTGCTCTGTCAGCCTTTTTTTTTTTTTTTTCTAATTTTTATTAGATAGGACAGAGAGAGATTGAGAGAGGGAGAGAAAGCTAGACACCTGCAGACCTACTTCATCACTCCTGAAGCAGATGTCCTGTAGGTGGGGAGCCCTGTAGGTGGGGAGCCGGAGCTCAAACCTGGGTCCTTAGGCTTGTAATATGTGCACTTAATCTATTTGCCATCTCCCAGCACCTTAGCCTCTCTCGCTATATATAGGCATAGATATAGATGTAGATATAGATATTATTTCTCTCTGTATCTCTTCCATTAAAAATAAATAAATAAAATATCTTAAATAATAAAAATAAAAATAAAAACATTAAAGTTAAACAGTGAACTATTTTAAAAACAAAATAAAAATAAATAAAATGTCCTTTTGAAAGGTGACAGGAATGCAAAGGGGTACAGCCATCATGAAAAATGGTAGGAAGATTCTTTAAAATGTAAAAGGGAGGCTGGAGATTGGGGAATAGCTCACCCAGCAGACTGTATGCGTCACCATGTATGAGAACCTAGGTTCAAGACTCTGGCCACCACATGGGATCAGCATGCAAGAGGAAGCTTCATAAGTGAAGGAACAGTGCTATGGTGTTTCTCCCTCTATCCAGAATAAGAGGAAAAAAAAAAAAAGAGGCTGGGCAGTGGTGCACCTGATTAAGCAAACATAGTATGAAGTGTAAAGATCTGTGCCACGATCCTGGTTTAAGCCCTCGCCTCAGCTCCCCATCTGCAGGGGGGTGGGGGGGCCGCTGAAACAGGTCTGCAGGTGTCTATCTTTCTCTCTCCTTTTCTATCTTTCCTTCCCCTCTCAATATCTCTTTGTCTTATTTAAAAAAAAAAAAAGAAAGAAAAAAAAATGGCCACAAGAGCAGTGGATTTGTAGTGCAGGCACTGAGCCCCAGTGATAACCCTGGAAGCAAAAACAAACAAACAAAAAACAGTCCACCAGAAGAAGAAAAATCACTGAATCGCACAGGAATGAAACCTGGCAGCAAAAAATGCATAAAATCTCCAGCATATAGCCATAAGGCATAAAAATTATGAATTTCCCAGAATATACGAACACCTATGTTCATAATTGTATTATTCACATTAATTAATATAAAGAATCAACCTAAGTACCCATCAACAGTAATGGATAAAGAAACTGTGAAAGTGTGGGAATACTCAACAGAATACTATTCTGCATTAGAATGGTGGCACTGTATCTTTTGAGACAAAATAGACTGAGCTAGAGGTGGTTATGCTAAGTGAAATAGTGAAGGGAAACTACCAGATAGTTTCATTTATATGTAGAGCATATATGTAAAAATAAAAATGAAAACAAAAAAATTTGCAAAAAATAATCAAACTGATTTTGGGATTCTTTGAAAAGCGTGGTGACTATAGGAGGAAGGAACAGTTGGGGGTGGGAGTGGAAAGGTCTCTTTGGTGTAGGCACTGGAAATTTGGTGACTGATTTCATGAGTAGTATATACACACACACAAGTGTAAAACTATACTCCTAAAAATAAAATCTCATAGTATTGTAAAGCAATGTTAAAGCAATAAAAAAAAAAAGATTTATTTTTAAGAAAAAGCAGAGCACCACTTGGTTGTACCTTACAGTGGTATTGGGGACTGAACCTGAGACCTCTCAGGCATGCAAATCCTATGCTTTGCGGGGCTGGGCGGTGGTGGAACCGGTTAAGCGTAAATATCACCATGGGCCAGGAACTGGGATTGACCCCCCATTTCCCACCTGCAGGGGAAATGCTTCATGAGTGGTGAAGCAGGTCTGTAGGTGTCTGTCTTTCTCTCCCCCTTGCTATCTTCCCTGTCCTTTCTCTCTGTCCTATCCAATAAAAAACAGAAAGAAGAAAAAAAACCAAAAGCTGCTGGGAGTGGAAGATTCATAATGCAGCCACCAAGCCTTAGCAATAACCCAGGTGGCAATAAAAAAATAAAAAACTCCTATGCTCTGTCACACTGAATTGTCTTTTCAGTCTCTCTCTCTCTCTCTCTCTCCCTCTCTCTCAAAAGATTTTATTTATTTATTTATGAGAAAGGAGGAGAGAGAAAGAACCAAGACATCACTCTGGTACATATGCTGCCAGGGATTGAACTCGGGACCCCATGCTCTTGAGAATCCAGTGCTTTATCCACTGCGCCACCTCCTGGTCCACCAGTATCTTAGTAAAATGTTGAAAAAAAAAATGTGGTATACTCACTCAAGTGGAAGGAAAGCACACGTTGAAGATGATCTCAAAATGGAAGAAAAGCAGAATAACATGTATTTCAATAGGACTTCAAGTCTACCCTTTCATTAGCTAACAAGACAGCTGATGGCTTCCTTCCTCAAATCCCACCCACCTGGCCTCAGACGAGAAGGGGCCACAACAATCAGGACAGGTGAGAGGAAGATGCTGGCCCTAAGTTAAATCATCTAAACCCCTATACATAATGAGGTACCTTAGACAACAATTCAAAATATAGATGCAGTCCTTCTGCAAATTCCAGATTTTCCTGAGTTGAGGTTAAAGCTTTCCTTATATGGCACTGAAGTGTGATATAAATGAAACTACCATGGCCCAGGAGGTGGTGTGGTGAAAGAAGTATTGGATTTTCAGGCATGAAATTCCCAGTTTGATCCCTGGCATTGCCTGTGCTGGAGTGGTGCTCTAGTTCTCTCTCTTCCTCCATTTCTCTCTCTCATAAATAAATAAATATACAAGTATTTTATAAAGATAAATTCATAATGATGTTGGATTACTGTTAATGGTAATCATAGTTTTAGTACCCCACAATGGTAATAGTAATAGCTTACCCATATTACTAAAAATCCAATTAAGAAAAGAAAGCTAGAGTAGTGTGGCCAGACAGTGGCATACCCAGCCGAGTGTGCATGTTATAATGTGCAAGGACCTGAGTTCAAGCCCTCAGTCCTCAACTGTAGGGGAGAAGCTTCATGAGCAGTGACACAGTGCTACAGGTATCTTTCTTTCTATCACCCTCTTCCCTCTCAATTTCTCTCTGGCTCTATCCAGTAAATAAATAAGCACTTTTAGAAAAGAAAGCTACAGTAGCTCTTTATTAATTTTAGAGAGTATGCTTCAAAGCAAGAAAAGTTATCAGGGATAAGGAAGGACATTGTATAATAAAGAAATCCATGGAATTCTACTCTGCAATCAAAAAGATGATATTGTGTCCTTTGGGACAAAAATGGATGGAACTGGAGGTGATTGTGCTTAGTGAATGAGTAAAGAGAAGAAAGATAACTATAAGATGGTTTCACTCATGTGGAATCCAGAGATCTGATTTACATGAACTTGCCAAAACAAACATACAAACAAACAAAAATCCAAACAAAACAGAAGCAAACTGTTTGTAAGACTTATAAGAATTAATAGTGGTTATTTTTAGCATGTGAGGTTGGTGGATGTGGAACTATAAATTGTTACAATCTTTTAAAAAATATTTATTTATTTTCCCTTTTTGTTGCCCTTGGTTGTTTTTTGTTGTTGTTGTTGTTATTGATGTCATTGTTAGATAGGACAGAGACAAATGGAGAGAGGAGGGGAAGATAGAGAGGGGGAGAGAAAGACACCTGCAGACCTGCTTCACCACCTGTGAAGGGACTCCCCTGCAGGTGGGGAGCTGGGGGCTTGAACCAGGATTCTTTTGCCGGTCCTTGTGCTTTGTGCCATGTGCTCTTTACCCGCTGCGCTACCACCCAACTCCCATGTTACAGTCTTTTAACAAACTATTAATAACAAAAAATTTTTAAAAAGTCAGTTTTCTAAGGAGAAACACCAGCCAAGCTACAGGAGGCAAAATGGGCAGAGGGCTAAGAGACATAGGTAAATCCTTCAGATGGAAAAACAAAGGTCAAGGAAAGTTTAACAAGCTGTCCAAGGACTCAATGTCTTGCTCTCCCAAACTGGCCATGTGTCTGACCACTTTTCAAATGCCTACAGTCTTACCTGCTCTCTCTGCTTTCCTGCCCCTGCCGCCACTAATAGCACCAGAAACAGCAACCCATGCAGCTAACTCTTAACAAAATAAATCCTGGTAAGTCACCTTCTGACTTCAATCCTCCAGCAAATTCTTAAAACAGATTCTTCTGCCAGTGTCTCAGGAGGCCTTGAATGAGTTGCTGTCTCCCTCTCAGTCCTTATGACCACCTTCCCTTTTATTTTCCTTCTGGTTATGTTGGTTGCCTTTTCTGGAATCACATCAGGCTTATATGCTGGCTTGGGTGTTTGTTTCACACTCATTATTCTTTCTCCCAGAAGGTTCCACTTCCAGATCTCTAGAAATCTGGCTTCTACTCAAATGTCACCTCAGTAAAGACACCTCCCAATGTGCCTCCTATGTAATCAAAGTCAGTCTACTCCTTCACCTCACATTTGTCTTTGTAGAATATGCCATGGCTTGTCAATATTGAGTGAATATTTCTTTTCATTCTCCTATGAACGGGAAAGCTTTAATCAGGGGAATGAATAAATATGGAATTTTGTTTCTGGTTACCTCCACAGCAGCAGCTGCTTGACTCCTAATTGGTGCTCAATAAGTAAATATTGAATGAAAGAGGAGGACAAGGAAAATGAAAGAAAGGAAGCAATATAGGCAGGTGGCCAGAGCTTGAAAAGCTGAGGACATCTGGGATTTTATTTTAAGAGAAAGCCTAGTGTTATTTTGGCACTGGGCCTTTGGGGAGAGTTTCTCAAAGCAAATGTCCCAAACCTAGGCATTTAGAGTCTCATGCAGAGTCGGTTAAATTGAACAGGATAACAGAGACTGAAAGATCACCTTCATTAATCCTGACAGGAAGGACAAGGATTTGCCATGGGTACCAGAATCTTCTTCCTGCATCAGATTTGCAGGGAGTCAGTAGTTAATGTGGCTGTGAGTCTTGGGAGTAATCTCCATTCTGAATTATTCTTTAGCTGGATTAAATAAATCGAGGAAGAAGCATGAATACACTTGCTAAAAGATGGTGAGTAGTTGAGGACTTTTCAAAAAGTCAGCAAAATTCGTGGTCAGTCCATTCAGCAGAGGGCTCATAACACAGGACACAGTCAATTGCTCATTAATTACAAGGTATTGACCTAGACACAGCCTCATGATCTCACGCGAAAAAAGCAGAGCACATTATTCTTTATTAGTAGACACTTATTTGAGAAAAAAAAAAGTAACGGGTGAGGCTAATTATTTGAGGAGAATATATGTGACTGTATCCAAGTCTATTCATTGAATAAAGATGACAGGAGAAGCTACTAAATGTCTGGTCAGCTGAGGACCATAGAAAGAGGGCACAATTTTTTTTTTTCTTCTTCTTCCAATGAAAATCAATAGACTAGCAGAAGGTTCCACTCCAAGAGTTTGTAACTGGCTGAGGGAGCCATAGGAGATGCTGTAACTGCTCTGCCAACTCTTCTGGCTCCCTGGACTCTCTCCTGGGGTCACTCCCTCAGTTTCTGGTAATGCCTTCCACCCACAGTCTACAATGTAACTTTCTTCAGAGGACCTTGAGCAGAGAGTCACTTGGCTCCACCTCTCAGAGCTAAATGACTCTTGCGCCTTTCAGTTAATGACAGACTGGCCAAGACTATGGAAGTCTGCTTCCTTGCCTACAAGTAGGACAAACACTGCAGTGCAGACACTGGCAAGGAACTCTTGTGTGTGAGGTACACACTTTACTGGATGAGTCACTTCCCTGGTCGATCCACTGGAATATGTAAAATATACTAGCTAGATATAAGAGGGATGCTAAAAAGATGATAAAGATATAAATAATAATCTATACCTCAGTGAGAGGTTTTCTAACTGCAGGTTGGTAGACACTGTACTTTAAACTTCAAAGGATAAGCACACTTTTCTCTCTGAAGATGATTCCATTGTTAAAAAAAAAAAAAAAAAAAAGCCCACATGCTCAATAACAAGAAATTCACACCAAGAGATAAAAGTCTTTGAGGACACTGGGTGATTAGGAAAGAGAAAATGTTTAAGTTTTAAACAGCACAGCAATTTAAGGGTGGCTATGAAATTAAAGGAGAGCAGGAAATGCAGGGTTATTCGTCCATGCTCCCTGTCTTCTCCTGCAATGGTCAGAAATACTTGTTATTATAAAGCAAACAGAAAGCATTTTACTAGAGGGCAAGTGTTTTTTTTTTTTCCTTCCTGTGATCCTTTCAGGAAATTAGAGAAGCAAATCTGTTTAAACTTTCCCTTTTGCTCTCTGCAATGCTCCATCACACAGGACTCTAAGCTCGCTTGGTTGGCAAATTGCTGCTTTCAACAATGGGGAATATGATTCTTGACAGATAAAATAGAGGTTAATGGGACAGAAAGCAGCAAACCACAGCCACCTGCCAAGTCAGTGGAAAAGATGTGGTGGCGGCATTCTAGGGCAGTGCAGGGAGGGGGAAGGGGTGGGCGGGTGTGGCGGGTGGTTTAGTGGCTCCAAATTATTATTTGTGCAGCTTCACTTAGCAAGACGGAAGAAAAGGTGCAGAGAACTCAGCTTTAGTACAAGTCACAATGGAATTCCAGTGATCCTTTCCTCTCTTGAGGATATTGCAATTTAACTTCTGTATTACTATCATTATTTAGAGACATGCAAAGAAAAACTGATTGGGAAGGGGGAGAAAGTAAGGGAGAGAGGAAGAAAGATAATTACAACACTGCTTTAATGCTTGTGAAATCTGGCCCTGGCAGGTAGGGACCAGGGGTTTGAATTGAGGTTTGTGTGCATGCTAACATGTATGTTCTACCGGCTGTGCTGCAGCATAACCTCTATTATCATTAACGTCATTTTGTTTGGGAGGTTAATAGTTTACAGTACAGTTGTTGACATATGGATAGTTTCTCAACTCTCCATGATAAGTGTCTAAAAAAACACACTCACTCCCAACATAGGTCCTTTTCCACCATTATGTACCAGGAGCTCAAAGCACCCCCTTAAACCTCCATGTCAATTCTCCTTCCCCAGAGTCCTTTGCTTTGGTGCAATATACCAAACTCAGTCCAAGTTTTACTTTGTGTTTTCCCTTTCTGTCCTTGTTTCAATTCCACCTCGGAGTGAGATGATTGGGTAATCATCCTCCTCTTGTTGGCTTATCTCACTTAACATGGTATTAATATTTCAGAGCCTACTATGTGTGGCTGTGTCTGCTTGTTTCACATCTGTTTCCCGGCACTCAGTAGGATGCCTGGATCACAGCTGACTATGGATACACACTTACAGAATGAGTGGATATTAGACACTAACCAGAAATTAATTCTTACATAATAGCTGTCACATGATAACTGAATCAGGTTCTAAAGAGCTTAGAAGTAGAATCTCATCAGATCATCTGTCTATGATGCTTTGGAGTAATTAGAGAAGCAAACATATTTATATATATATATATTTAGGTATTTTCTTTTAAAAAATATTTATTTATTTCCTTTTGCTGCCCTTGTTGTTTTATTATTGTAGTTATTATTTTATTATTGTTGTTGTTATTGATGTTCTCATTATTGGATAGGACAGAGAGAAATGTAGAGAGGAGGGGAAGACAGAGAGGGGGTGAGAAAGAAAGACATTTGCAGACCTGCTTCACCACTTGTGAAGTGACTCCCCTGCATGTGGGGAGCCAGGGGCTCAAACCAGGGTCCTTACGCTGGTCCTTGCGCTTTGTACCACCTGCGTTTAACCCACTGCGCTACCTACCGCCTGACTCCCACACATTTATATTTTCCCAACATTATTCCCGTCCTGATGATGAAGAAGTTAAGACACATGAGAGATAAGTGACTTGCCCAGAATAGCAAACACATTGGTGATGCCTGAACTCAAACTTGGGTCAAAGAGATTGCGGAACTTTTTTCTATTCTTGGAAAATGGAAGAGAAGAATCCATCTCAAATATAGTATTTGCCATTTGTTAGATGATTGTTTGCCAGGCTGGGAAGATAGCATAATGATTATGTAAAAGACTTTCATGTTTGAGGCTCTGAAGTCCAAAGTTCAATCCCCAGCACAACCATAAGCCATTGTTGAGCAGTGCTCTGGTCTGTCTCTCATTTAAAAATAAATAAAGTATTTAAAAAATTCATTTGTCAAAAATAAAGAACATACATTTCTACATCATTTGAATTTACCAGTCTTCTTGAGGACTCCATGTTCTTGCGGCCACTTTGCTAAATTCAAGTTATTAAAGGGCTGCATTTTTTTTTTTATGGTAGCTAGATAAAGAGAAAAAAAACTGAGCTCCCTGTTTAGTGCAATGGAGGTTAGGGTCAAGCCTAGGTCTTGCTTATGGCAAAGCAGAACACTATGCACGTAAGCTATTGTGCCTTCCCAAAAGGGCTTTATCTTAAAGGACTGACTTCTAATACTTGAAACAATAACTCTGAAAAGTTGAAAAGTTGTGGGTCCAATAAACTCACTTGTTGGATTTAAATAACTGAATCTCCCAGTATGAGAACCAGGTTACAAACTAGCCCTCATACTGGGTGATTCTAACTCACCCCTGACTCTTGTCCAAGCCAAGCTGATAAGAAACTCCAGCTCCCTTTTGAGCTGCTATCTGCCTGTGAACCCTCAGCAGTTTGCTAGGTGCCAAGTTCCTCAGGGGAACAGGCCAGCCCGGCTCCCATGTCACCGCCTGCTCTGTTGGCCACCAGAGACAGGTGGAGAGCAGGGGACCTCCTGCCAGCAAGGCAGGGGTGAGCTCCTTGAGTGGTCTTCCAGTGTACCATGGCAGCAGAGGGAACAAGAAGCCACCCAGGGCACCGTGGCAGTGGCCAGGGCACTTTATTGTTTCAGTTACAAGTTTATAAAGGGGTAGCTGCACAGGGGAAGTAACCAAGCCAACCAATGAGACTAATATCTCTTTATAAGGAAAGAGAGAACGAGGCAAGGGGAAGGTATTGAGGGTGATGGTGGAATGGGGAAATAGAAACTTAAAGAAGGCGGAGCCTACCAGAGGGGGTTAGGGGGAGGTGTTGTGGTGAGACTGATAGGTGGGTTGGAATTCCCCTGCATATTCCTGCCTGCCTTGCTCAACCACAATGGCTGACATGCCAAGGGGAGACCAACAGACAGGCTTGGGGGGGGGTGTTAACCGTCCATGCTCAACACGCATAAGACCCACTGTGCCACCCTCACTCTGACCTGGAGACTTTGCCATAGCACTGCCCAATATAGAGTGCAGTTCTGATAAGCACAGTGTAAACCCTGAGAACTCAGGTGTCCTTCCTGATGGTTGATGTCACCTAACACAAAACCTCTGTGTGAGATGGACCTTCCTATGCTCTGCTTCTGAACTTGAACCCTGTCTATTCCCAGTTTACCCCCTTCCTTAAAATGTGATCACTGAGTTCTCAACACTGTGACAAGTGCCTGAGTCCAGATATAAGAAGCCAACTGACTTCATTCATCAACGTGAAGTAGCCTTCATGCATGACATTTTAAAAACTTCAGCATGTTAAGATATAAATTTAAAACTAGAGTTGAAAAGAAGCAGGCAGATTAGATTTCATGCTTTCTGCTATATAAATAAGGAAGAAGAAAGGTAGAGGATCAGTGGAGAGAAAAAAACTTTTGTGCTTAAAGGGCCTGGACAAAAGTTTGGTGGGTCTTTCTCCTCTTGAACAAATTCCTTCATGTCTCTTCATATTCAGAACATCTTGTTTGCATATGCATTAAATCCCAGAACAAAAAGAATTTGTCATGGGGCTGATTCCATTTGTTCTTTGGTGAAGTTACAGAACAAAGGTCTCTCTGATAGAAAAGAATCAGGTTTTAAACCCTTGACCTAAAACACACAAAAGCTTTAACTGAAACTTTTAATGGAACAAGTTGTTAAAATGATACCTCATGTAGCTGAAGGTGGGGAGGGGAGGGAGAAGGAGGGAGAGAGAGAGAGAGAGAGAGAGAGAAATAGAAAAGAGACAGCTAGGGGGTTGGGCAGTAGCACAGTGGGATAAGCACACATGGCATAAAGTGCAGGGACTGGCATAAGGATCCTGGTTCAAGCCCCTGGCTCCTCACCAGTGGAGGGCTCACTTCACAAGCAGTGAAGTAGGTGTCTATCTTTCTTTCCCCCTCTTTCTTCCCTTCCTCTCTCGATTTCACTCTATCCTAGCCAACAATGACAACAATAATAGTAAAACAACGACAAACAATAAGGACAACAAAAGGGAAAAGGTGGCCTCCAGGAGTAGTGGATTCATGGTGCAGGCACGGAGCCCCAGAAATAACTGTGGAGGGCAAAAAAAAGAAAAATAAAAATAAGAGAGAGATATGGAGAGAGAGAGAGAGCTTCTGTTTTATTTGTGGCAAAACTGGAAAGCAGAGGCCTGTAAGAGCTCACATGGGAGGTGTCCTATTCTGCTGTATATATGTACACACCAGATTAGAGTCCCTGGCATACTATTGGGGGAGGGGGAGTGTCAGCCATATGGGGTGTCTCTCCCTCTCTTGGCGTTTCTATTTCTGTCTGAGAACCTCAGGCTGGAACTGTGAAGCTCCAGTGAGGACAAACTCATATATTTGATCATGCATACATGCCTTGTGCCACTAAAAGTGAATGAATATTGTGAAAAATCGATTCAGGTTAAAAAAAAAAGAGCATTGACTGTATAGATAAATTATGGTATAGCCATACAATGGAATATCACTCAGCCATAAAAAAGAATTAAGTTCTGTCACAAGTTATACCAGAGATGACTCCTGAAGACATTCTGCTGAATAAAGAAGGTAGAGCCCCGAAGGGCATATATTGTCTGATTCTACTCAAACAAATTGAAAACAGTTACATTCACAAAGATAGACAGTAGTATAGTTGTGATGAGAGATCATTTGAATGATTATTCATTAAATTTGAGCTAATTTTAAAAAAATATTTATTTATTTCCTTTTTGTTGCCCTTGTTGTTTTTATTGTTGTAGTTATTATTGTTGTTGATGTATTTGTTGGATAGGACAGAGAGAAATGGAGAGTGGAGGGGAAGACAGAGAAGGGGAGAGAAAGACAGACACCTGCAGACCTGCTTCACCGCCTGTGAAGCAAGCAACCCCCCTGCAGGTGGGGACCCGGGGGCTTGAACTGGGATCCTTACACTGGTCCTTGTGCTTTGCGCCACGTGCACTTTAACCTGCTGTGCTACCGCCCAACTCCCAAATTTGAGCTAATTTTAAGTAGATTCTAGAAGCTGATAGTGGTGATGATTGTTCAACATTCTTAATAGAGTGATGCCATCAAACTGTATGCTTAAAAATGGTAAAGGGATCAGAAGAGAAAACACAAGTAGAACCTGAACTGGAGTTGGTGTATTGTAGCAAAGTAAAAGACTCTGGTGTGTGTGGGGGGAAGAGTACAGGTCCTGGAAAAGGATGACAGAGGACCTAGTGGGGGTTGTATTGTTATGTGGAAAACTGGGAAATGTTATGCATGCACAAACTATTGTATTTACTGTCGACTGTAAAACATTAATCTCCCCCAAAAGAATTTTTAAAAAGGCCAATATAGTAATTTTATATTACAAATCTATTACCATGATTTAATAAAGCACAGAGTAGTACCACATAAGGGGAAAAAAGAATAGAGTAGGGATGGATTGATCACAGGAAAGTGAATCTTTGGAAGATCTAAGAACTTGATGCCCAGCTGTTTTGGTAGGCGTAACCACACAGGAATGAAGGCCTCTTCACTTCCCCTCACATTCATTGTCCCATATTGTCTTCTTCTGACCAAACCTGCTCACTGTTTTCCTTCACATCCAGTCCACCCAGGGTCCTTCTAAACTCTACATCTCAATTCCAATTATATATATATCACAAAACCAGGATGAGGACAGTAAGGACTGCTTTGCTTCCATAGCATTCCCACAATACAAAGGAAGAGCAGGGACTGGGCAGTGGTGCACCAAGTTAAGCACACACACTACACACATAGGATCCCAGTTCCAGCCCCTCACCTACAGGGGGATCACTTTACAAGCAGGTCTGCAGGTGTCTGTCTTTCTCCCTCTCTATCTCCCCTTTTCTCTCAATTTCTGTCTTAGCCAATCAAATTGGAAAAATGGCCACCAGGAGCAGTAGATTCATAGTGCAGGCATGGAACCCCAGTGATAATTCTGGAGGCAAAAAAAAAAAAGAAAAGAAAGAAAGAAAGAAAGAAATGCAATGAAAAATGTCAGCCATCCATAAAAGTTCAAAGGAAGAGCAAGAGACATAGAAACACTCTGGTTCCTCCAGAAATGTAATTAGATTACAGTTTCACCGTCAGAAAGGAAGGTTTATAGGATAACATCTGAAAACTTGCAATCATGCCAGTGAAATGCTTTGTATTTGTGGGCAGTTTTGTGAATATACACTTTTGCACCATTGCCCTTTGTCCTCTCTCACCCAGTGATTCTCTACTAGCACAGCTGCCATTTCATCCCTGCTCCTCTGCACTGAATCTATCCTGACAGTTTCACTAGAGATAACACCACTGCTAAGATGTCAAAGGCACACACCTCCATTCTATATACAGAAATACATACCAGAGGCCTTTGTGTGCATGCTGTGAACTGACACAGAATCTCATCTCTGGGGGAGGGGGCAGGGTGGCTGAGATAACCAGCAAGGCTTTATCCAGTGCCTGGTGATCAAGACAATTCTTTCATTTCTCTCTGCAGTAGCTATTTATAAAGGCTGGGACTGCCTGAAACCCAGCTCCTCTGCTTCATGGAAAGCTCTGAAGAGAGTGTGAAAGGGGACCCAGACTGTCTCTAGTTGCTGTTCCTCGGTGTGGCCTGTGGTTGCTGCCAATTTACCAACAAAAACATGTGAAGAAATGCTGCTTTCCATCCTGGTGCCACTTTATTATCCCTTTTGTGCTCATCACATGTGTCACCAAGTGGCCTCAACATGAGCTTTCTGAATCCCAATGGGAATCCTAGTGGGATTATAAATTAACTTTAAGTTCTTCTTCTAGCGTTTGCCCTTCTTCCGTAGCCAGTCAACAGCGTCAGATTGAGCCTGATGTAAAGTTTCGAGACCTCCTTTGAATCTGGAGAGGTGGCAGTCATTGACTATGTGGGTCATAGTCTGTCTGTAGCTGCAGGGGCAATTTGGGTCGTCTCTGGCTCCCCAGCGATGGAACATAGCGGCGCACCGGCCATGGCCTGTTCGATAGCGATTGAGGAGGGCCCAATCATAATGTGCTAGGTCAAAGCCGGGTTGACGCTTGCAGGGGTCTGTGATGAGGTGTTTGTTCTTTACCTCAGCTGACTGCCAGCTCTGTTTCCAAGAGACTGGAACAGAGAAGTTCAGTGTAGGCGTAGGGGACCAGATTGGGTGACGAGACGTCAAGCGTTGGACAGGGTGGGGGAAGATATCCGCGTATATTGGCAGGTCCGGTTGAGCGTAGACGTGGGAAATGAACTTAGATGATGCCGCATCCCGACGAATATCTGGCGGGGCGATGTTGCTAAGAACTGGCAGCCATGGAACCGGGGTGGAACGGATGGTTCCAGAAATTATCCTCATGGAGGAATATAATTTGGAATCGACCAAGTGGACATGGGGGCTACGGAACCATACTGGGGCACAGTATTCTGCAGTGGAATAGCATAATGCCAGAGATGATGATCGTAGTGTGGAAGCGCTCGCGCCCCATGAGCAGCTGGCCATTCTTGCAATGATGTGATTCCTCGCGCCCACCTTTGCTGCAGTTTTTATGAAATGTTCGTGAAATGACAGAGTGCAATCGAGAGTAACGCCAAGATAGACTGACTGGGCTTCATGCTGGATTCTCGTATCGCCAAGCTGCACATTAAGCTCACGCGAGGCCGAGGCATGGTGTAGATGGAAAACAGATGATAACGTTTTTGCAGTGCTAGGGATTAGTCGCCATTTTTTACAGTAATCAGATATCAGAGACATGTCTTTCGTGAGTGTTTCCTCGAGGATGTCGAACTTGGATGCCTGAGTTGCACAGCAGATGTCATCGGCGTAGATGAACTTCCTTGAAGAAGTTTCTGGGAGGTCATTGATGTAAATATTAAATAGCGTAGGAGCCAGAATAGAGCCCTGGGGGAGGCCACTTGAGACAAGTCTCCATCTGCTAGACTTGTCACCCAGATGCACCCGGAATCTTCTGTTTTGGAGAAGAAATGATATAGTGTTGGCCACCCATGGAGGCAGGCATCTTGAGATCTTGACTAGGAGACCACGGTGCCAGACCGTGTCATAGGCTGCTGTGAGATCAACAAAGACAGCACCCATCTTTAAATTCTTCTGGAATCCATTTTCAATGTAAGTTGAGAGGGCCAGGACTTGTTCGCAGGTAGATCTTCCAGGGCGGAAACCAGCTTGGGCGGGTGATAGGAATTTCTCTGTAAGAGGAGAAATCCGTGACAGAAGCAGCCTCTCAAGGAGTTTGTAACACACGGAGAGGAGAGAAATTGGTCTATAGCTGGCGGTCAGTGTTGGGTCTTTCTTTGGTTTCAAAACCGCTATAATCTTCGCAGGACGCCAAACTTTGGGCATAGACTCAGATTCCAAGATGTGGGACAGGAATGAAGCAAGCCACTTCTTTGCTGCGGGACCCAGGTTAAGAATGAGTTCTGGGGTGATATTATCATAGCCAGCAGCTGTTCCTGGTTTAACCCTCTTCAAAGTAAAGTAATGCACTAATTACAGACTATCTTCTTCTATCTTTATCTCTATCTATCTCTTTTCAACTCCTTGGCTAGGTTATCTATTTGAGACAGTGGGGTACTGAAGTCTTCTACTATTATTGTGTTGCTATCAATGTATTTTTGTAGCTCTTTCAGAAGCTGTTTGACGTATTTTGATGGCCCTCATTAGGTGCATAAATTTTAATAACTGCTAAGTCCTCTTGGTTGACTGATCCTCTGAGCCTTATGTAATGTTCATCCATATATATATATATATATATATATATATATATATATATATATATATTATTTTAAAGTTTATTGTATCAGTTTTGAAAACAGCTATTTCTGCCCTATTTTGGATCATCCATTAGCTTGTATGATAGTTTTCCATCCTTTCACTTTGAGTCTGTCTTCCTAGTCTCTATCAAAAATAAAAAGGTTCAAGTTTTTGGTTCCCATTTTTGCCTACTGGCTTTCCCATAACTTGAAAATCACTTTTTCCTTGGATACCATTAAATTTTAGAAGAGAGAATCTTGAATCAGAAGTCAAAAAGTTAAAGGAGACAGATCCAAAGAGATGAGCAGTAGTCATTATTCTGATCAGAGTAGCAGAGATTTCTTCAATGGACTGAAAATTTGAAAGGAATGGACTCTCACTTTTTTTTTTCCTAAAGAGGAGAGGTTTCGAGTTGTCAAAGTTTATGATACTGTTCTCAAAGCCAAGAGCATAATTTCAAGAACAGGAAACATGATGGCTTCTTAATCAAATTAAATAGCTAAATGAAAGCAATAATTGCTCAAACTTACTTGGCAAATTAGCAAGACAAATTAATTGAAACACTACTTTTGATCATAGGGATATAATTAGAAAAGTCTGGTGGATGGAAATATCTCTGAGGCATGAATTAAAACCAATCGGACAAACTGATTATATAAAGACCTTACGCTTTAACATTTAAATTCAAACTTACTGTTGTGGGCTATAAACAGAAGAATAAAGACTGATTAGCAAATATTTATTAAAAATAGATCTTTACAAAAGTTGAGTGGTATTAGCAAACTTCTAGTGGACTTTTATTATTTGAAGACAATCTGTTACATTAGTTTCCTTATTACTTGTATGATTTTCCTCTCTCAAAAAGCAATAAATAGAATAATTATTTTAAGGTTTATTACAGTATAGTAACTAGAGTGGCTATGACATAGGAGCTGGAGCAATAGACTTGAATACATCAGGTCTGAAGTTTAATGACTGGTACCACATATGCCAGAGTGATGCTGTGATTCTGTGTCTATCCTCCCCACTAAACAAACACAAAATTCACACAGCAGGCTGGAAAGAGAACTCACCTAGATAATGTCTTTTCTTTGTCATGCACACAACCCAGGTTTGAACCTAGCTCCTAGTGAACTGGGAGAAGCTTTGGTGCTATGTTGTCTTTCCTAGGCTCTCCTTGTCTATCCTTTCTATTTTTTACCATTTTATTGAGGGATGAATGGTTTACAAGACAGTGTTGACACATGAGTATAATTTCCCATCTCTCTGTAACAGGTGTCTACAAAGCACTCTCACCCCAACTAGGTCCTCCATCATGAACCAGGAACCTTTGCTTTTGTTCAGTATACCCCAGTGCAGTTCAAGTTTTTTTCAAGTTTCCCCTTTGTATCCTTGTTTCTTGCATTCCACTTATACGTGAGACCATTGGTATTTGTCTTTCTCTTTTTGGCTTATCTCACTTAACATGTTCTTATCTTTTTTTTTGTGTGTGTGAAAGAGTCCACTCAGAGAAGTGAAGCATAAACCAATACTGACCCTTTGTTAACAGCCACAGACATCATGGTGAAAAGAAGTGGAGGAGGCACAGAAATATGACAGAAGACAGATTCAGATGCCTTTTCTCCGCTTACCCTTATCTATCCCTTGTAAATACCACTGCAGTGAGTCAAAGCTATTTCTGCAAAGTTTTAAATACATTCAAACTGGACTATAAGAAGCCAAATAATATCTGGTATCCACTGGTCATTCCTCACTCAAGTAAATACATCACTAAGTTGAACCACTAGATTGAGGAGAGAGCTTTTCATTTCACTATAAGGAGAGAGCTCACACTCTCTTAGTACTAATCAACAAAGATACCTAGTGTGAACAGCGCTAAATCACCAAGGAGAGAAATGACCTCAGGATAAAGTCAACTTTGAGATGGTGGGACCCAGATTCAGGATAAAACTGTGAAAGCCTGTTCCCTAGTTCAGGTAGAGCCAGGCCCTGGATGAAATCAATCTCTCTCTCCTCTCTCTCTCTCTCTCTCTCTCTCTCTCCCCCTTTCTCTCTCTCTCTTTCTCTCTCCCTCCCTCCCTTTCTTTCTTTCTTTCTTTCTTTCTTTCTTTCTTTCTTTCTTTCTTTCTTTCTTTCTTTTTTGGATGAAATCTTTAAATCCCTGGATCAGTCACATCTGCTACTTACCCTTGCTCTCACCTTCCAGCAACCAGTGACTTAAAATGTCTTCTGCTTGTTTAAGCTCATTTGAGATGCATTTTTGTCATCCAAAGCAAAAAATGTTTATTTTAACAAAAGCAGAAGGGATTTTTCTTAAAAATAAATCAATAATTGTAATGACAGAAATGTGAACCATAAGGTACAATAAGGAAAGAGAAATGCTAGCATTTCCCAATCCTTGGGAAAAAGATGTGCCAATTGTCTTCTTTGAGAGAAGGCAAAAGTAAACTCAAATTATCAGAAGTGGCAGAGGCAAGATGTGGCTTCTACCATAAGGCGTATGTGAGTGTAGCTTCTTCCCAGACAAAAACCCTTAATTTGATCTTCTCTATTCCTATCTTTGGGTTGCTGTTTATTAAAAACCGTGTCCTGCTTTATATCTTACTACCTTTCAGCCACCAAGTTGCAGATGCTACCATAACACCAACCTGACTTCCCTGGGCAGACAACCTCATCAATATGGCCTGGAACCTCACCTCCCCAGAGCCCTACACTACTAGGTAATGACAGAAATAGACTGGGGGTATGGCTTGACCTGCCAATGTCCATGTCTAGAGGAGAAGCAATTACATAAGCTAGACCTTCTACCTTCTGCATCCCATCAAGAATTTCAGTCCATACTCTCAGAGGGATAAAGAATAGGGAAGCTTCCAATGGAGGGGATGGGATAAGGAACCCTGGTCATGGGAACTGTATAGAATTATACCCCTGTTATCTTACAGTCTTGTTAGTAATTACTAAATCATTAATAATAATAATAATAATAAGAAGAAGAAGAAGGCCCCAGAGCAATCCTTACTGAGGATGCTCATTCTCACATACATGATGTAGCTCCCAACACTAGTCCCAGTCTCTACTAACTGTGTTCCATAATCACCGGCATTACTCCTTCACTGGTCCTCAACATTTATCAGGGTTCAGGGTTATTACTAGTCACAAATATTTAAAGGTAGAAAACATTGGCAAGTAGATAAGTTAGAGGCAGTAGTATCTCTTTTTACTTTATTTTTAAATTATTAGTGATTTTAAAAATGCAGTAATATCTCTATGCCACAATTTCTCTTTAGGTCTTCATGTGAAAGGAAAAATTATAGACTACAAATAAAATAGTAACTGAAGAAGTACAATTTGAGAAATGTGAAACATTCATTCAGGAGACTTACAACTCATTCTATCTGTAGGTGATCCTGTTTTATTATTATTATTATTTAACTATCATCCAATCAAAATTTTTAGGAAAAAAAGTGAAAATCAATCAAACAAACAAAAAAACCATACTTATAAAAATTATCAAGGCAACTTTTGAGTTTAATCACAAGAAAATTATTGCAACTATCTCAAAGTCCAAGGTTAAGATTCATAATCCACACTGCTGAGAAGTTATCAGATGGCAGGGTGTGAGGTGTGGTAATGAAGACCACAAATAACTGGCTCAGAGCTGCATTATAACTTGCTGATTAATAAAGCAGCTCACGATAGCAAGAGCTCAGCAAGGACAGTATTCTAGTCAAGTGGAGGTCTGCGCGAAACAGCCCCCAAATACCTCAAGCCACAGGGAAAGAAAAATGCCACTGTATTAAAATATCTCCTCCAGACAAAGGAAACTTTCCAAAAGTACAGCACAACAAAGCAAAGCAAAGCCAAACAAAGCATAGCAAAGCAAAACACTGACAGTCAACTTGATCCCAATATTGCCTCTTCTTTATATCCATGGCAAATGGGATGAAACCCTTCTTAGGAAAGCCAATCAACACACGGCTCCCTCACTCTCTATGCACGCACACCAGGTAGTACTTAAAGCAGGTCTTTACTAAAAGAACCCGTATGATTCTTCTGTTTTTGTTTTGTTTTGTTTTTTCACTTCAATGTTGAGGGAAATAATCACTTACAAGACAGTTGGGGGGGTCACATGTATACAGCTTCATATTCCCTCAAGATAGATGACTGTACTCTACTCCCACCACCAAATGACATCTTCTTATCTCACACTTTATGAAGCAGTATTATCTTTTTAATTTTTGTATTATCTTTATTTATTGAATAGAGACAGCTAGAAATTGAGAAGGAAGGGAGTGATAGGGAGAGAGACAGACCTGCAACACCGCTTCACCACTCGCAAAGTGTTCCCTCTACAGGTGGGAGCTGGGAGCTCGAACCTGGGTCCTTGACCATTGTAACATGTGCGTTCAACCAGGTGAGTCACCACCTGACCCCAGCAGTATTATCTTAAGGGCAACTTAGTATTTGTCATCCATTGAGTCAAGCAGAAATTGCTTCCTTTTGTGGAATGGGAGATAGCTTATGGTACATGAGGACCTGGGTTTCCAGTCCCTCACACCACAAGGAAGCAGCATGTATACCATGTGTAGATGGTGCTGTGGTGTCTTTCCACTCTCTCTCCCCTTCCATCTCTTTTTTATTTTTATTTTATTATTTATTTTGGATATAGAAAGAAATTGAGAGGAGAGATAGGTAGGTAGGTAGTTAGAAAGAAAGAAAGAAAGAAAGAAAGAAAGAAAGAAAGAAAGAAAGAAAGAAAAGAAATCTATGAAGCTTTCCCCCTGAAGGTGGGTACTAGGGGCTCAAACCAGGATCCCTATGCATGATAATGTGCATTTTACCAGACGTGCCACCAGCCATTCTTACAGATTATAAGGACACAAACTATGCAGTACCATGCAAACATTTTATAGTTAAGTAGAATAGACTGAAACCACAAATGAAAAATACCTGAAAGCTTCCTGATAGGGCTCACAGAAATTCAAATTCATGAGGAGCCTTTCATCATCTTATTTCTCTGAATGGCCCTCTGATGAGGGTTCTTTCCCCTTCTTTCCCCTCCCTCCTCTTCCTCCCTCCCATACCCCCTCTCTTTCTTTTTTTCCTTCCTTCCTTCCTTCCTTCCTTCCTTCCTTCCTTCCTTTCTTCCTTCCTTCCTTCCTACATTCCTTCTTTAACCACAGTAATGACTGCTAAACTCTGATTTATGGTGGTGCTGGGGGTTGAAGCTGGAACCTTTGGGCCCTCAGGTATCAAGGTCTCTTTGCATAACCACTATGCTGTCTCCCCAGCACTCCCGTTATTCAGCTTTGCTGGCATAAGAGGTTCATCTGTTTACAGCTAGAGAATGCACTTGATCACTTGTTTAAGACCCAGATTGGTCAGTCAATCCTTTTATAAAGTTGCCTATTGCCCTGGAGTAGAATTACTTTGGATTTATTAACCGATGCTGCCATTTCTTTGATGGTTTTACTTACTTTATTTCCTTGTATAGATTGTGAATTCCAGAGAGATATTTTTAGCACATGTAATTGAGTAATAAGTATATGATTTGAATAAATTAATCAGTGAAGAGAAACTCTTTAGAGCAAGGGTCATTTCTTATTTTTGTATCTACTGTATTCACGGGTGTCAATAAACTGCTCACTCAACACATGTTGGAGCGAATGTATGTGTGTTATTAATGTAACAGCTAGCTCTAGCACTGGGCTATATTTTTCTCCTCCATCTCTTTCCACCTTCTGCTTCTATAAAAGATCAGTTAAAGCTCTTGTTTAAAAGAAATGCCATCCATGAAGAGGACTTACCCAAGTCAAACTGGCCAGAAATGTAGCCACAGGTCTGCCGGACTTCCTCACTGTCCCAGCCCAAAGGGTAGAGAGCACAGCCAGCACCAATTAACAAGCCTGCAAAGAGACAAGACAGGAGGGTTTTACTGGTGCTCTTCTATATTCCTAGATAAAGGAAGCAGGGGTGAGGGTGAGTGTGAGAGGCCTGCGGGGGGTGGCTTGTGGGAAGAGGGAAGGGAAGGGGAAGAACAAATACTAGCAATATAACAAAAGAGCAATGGTGTTTGCTTTTAGGAATTTACCAGCCATAGTTCTTAAGTAATTTAAGACCAGTTTGATTCCAAGAACTGCTGAAAACAAAAACCAAAAAACCTGAAAAGCTTGACATATAGTTCAGTGTGCTTTCAACTTCACCTCTGAAAGCATTAAAAGTATTGCAAATCCTATTTAGGAAATACAACCTTTTTAATCATGCTTGTAAAAAGCCAACTAATTCTATCATCAATCTATGTAAACATAGTAACTCAAGAGCAGGCAAAAGTGCCTAGTGGGTTATGCTTCATCATTCATTAGATTTTCTCCAAGTTGAGAATCAAAACAAAAGTATTTCTGCATTGTCCGGTCTTACCAGGGGCTGAAAGAACATACAGATTTTCATGTGCCACTTGGACACATTGACTGAATCTTTGAACTGTATTACACGCTAAGTTCTAAGCTGAGAATCACCAAGCATCCCCTTGTCTCAGAAATGTTCTAAAAGGCAGGCGGTACTTATTGCCATCTAAGTTTTCCTTGCAGTCAAGATAAAAAAAGTTTCATGATTAAACTGAAAGAAAAATGAAAAAAGAAAAGAAGGCGACAGCTTTATTTTCATATAATTTATGACATGGCAACACACTGAGCTGACAGCTTTCTATGGGCGTCCAACCCTAACAAGGTCTTACAAGAAAATGAAGCACTAGAATCTATGCGTGAATTTCAAAGTGATACCTTGCCAAGTCTATCAGCAGCAAAAGCATCATCACTCCTTACTCCCACACATGTGCAATCAGTGGGACCAATGCTCACAGTCTGACTGGTGAGGACACCAGTCCTGTCTGAAGGCATATAGGGGAGGAAGGGTAAGAGGGAAATGAGGAAGTCCCCTATAAATAAGAAAAATTCCATCAGTGTGGCAAAGCAGAGGCAAATGACAGGGCTCCCAATGGATGGAGTAGAGGAGGTTGTCAGTATTTCTGGAATTAGTACCTTCTTGTCCCCTCAGCTCCTTCTCCCTTTTTTTCTTCTTTTCTCTCTGTGTGGGACAGCTTGAACAGTAATAACCCACACATATAATCTGTTTCCTCACAGGCAACTAAGAAGGAATTGTACCCCTTCAGCCATTTCTGTATGGAACTGTAAGGAGAGAAGTCCCCCAGGAAGTGACCAGTAGGTACTTCCTACTGGGCTGCCCCTCCCAGCAATACACACATTGGTCAACATAGAACAACCATCTCATGCACAGAGACTATAGTCCTACAAGACACCTACAAAAAGTCACTGGAACTGCAAGTCACTAATCCCTGGGTGCCTTATCTTTAGCTATACAAATTTAAGTTGCATTGAGGCTGAAGAATGACTCCAAAAAAAATAATCCAAGACTTTGCTGACTAAGCAAACATGCTAGTGAGTTGTTTCCTTAGGCATCATTTCCCCTTGGGATAGAATTTATAAGACTCTGAAGACAACTCCAGGCTGGGTCTACCCAGCGTCCATTAAAGATATCATTCATGAGGCTATCCAAGTCTGCATAAATTGAATGATATTAATGGTTAAAAATAATTGAATTATGATTTTCATGATCCTCCGTCCTCACATTAACAAGTGCCACCTTTTTAGATCATGTGAGCAAGTTTTTTTTTTAAGGATGGCAGGTACAGAAAGGCAAACAGAAAATGTTCATGAGCATGATAAATGAAAAGTAGTAATAACGAAACCATCTATGGTCTCTTTATTGGGCAGACAGATAATAAACAGTCTTCCTAACAGTTTTTATTTCCAGTAGAACTAACAAGTATGTGTTATGTATCCATAGAAGGTCCTACTTTGGTTCATTATTATGCAAGGCACCTTAGGGAACTAAACAGAAGAGCATAGAATGTGTATAGATGTATATGTGGGGCAAAAGATGTACTTTTCTCCAAATGATAAAACACTGGGTAGTGAAGATCTTTCTGTGTTATATTTGACAGTCTTTGTGACTCTTGGAAATGTAGCTTGAGCCATGCAAAGTAGGAACAATTTTATCCACACAAGATTTGTGTTATTCACATGAATTAAACAAATAAAAACAAGCATAAGCATATGTTCACACCAAAAAAAAAAAAAAAGTATTCCATGGAGGGCAACTGGCTTATTTGGATTTTTATATTAATATTTATGGAGTCTAAGTTTGCTTTGTCATCTGCTAATGTTTGCTGACAGCAAAGATACTGCAGATACCAAAGGTTTGAGAAACATTGCTGGAAGAAAAGAGTTGCAAACTAATCAAGTTAATTGGCTGGCACCAACACTAGGTTCTGGAGGTAAACACCAGAGATCTTACTACTTAGCTGCCATTAGTTGTTAAGAAGAAAGCAAGTCTCAGATATGATCCAATTAAATATATAACATGCTTAATAGCAAGCAAGCTGGCCCCTACAAAAATCTGATGGCCCATTCTGTAAGCCTAATGACACCCCACCTTCTCAGATAGTCATTCTAACAAGTACTTTCAACACACAATAGATGCAATCAATATATATATATATAATTTAAAAATATTTTATTTACTTTATTTTATTACCTATTTTTATTGAGGGGTGCAGTCATTGACACACACACACACATATATAACTTCATTATGCACTAGGACCCCAAAGTTCTCTTCTACCCCTCTATCCCCCTACTTCCCCAGAAATCTTTTCTTTGATGACATACACCATAACCAGTCCAAATTTCACTTTGTGTTCTCTCTCCCCGTCTCTTTTTATCAAGTCACACTTCTAAATGAGATCATTCAGTATTCAGTATTCCTTCTCCTTTTGACTTATCTCACTGAATATGGTGTCTCCAAGATCTATCTGAGATGATGTAAAGGAGATGACTTCATTGTTTTTAACAGCCAAGTAGTATTCTATCATGTATATATACACCACAGTTTCTTTTTAGGCACTCATCTATCTTTGGACATCTAGGTTGCTTCCAAGCTTTGGTAACTACAAACTGTGCTGCTATGAACATAGGTATACACAGATCTCTTTTGACAGGTGCTTTTGTTTCCTTTGTGTAAATCCCCAGGAAAGAAATTGTTGGGTTATAGGGTAGGTTTCTGTTGTTCTAAGAAATTTTCAGACTGTTTTCCACAAGAATTGGACTAATGTACACTCTCAGCAGTACAGAATTGTCCTACGTTTGCGAGAAAATAGCTATTTTTAATGTGTTCAACATTCACAATAAATAAAGAATTCATACAACAATAAACCCTAAATAACCTGACCTGATAGATATTTACATGAAAAGATGCTCAGTATTACTAATCATTCGAGAGAGGCAAAATCAATCTCACCTCATACCTGTTAGAATGGATATCATATAAAAGTCTAGAAGTATTGGTGAGGATGGAAAGAAAGAAACACCTTGTGCAGTGTTATGGCAATAACCTAGATGTTTTTGATATCTACTGATGAGTTATTTCGTAAAGTATCCTTCAATATAGGTTTGTCTGGTGTAGCCTCATAATTATGTTTTCTTATTGTTTCTCTTTGGCATTAACACCATGTGGGAGGATGTCATTTGCTTCTCATTACAGATGCAATAAATGTTAAGAAAACAGGAGCGAGAACACTCCAGGTTGGAACAAGAAACAATACCTCCCATTTAATGGACTAGGAGCAGGCATAGGACCAAAGAGAGTTCTAGATCTGTACTGCCTAGTGCAGTAGCCAAAAGTCAAGTGTAGCTAAGTTAATTAACATTAAGTAAATCAAAAAGTTGAAGCTTTTCAGTCACATAGCCCCATTTCAAATGTCTAACAGCCACACGGGAATAGTGGCTACCACACCAGACTATACAAATGCAGACCACTTTCATAATTGCATGGAGTATGAGGGCAAGTCCACATCAAAGACACTACTGCAGACTTCTTTTTCATTTTTTAAAATCTTCATCAGAACAATTATTATTTTTTAAAATAGTCAATTTACTTTTTTTTTTTCCTCCAGGGTCACTGCTGGGCTCGGTGCCTGCACCATAAATCCTCCGCTCCTGGAGGCCATTCTCCCCCCCACCTTTTGTTGTAGCCTCGCTGTGGTCACCACTACTGCCATTGTTGACGTTGTTCACCGCTGGACAGGACAGAGAGAAATAGAGAGAGGAGGGGAAGACAGAGAGGGGGAGAGAAAGACAGACACCCACAGACCTGCTTCACCACCTGTGAAGTGACTCCCCTGCAGGTGGGAAGATGGGGGCTCGAACAGGATCCTTATAAGGCAGGGAAGAGAGAGAGAGAGAGAGACTGAGAGACCAGAGCATTGTTCAGCTCTGGCTATGGTGGTGCTGAGGATTGAACCTAGGACCTCAGAGCCTCAGATATGAAAGTTGTTTTCACAACCACTATACTATCTTCCTAGCCCTACTGCCTGGTACCACGAGTTAGCAATTAAAATAATTACTGCTCACTTACAGTATTTACAGTACCCTTTTCTAGGTGGGACTAGATGCCAGAAAACTACTTCTCAGTAATTATCCTGCTGGCAGATGTTCTCGTCCATATTCTGTCAATGAGAAGTCCTCATGTGAAAGCTGGGTGTAAGAGAAAAGGATAAACTCTATTACCAAGTTACAACTGCAGTTAGGTTCATGCCTTTCTGCTAACAGAAGTTTGAGAGAGGAAAAGTCACTGACTGCACACCTATGGACATCTAATCTTTGACAAAGGGGCCCAGACTATTAAATGGGGAAAGCAGAGTCTCTTCAACAAATGGTGTTGGAAAAAATGGGTTGAAACATGCATAAGAATGAAACTGAACCACTGTATTTCACCAAATACAAAAGCAAATTCCAAGTGGATCAAGGACTTGGATGTTAGACCACAAATTATCAGATACTTAGAGGAAAACATTGGCAGAACTCTTTTCCGCATACATTTTAAAGACATCTTCAATGAAACGAATCCAATTACAAAGAAGACTAAGGCAAGTATAAACCTATGGGACTACATCAAATTAAAAAGCTTCTACACAGCTAAAGAAACCACTACCAAAACCAAGAGAACCCCTCACAGAATGTGAGAAGATCTTTACATGCCATACATCAGACAAGAGTTTAATAACCAACATATATAAAGAGCTTGCCAAACTCAACAACAAGACAACAAATAACCCCATCCAAAAATGTGGGGTGGACATGGACAGAATAGTCACTACAGAAGAGATCCAAAAGGCTGAGAAACACATGAAAAATTCTCCAAGTCTCTGATTGTCAGCGAAATGCAAATAAATACAACAATAAGATACCACTTCACTCCTGTGAGAATGACATACATCAGAAAAGGTAACAGCAGCAAATGCTGGAGAGGGTGTGGGGACAAAGGAACCCTCCTACACTGCTGGTGGGAATGTAAATTGGTCCAACCTCTGTGGAGAACAGTCTGGAGAACTCTCAGAAGGCTAGAAATGGATCTACCCTATGATCCTGCAATTCCTCTCCTGGGGATATATCCTATGGAACCCAACACATCCATCCAAAAAGATCTGTGTACACATATGTTCTTAGCAGCACAATTTGTAATAGCCACAACCTGGAAGCAACCCAGGTGTCCACCAACAGATGAGTGACTGAGCAAGTTGTGGTATATATACACAATGGAATACTACTCAGCTGTAAAAAATGGTGACTTCACCGTTTTCAGCTGATCTTGGATGGACCTTGAAAAATTCATGTTAAGTGAAATAAATCAGAAACAGAAGGATGAATATGGGATGATCTCACTCTGAAGCAGAATTTGAAAAACAAGATCAGAAGAAAAACAAAACAAAACAAAACAAAACACAAGTAGAACCTGAAATGGAACTGGCATATCGCACCAAAGTAAAAGACTCTGGGTGGGGGTGGGTGGGGAAAATACAGGTCCAAGAAGGATGACAGAGGACCTAGTGGGGGTTGTATTGTTATATGGGAAACTGGGGAATGTTATGCATGTACAAACTATTGTATTTACTGTTGAATGTAAAACATTAATTCCCCAATAAAGAAATAAAAAAAAAAAAGACACTGACTGAAGGTTCCTCCAGTATAGTGGAGGCCAGGCTTGAGCATGGGTTGTGAGCACAACGAAGAGGACACTCTAAGCAGGTGAACTATTTTTCTAGTTCCAAGTGTAGCTTTTAATCCCTGTACTTTCTGATTTTCTGAATTCGTCAAAGCTGTTTTTGTGGCCTTCACTTTCCCAGACCTCCTTATGTGCTTGTGAAAGCTTAAATCCCTGTGCTATATCCCTTTCTACTTTAAGTAACTAGGTTATTGTAATGGCCAAACCTTACTTGTACAAGAGTAGATGCAAACTTTTTTTTCCCTTACCCCATTATTTACTTCCGTGTCATCTATTTTTTTCTATTAAAAACAATCTCTAATATAACTCATACAGTTACTTAAAACTTAGGAGTGAGTGCATACAGTAATATTAGAAGATTTGGAGTTAACTACATCAGGGGAGTGGTCTCTGGTTAGGGGATTCATCTCACCTCTTCAGGAATAGGGATTTCTGAAGAGGGCGCTAGAATGTTAACTACTGCTAAGATGTTGATGTTGACTGAAGCCAACTAGCGTTTTGCCTATATTGAAACACTATATTGTAACAAAAAAGCTTCACCTTACTGAAGGGAATCTGTTCTTATTTGGTTCAGCAGTGTCAAACCTTAGATCCTATGTGCAAACCGATACCTGATAGAAACACAATTTGGAAACCCCTGAGCTAGATCTCCACTGAGATATTACACTGTGTGCTGAAATGGGGTTGCACAGAACGTTCTGCAATTTGAAGTGGTTGCCCACATGGTATCTCAGTGGCCTGGGAGTAAATGGCTCAATTGGAACCTCTAGGTCACAAACATATTATCTGGGTGTATTTGCTCATTAGATTTTAACCTTTGTGGTTACCACATGTGATTAATTATGCAGAATTTTAACCAAATTTCTTTGTCACCACTATAACAAATAACTTTTTTTTTTTAAGTCACACTATTACACTGTTTAAAATCTGTGCAGACAGCAATGGGAGTAAATACAGACTGTGAAGTGAGGGGTCAAATTGAGGAACGTGGTAACAGGAGGCGTGAGATCAATCATTTGCAGCTATAGGCTCCACTGCAGTTAGGAAGCCATCTTTTTTTTTTTTTTTTTTTTTTTTGCTGTCCTAAAGACTTTGCTACTTGTAAGGGGTCATGAGTAAATCACAAATTAATGTCAATTAGTTCAGTCTTGAGATTTTGACCCAATACCTCTTTAAAGTCAGCTATCAGGAAAGCAGTAGACTACAAGAAAGGTTATTTTGTGGGAGGTATTAAGAAGAGGGGTATATGGTGGGAGGAATGGGGAGACTGCCTTCTAACTAGAAAATAATAGTGATTTAAGAATATTTAAATTTGAATAAGGGCTGGGAAGATAGCATAATGGTTATGCAAGAGGCTCTCATATTTGAGGCTCTGAGATCCCAATTTCAGTCCCCATTACCACAAGAACCACCAGCACCACCAATCTGAGATGAGCAGTACTCGAGTCATACTTTCTCTGTAACCCTCATTCATTAAAATAAAATATTTTGAAATTATTTGAATAAGGTCTTGACTATAAGGCCATTTTGTCCTGAGTAACTTATGGTTTGGGTATCATCCCCTTTGAAAACACTTTTATTTATTTTAAAAGCCAGATGAATGAAGAGGAGATGGCACAAATAAATGAAAGAGGCGGCACTTGGGAGTCTTGCAATGGTGCTGGGTGGGTGTCCCCAAACGGACTTCTGTGTCTATGCCTTAACCTTGATATATTCAGTCTGCCCATAGACTGTTGACAGAAGTAACCCTCATGGAAACGCTGTTTCTGCACAATGCGGGAAATAGCTGGCATGATACTAATTATTTCTTAGAATCTGAATGTGAAGTCTGAAGCTGGTAAAGAGCTTAGTGGTCAAAGGACAAACTTGGTGCTGGGAATTTTTCCCTTCTGCAAAACTCTTTCTTTTCCAAGTCAGTACTTAACACTTAAGTCGGCAGAACATTAACATAACAATTCAGCTCCTGCCAAGAAGGCAAAACAAACCTCTAGTTAGCCCATGCCAATTACTCTCCACAGGTGGTAAGAATAGAGTCCTCATGTGAAACTCATAAAGGCTCATTTTTTTTTTCCAGGCCACTCTCGAAAGTTTTTTAATGTGATCTCACTCTTTTTCCATGACTATGGTTCCATTCTTTTTCCATGGTTTATTATTTTTTTCTAATAGCATGACTTTTTCCACCTATCACCCCTTCAGTGGTTAGACCAGCATTTCCCATCAATTCATCTTTTATATTTTTTGGACACTTTTATCTATCCTCCAATTCCTTTATCTTCTTTTTCTGTGGCAAGCGCTACGGGAAATGGTCTTCTTTGCTTTTCTCATGTAAAGTTGCTCAGTCTTATAGTGTGTTATCTGGGCTTCTCTTTGGAAGAGGTTGGCAGGATTCCATACCCAAGTCTCCATATGCTAATTTACATACAGGAGACTTTCTATTTTCTTCTCTAGATAAGAGGCTCTAGAGAATGTAGCAACAGAAAAAAACTCTAATGGTGGGTAGGAAATAATAGCGTGGGCCTCCATTTTAACTCCTCAAACTCTTGACAGCCCAATAGGATGAACATACTTAGGCATTTATGAAAGAGAACTGGTGAGGCTCTTGGAAGTTAAAGATCCTTTCAAAGCGTTCTCTGGAAACTGAGTTATTGAGGATGCCAGAGACTTATTTAACAACACAAAGCACTGATCTATCCCAGGGTTCCTGGGATCCAATCTAAGGTTCTTTTCCATCTATTATGGTTCTAGTTGCTGGGGAGGTGAATGGGACAAGATGTGTTAGCACACAAACACATCTATCCACACACACACTGAAGCATAGAGATGACAAATGGATTTTTTTATCATCAGAAGTCCAGACAAGGAAAGCACATCTTATCTTGACACTGGAACACACACACACACACACACACACACACACACACACACACACACACACACACACACACACACAAATAGAAATATGATAATTTCTAAACTATTACAGATACTTTTTCTTTTTACAAATCACTATAAGATTACTTTTTTTTTTTTTTCTGAAAACACTCTGCAGAAAAGAACATATTTTAGCTTTTTAAACATGGTCCCCTATGGGTCCCAGGTTCTCATTTCATCTCCTTTTCCAGTTCATTTATCAGAAGACACAAAAGACATGCACAGTGTGGTAGGCATCTGAATCTCTGCCCCTTAACTCAGAACAAAACTTACAAGTTAATTTCAGCCATGAGTGACTTGTCAGCCTTGTTCTTCTAACAGTTTACACAACCATTGAAAAAAAATGTTGTTTCAAATGATAAAACTGGGGGGAGAGTCTGACATTTCTAGTGACAGTTTTCTGGTAAGCTACATCTGATTGAAAGCAACTTTTTCTTTTTTTGTGGGGGTTCTTTATTGAGGGGATTAGTGGTTTACAGTCAACAGTAAAATGCAGTAGTTAATGCATGCATGACATTTCTGAGTTTTCCACATAACAATTCAACCCCCTCTAGGTCCTTCTCTGCCATCATGTTCCAGGACCTGAACCTTCCCCCTCACCCCAGAGTCTTTTAGTTTGGTGCAATACACCAAAACCCAGTCCATGTTCTGCTTTGTTTTCTTATTTTTCAACTTAAAAAATTAAGTAATTAATTTAGTAATTTAATAATTAAATTAGTAATTTAATAATGATTGACAAGATTGTGGGATAAGAGTGGTACAATTCCATACAATTCCCACCACCAGAGTGCCATTATCTCATTACCTCCATTAGAAGGTTCCCTATTTTTATCCCTCTGTGAGTATGGACCAACGATCTCTATGGGGTGCAGAAGGTGAGAGGTCTGGCTTCTTTGATTGGAAAACAACTTCTTCCAACCCTAAGTTACACCAAGAAGGAGACAGAGAAACACTATTGCACTTCCAGGACAGTGCATTCCAATGTATGGATTCTCAGACGCAAACAGGCTTCTCAGCCTGTGTAGGGTATTAAAATGCAGATTCTGAGGCTAGGAGATAGTTCAGCATCAGCGTACAGGACTTGTAGGGCTAGGTTCTAGCTTCCCAAGTTCAATTCCCAGCACAGCCATATGACAGAACTAAGCAGTTTACAGTCCAGTTGTTGACACATGGGTACAATTGCTCATCTCCCTGTGATAGATGTCTCCAAAACACTCTCACTCCCAGCCTAGGTTCTTTTCCACCATTATGCCTCAGCTTCCTCTCTTCCCTCCTTCCCCTGAGTACTTTGCTTTCATGCAGTATACCATACCCAGTCCAAGTTTAATTTTGTGTTTTCCTTTTCTGTTTTTGTTTCTTAAGTTCTGCATATACATGAGATTTCTGGCTCTGTAGTTCTGGTTGGAGCAAGAGCTTCTGTATTTCAAACCAACACTCAAGGAGCAAAGATTACTATCAAGAAACACACGTGGGGCACTGAGGGTCTAGTAGAAACAGAGCCCTCACCTGTGATGTCCCCTGTCACTACCTCTTAATAGATGTGTGACCTTGAGCTGCATGCTTTTGACTTCTCTGAGCTCAGATTTTCATCTATAAAGCAGGCCTGTCTCCAGCATTTTATTAGAAACAAATAAAAAACTTATAAGAGTCCTATTCAGAGTCAGCATAGGATAGGGGACATAGTAAATAGCACTTGAGTATATCAATAGTAGTAATTAAATTGCACTGCTGGAACTGCTGTCTTAGAATTGCAAACTTTTCATTTGGATACTTTTGGATTCTTCATGAGCAGCTGCAGGGCATACTAGCTTACTTACTAAATCCACTAAACAAACAAAAGTACTACCAATAAAAGCAAAGGGTCAGTCTTATTGCTTGCTTTTATCTTCACAACAGATCTATTTCCTGGAACTGACTACATCTCCACAACTAATGGTTTTTACATTGTATTGTAAAAAAAAAAAAAAAGGAAGAATGGTACGATGAACACCTGTGTACCTACTATCTAGTTTCTACAAATAGTAAGTTTTTAAATTTTGCTTTATCTCTCTCTATTCATTTTCTCATATTTCTATTGATCTTTTAGAGGAAAGTATGGAGATGCCTGTCATAGTAGGTTTCAAGCATGGGTACATATGAAGGGTCTTTTCATTATTCATACTCTGTTATTTCTCTTCCCATGACCCACTGGTCTGCACAGACTCATGTGGTAGACAGACAAGTTTGACCCTAGAGCCATAACTGACACAACAGTGTATTCTTAAGGCTTGATGGACCTAAATTAGGACCACTAGCCTGGAAGTGATTTATATACATACCCAGAGTGGTGAATATCTTTAAGCCATTCACATTTCTCAAAACAATTAGCCCACAACTTAAAATAGGATCAGCTTGATTCAGCTATCTGACCCAGAGATGTGAACATTATGAGACATTTCCCAAATCTCAGAATGACAGCACCATGAAGAGTTCCACCTCAACATAGCCACTTAGCACAGAGTTCTCACTGGACACACTTTCTAATATGGATTGGTGCTGCTGTGCACAAAAGGAAGCACTCCTGATACCTCCTAATTATGAAAAAAGGAAAAACAAAAACAGTTTAACATAGTAGCTCTCTAGGAACAGGGCTGTAATAATACCCTGTCAAAACAGTTCTGACTAGAAAATGAAAAACAGACTAAACCCCTCTCCCCACAACCAACCACCCAAATATAAAGACATTAACAATGCAAATTCTGGGCCCATTTTTCCTCTGCTTTGAAAATGCAGTATTCATTTCAAAAGAGACTCTGGTTGGTGCATGTCAGCAAACAGTGGCTACCCATCCTGTGAGAAATATTCATACTCAGGTGCTAAACTATTAGGAACATGGGTTTCAGAGTCATGGAGTCTTGGTTTTGAATATTAATTCTGATATTTACTATAGGGACCAAGTCTTATTGTGAGAACAGAGTTTCAGACACCAAGCGCAGAGTATACCAATAAACCAGTGCATCTTTACAAAGTTGTTGAGATGTCCAGATGAGACATCCCAGAATAATGCAGAGCTTCTAGGTATAGCTTTCCTCCCATGAAACAAAGGGAACAGAAAAACACACTTGCTTTTGTTCACACAACAGTGACTTCACAAAAACAAGAGACTCCACCAATGGGAGGCATTGTTTAATGGAACATGTTTGCAGATCTTCTACTGGGATGATGAGGAAGATGATGTAATGTGTAGGAAGTCTTACAGCATAAATCACAGCATATCCATCATAAGCCAGGATGCCAACTTCAGTCACCCTCAATACTTCCTTGATTTAACTTACAGGTATTTGTTTTGATTTCTGCTAAAGTACTAACTTCCAGTTCCCCTTCCCACTGGCTAGTAGAAGAATTTGCTTTGGGCTTGAGAAATAACTTCAAAAGTATCCCAGAAGCTTATTGTATAATCCTCTCAAGGTTCTGGGTGAACTGACACCAATGACATGGACATTAGTAATGAGATTGGAGATCTAGTAAAGCATAGTCAGAGTTTGCTGAAGAGTTTCCTGCAAAAGCTGGAGCAGATTTGGAGTTTGTGTCCTGTCCTGTCTGAATGGAGATGTGAATGGATCTGAGCTGTCCCCATTCTGTGTAGATGGTGTGAAGAACTGTAAATGAGCAAGCATTACGTACTCCATCTTGCTTTCCACATACATACCTTCCCTACTGTTAAGGAAAGTTAAAAAATGAAACACCTGTCACAAAGACCTATAGGAAAAGATGAAATTGTTATGCAGGATTTGGAGAGCAGGTTTTGCTAATGATCTCATCACAAAGGCCATAAAATTCTGGTCTTTCATTTTTAGTGACAGGATCTCTCACCTGGACAACCTATCCACAACCACTTTGAGATAGAACTCCTCACAGCCAGACAAACAACCTTGGGCATAGAATTGTGATCGTCAGATAGGCAGTCTCGCGACTGAACCCTTTTTATCAACCAAGTGGTCCTGTGACTCGGCCTCTTGTTCCCTACTGGCCCATGACCCTTGTAAGTCCTGAGCCCCAGCCTCAAAGTAACATGGTTGTTTGAGACAAGATCTGCCGTCGTATCAGGCTTGCGGGTATCTGACTAAGCATGCTTTTCTCATACCAACTCTTGTCTCTTGGTTCATGGAATATCTGAGCAATAAACTTTTGTATGGATACATAGTGGATTTATGAAATCTGGGAGTCTGCTTAGGGCCTGAGAGGGTTACTCTGGGATGTGAGTAACTAAACTTTCTTTGAAGAAAAGAGTGATAGGATTATGAGTTAAAGAAAAATGGGATCAGAGAATAATGAATCTTTTCATATGGTTGCAAAAAAAAAAAATCAGCCCAGATCTTCACAATTAATTTTGATGCTATAGTGCTATGGAAAGACTGCATACATAACTACACTGTCATAGGCTTATTCAGAGCACAACCTTGGAAGTGTGACCATATTTCTCTCTGATCTGGGGATTCTGGATAATTTGCAAGGTTTTTTCTTGGGTGTATTTCATCATCAGTAGGCTAGGAATAAAATTCAGACTATAGAGTTGCTACAATTGTTATTTTTATACATACATATGTAAATGAATATGCAACTAGACACTGTATGTAATGGCATATACAACTTATAGGACTACTTGAGTACAATATATGCAAACTATGCCTATGTGTATTTAAGACAGATGTGACAGGCTCTTAACATTCTGCTTTAAGATATATGCTATTTTCACTAATTATTCTCACAAAGCACCTTTTTTTACCACTAAAATAATATGATCTAAATATACCAAATAATCTCTGATATATGTGCCCACAATGAGATGGTATAAGTGGGAACAGACAGGTATTTTAAGGTGTTTTTTTTTCTTTACCCACCAACTGCAGCATCAGGGAAGAAGAATCTCATCTATCTTCCTCAGGTCTTTTTAAAATGCCATCAATTCTACCGAAAAACAGTAAAGCCATCTGGAATAGTTGATAGACAACAATTTGGAAGCAATTTCTTCCAAGACAACCACAATGATTTTCCTTTCTTGTTTTCTTTTCCTCTTGAAATGTCAAGGATAGCTGAAATTTCTTACTTTTCCTCCTCTGATTTATTGTCCCAAGCAAGTTTTGAAAAGTACTTGAGAATTTGTCAGGCAGTAAATATTTTTAAAGTACCAGCATCTATCTTTAATGTTTCCCAATGAAAAAATTTAATTTCCTGACAAAGAAATTATTGAAAACCTCCAAATGGGTTGTCTCTTTTTTATATATATTTTAAAAAATTAATTATTATCTTTATTTATTGGATAGAGACAGCCAGAAATCAAAAGGGTAGGGGAGATAGAAAGGGAGAGAGGAAGAGAAACACCTGCAGACCTGCTTTACTGCTTGTGAAGCTTTCCCCCTGCAGGTGGGGACTGGTTGCTCGAACCTGGGTCCTTGAGCATAGTAACATGTGTGCTCAACCAGGTGTGCCACCACTCGGCTCCTCATAGGTTAATTCTCTTAACCTGGAAGAACTGGCAGGAGAGACCATTAAGAATTAGCCTGGCAGACCTGGGGCCTGATGCATGTATAATTTCACCACTCTGGGCCACTTTTTCACTCAGAAACCCAGAGGAAGAAAGAAAGACAGAGGTCGAGATACCACAGCACTAGAGCTTCTTCTGGTTATAGAACATTACATGTGCTGCCTGAGCCCCATGGTAAGATGCTTGCTCTAACCAATAAGCTGTTCTCTGGACCAAGAATTTTCATTCTTAGTCTGATGATCCAATTATTGCAGTGTAAGAATAATTTTTTTTTTTACAAAGACTTTAACACTGAAGCACACACACACAATGTATATGCTCATACACACAGGATTCACATAGTAAGAGAAATATTTTATATATGCTGATATGTTTATTAATTTGTAATATAAAATGTATAGCAATACAAATTATATATAAATTTTTTATATATGAATAGATTTTTGACCTTATTTATAAATTATATATATTTGAGGAGAATGAAAAATAATACTCATTGATCTCTGCTTCACTAATTGAACTAGCAAGTGTTGGGGTCTGTACAAGCTCAGTGCTTTTTACCATTATGAAAATAAAAAGGTCCGGTCACTCTGTTGCCTGAAAGGAAGAGAAGTACCCAACAATCACATTTGTAAGATGTCAGGAACAAAACTAATTACCGTGAAATCTATTCATTTTTCAACTGGAAAGGGGAGGTGGCTCTGAAAGAATAAATGTGGTTTTGATAAGTAGATGTAGCCACCTTAGATGAAGGGAGGGAGAGAGAGAGGAAGGTAGCTGGAGATGGGGGGGGCATAGGGGAATAAGTTTGAGAAAAACAAACAGGAGAGTAGTGACCAGTGACTGTAGCACAAGGTCAGTAATGGTGAGTCAGGGGAATGATTGGGCTCTGATTTAATGGACACATGGACCTTACAGTTTATGAATGAGTTCCCAAAAGAGTTGGAAGGAGCCCTAAGATGATCCAACCCACTACACCCAGTTCAAGTTTCACTTTGCCTATTTTTTCCTGTCCTTGTTTCTTTGCTCTAAAGCAAAGTCCTCTGGGGGAGAAGAAGGGGTGAAGGAGATAGATAGGGCTTTAGGGTCCTGATGCATGATGATGAAGTCAGAGGTGAAAGTGTTTTGCAAACACTTATCATGGGGAGATGAGAAACTATACCCATGTTTCAACAACTATAAACTATTAATGCCCTCAATAAAATAACTGAAAAAAAAAAGATGATTCTACACAGTGCTTCTCAAATCTTACCATCAAACCTTTCCCAAAGACCCCAAGGAGTGAATGCCACATTTTATGGAGTCAGAAGTTGTGCCCTCAGTCGGACCTTTTCTGAAAAGTGTTCTTTATTTCTTCCTGAGAAATTGGTATAGGATTTGCCACTCTGTTCTACAGAAAGACATTTTAATATTTGTAAAAACACACTTGCTCTGAAATTGTACCCCTGTGACAACAACTGCCTTATAAGTCTTTATTTCCCTAATAAAATGCTTTGGAAAAAGAAAAAAAAAATTCCTCTTGCCAAAATGCTGTAGTACACTGATGTCTCAGTAAGACACATGGAGGTTGTATTCTGAGACTTCACATATGTATAGGACACTATTAGTTTCCCTTTTAGCACATATGGGGCTCAATTTTGGAAGAAAACCCAGGTTTCACCTCAAAACAGTTAAGTGACATACTCAGAGTTTCCTCTGGGAAAGGCACCAGAAATGAAATATCTTGTCCTTCTCACTACACAGAAAAGAAAGTACCTGATCTGATGTACACAGTGCGTAGTAGCACAGTCATAAAGACTCAAGAGCCGTCAACACTATGCAACCAGAGAGACAGACACAGGGACACTCACAGTTGGCCCCATAGACCTCATGGCCCACCAGTCAGCCACTACCACTCTTACAGGGCTGCAGAGAATTAGCAGGGGATGTGGAAGAGATGACTTAGGTCAGGCTTCCCATATCAAAACCAACCTATATCAAAATTTCCAGTTTATTTATGAAGGATGAACTAGAGTCTCGGATAAATGCCTCCTTTCCCCAGTGGAGCTGAGGCAGCTGCTAATCAAAGGCTGTCAAGCTTGATTTGTACTACCCAGGGCTTCACGGGAGGCGTGAAAAAGAAAGATCACAACACCATGTTTATCTCCCTCCCATTGCTGGTTCTGGCAATAGTATTATAGGCAGGCAGGCTGAGTCAAAATAATTTTCTAAAAATATGGGTCAGCTGAGGCCATTTAAATCCTCCTTTTATGGAGTTTAGCATGTTAGGACTTTTCCCTTGGGCTGCTTTGTGTATTCCTTCTCAGAGCCTGCTCTTCCAACGGCATTTGGACATCTAAGAAACACAGTCCAAGATTTCTCTTTGCCACGGGGATCACAGCCTCCCAATGGCAGAGAAGCAAGTTTATGTTCTTCCCAGGAACCTGGCCAACCACTCCCAAGGGCTCCAGCATTCAGGGCAGAGAAAGTTTCTGCCAGGCAGTAACTGGTTTTGCTGGTGGACCTGGGATTAGTTGTAACTTAGTCTGCTTCCATTTTCTCAAACAATAAGTTTCTACTTTCCTAATGTCTTCATACAAGGAGAGTACTGGATACTCAAGGGTGAACTCTGTGCATGATTCTTCATCTGTATTCAGTTTTCCACCCAATGGTTTGAGTAGTTGCTGGTGACAAGGCTGAGATGCCACCAAAGATGTTTCTCTCTCGATATCTGTGCTATTTCCTTTATATTAAAGCCATTAAACAAAGGAAACACAAACTGCTTTCAAACAGGGTTTGTAAATAGACTATTTTTAGAAAGGATGCTTCTTAAATATGCCTTCTGTAAAGATATACGGTTTTGCTTGAGAAAAGAATTCAGTAGAAGATGAAGTCCTATAGCTTTTCACACTGGCTCCTTTCCAGGGTTTCTAAAGGGCAGGGCACAGGAAGCAAAGATTGAGGAGAGCCTTAAGGTGGAGAGACCTACATAGAGTTACTTAACTCCTCTCTGCTCCTGCTTTGGGATTCTGCATGACAGATTGTGCTGGAAAGGCTCAGCTTTTTTTCCCATAGTTTGAAAATGACCCTAAGCTGACATTATGGGTTGAATGTTGACCTCTGCCCAACAGATATATGTTGCCTCTAATATCAGAATGAGCACTGATTTGGGGATATGGATTTGCAGAAGTAATTCTTGTTCTTCCTCTCCTTCTTCTTCCCCTTCCTTTCCCCCTCTGCCTCCTTCCCTTCTTCTCTTTCCCCTCCTTCTCCTTCCCCTCTTCCTTCTCCATCTCTTTCCCTTCCTCCTTCTCATCCTCTACATCCTCCTGCTTCTGCTGACTCTCCTCCTTTATTTATTTATTTATTTATTTATTTATTTATTTATTTTACTAAAGCACTAATCAGCTCTGGCTTATGGTAGTGTGGGGGATTGAACCTGGGATTTTGGAGCCTCAGGCATAACAACGTGGTTGCATAACCACTATGCTATCTATTCCCCCCCTTTTTTTTGTTGCTGTGATTTCACTACTCTAGACTGATGTTTTTACATTAGAGATAAAGACAGGAAGGCAGAGAGAAAGGGAGAGAGATATAACACAACACCAGTGCTTCCCCCAGTTCAGTGTAACTTGAGTTCAAATTCGAATCACATGCATGGCAAAACAAGTGCTTTCCCAGGTAAGCTGCCCTGCAGGCCCCAAGTGTTATGCTTTCAAGATGGCATCACACTGGAGTAGAGTGGGGCCCTGACCCTGTATCACGAGTAGTGTCTTCTTAAGCAGACAGCCATGTGGAGGCATCCAGGCACAGAGGGAAGTCAATCATGTGAAGTTAGAGGCAGAGATAGGAGTTACATAGTCACAAGCCAAGGAACACATGAAGCCACCAGAAGCTATGCAGGGCAGGGAAGGAAGGACTCTTTCCCTAAAACCTTCACAGGAACTTCGTACTGCCAACACCCCTGACTTAGACCTCCAGCTTCTAGAACTGCAAGAGGATATTTTTCTGTTCTTTTAAGTCACCCAGTGACACACATAGAATCTCAGGTTCTCCCAGCACAATGATGAGGTTCAAAGAGGCGCCTGCACAGCAATGGCTCTGACGAACATCGTAAATCGCCGCCTTACTGCTTGCTGGGTCAGAGAACGAAGGTCGACCAGTCCCCTCATCTTTATAACCTGGAGAAAGCATAACTTACACAGCAGACAGAGCCGCCCATGCGTGCCTGACATGTGAGATGCAAGCTGTGTGATCATAATTTATAGGTAAAGAGCTTTTCTTTCTTTTTTCTCAAAAGGGCTTGAAAAAATTTACAGACTTTCACTTAATTAATCCTTGCAACCCATCCATGAAGAATGTAAAGTAAAGTCATATATCCCCCTTTCCTTTGACACCTCAAGGTCTGGTCACTTATTTTCCATTTTATTTTATTTTCAGGCTTGTTGAGATTCTATTTTCTCCAACATAGACTTTTATTTTGAAGCTGACATTCACATTTATATATAAACTATTCCTGGGAGCTCTTGGTTAAAAGAAAAAAAAAAATTCAACTCAGCTCCCAGACACACTTTTTTTTTTTTTGAGTAGGTGCAAAGAAAGGCCCAACCTATTCCAAAAAGACCCTTTATTTAAAGCTTGAACTAAACTGCTGGATTATGCTGAGATGCAGTAGACTCTCAGCCTGAGTGAGTATGTATGTGTGTGTGG
Organism: Erinaceus europaeus; assembly: GCF_950295315.1. Lineage (NCBI taxonomy): Eukaryota > Metazoa > Chordata > Mammalia > Eulipotyphla > Erinaceidae > Erinaceus > Erinaceus europaeus. Next base: position 85,965,763 of record NC_080168.1, on the reverse strand, counting down.
ATGTGGGAGGAAGAAAGGGAGGGAGAAAGAGAGAAAAAGAAGCAACAATCTTGCCAAGTGGCATCAGAAAGCCATGGAAAATGTTTTTGGATAGAAGCAGAATCTCAGCAGAGACCCCATCAAGTCACATAGCTACAGTAATTCTTGTAGTCAGATTTCAGACTGTGTTCCTCCATTGGGACTCCTCTTAAGATTGCCATGGCTGGGAGAAATGAAAGAAAAACAATCAAAGAAATGGAAGAAGGAAGCATTTGGCTCTTGATTTTCGGTGGGCAGCTGCTTCTTGGCCTGTCATTTTAGTGTGCTTCTGAGGAAGCCATTTGAGCTCCTGAGTACCTTCATGCATGTTAGGTAAAGATCTGAGGAAGATCAGCAAAATGCCTATGAATTTCTAGCGAAGATGATACTGAGAAAAACAAAACAACAACAACAAAAACAAACAAACAAACAAACAAATGTCTGGTATGATTGGGTTCTCTGGATCTGACTTGAGAGTTCCTCTACCTTAAATTCCCCCAATGTGAAAAAAGGTTAATATCTATACTTATCAATTTGCTAAGTATTAAAAAAATATATTTTGCAGTGTGTAGAGCAGCAGTATGTTATTTCAAGCTGTATTAACCCACTGACCACAGCAACTGAGCAAAGGGATACAAATTTTTTTTTATTTAATATTTATTTATTTATTTATTCCCTTTTGTTGCCCTTGTTGTTTCATTGTTGTAGTTATTATTGATGTCATTGTTGCACAGGACAGAGAGAAATGGAGAGAGGAGGGGAAGACAGAGAGGAGGAGAGAAAGATAGACACCTGCAGACCTGCTTCACCGCCTGTGAAGTGACTCCCCTGCAGGTGGGGAGCCGGGGGTTCGAACCGGGATCCTTACGCCGGTCCTTGCACTTTGCGCCACCTGCGCTTAACCCGCTGCACTACTGCCCGACTCCCTACAAGTTTTTTTTTAAAGAATTTATTTATCTATTAATGAGAAAGATAGGAGAGAGAGCACCAGACATTACTCTGGTCCATGTGCTGCTGGGGATTGAACTCAGGTACAGAATTCAATGCTTTATCCACTGTGCAACCTCCCAGACCATGCAAAGAAATACATTTGACTAACCTGAGAGTGTTGTTGACACTAATTTGCCTTCTTGGGGATTGAGTTGAAAGAATTTAGTCAATTGCCAGGCCATGAGCTTAACACAGCAGAATACTTACTAGACTCATTGACAGCTGTGTGGCCAACTCATCCTACAATTATAAATCTTTCCTCAAAAGCCAACAACTAGTATAAGAATTTGATTTTAAACCATATGGTTTTTCAGATTCAACAAAAAGTCCAATGAAAGGTTTTTAAAACTTCAACATAAGAGGCTGCAAGCCAGAAGAGCTTAACAGTCAATCTAGTACATTATGCTGTTGGTATGAAAAACCATAACTCATCACATTTTTGTCACATTTTGTTCTTACAGCTATGTTGTTGAGAAAGACAATACAGTAATCACAACCTAAGCAATCTTGATACTTCTTTTCTATTCAAATGGTCTGAACGATTCAAAGGGAAAAAAGCAAAGTTTATTCTTTAAGTAAAGGATACTAAAACAAGCTTCTAAACCAGCAATAAAATTATATTCTGCAGCATTTACTATGAGAGGAGAGCAACCATTAGGATACACAAGTAGAAGATATGTGCTCTACATCTTTCTAAACTCTTATCAAAAGCATTTATGTAGGTCTATCTTGATTGGAAGTCTAGGATTTTATTGTGATTGGAAGTCTAGGATTCTATCTTGTTTGGAAGTCTAGGATCAAAATGTTATGGTCAATATTGCATAATGCTGCCCTCTGCATTTTAGGCAAAATGATTTTCATTGTTATCTGCACTGAAATAGGCTGGTAAGCTCAGAAGGTCAGAGATCTTTAATTGCCAGGTTGAAAATTTAAAATTATGGGCCAGACAGTGGGGCACCTGGTTGAGCATACAAGTTATAATACTCAAGAACCTAGGTTCAAGTCCCCAGTCTCTACCTGCAGGGAGAAAGCTTCACAGGTGGTAAAGTAGTATTGCAGGTCTTTCTCTATCCCATGCTGTCTACCCCTCCCCTTCTTTTCTGATTGATCTCTGTCTCTATCCAATAAGTAAATAAAATTAAAATAGTTAAAAATAAAATAAAATGGGATCCTGAAGGAAATCAAGCCTGAAGTGAAGTGGAAACCAATAATAGTCAAATTTAAGATCAGGAATGACAATAATGTGTATTTCAATATAGTACATTTTTCTTCAATTGATACTTTATATTAAGTTAACATGAAAAAAAAAAGAGACCAGGGCCAGGTGGTGGCACAACTAGTTAAGCGCTCATGTTACAGTGCACAAGGACCCAGGTTCAAACCTCTAGTCCCCACTTGTAGAAGGAAAGCTTCAGGAGTGGTGAAGCAGTGCTGCATCTCTCTGTCTCTCTCCCTCTCTATTTCCCCCTCCTTCTCAATTTCTCTGTCTATCAAATAAATAAATAAATAAAGTTTTACCAAAAATGACCCCAGTTCAATAAAAGCATCTAAATTAAAATCTCCAGTTAAACTAGCCATATTTCACACCTCCAATAGTTATACATTACTATTGGCTACAGTACTGGGCAGCATAGAAAACAACAACAACAAACCAATGTTTTCATCATCTATAGACAGTTCTGCTGGACAGCCAGCACTTTTTTAGAGGGAATACCTTGCAGATTCTTTTAAGGATGGCTGCTATTCAGAAGAATCTTTTGTATTTTTCCGTTACGAAAAAAAAGCTGGTCAGCATCAACCATTGTGTTTATTGTAGATGTTCTTTATTCCTTTTTTTAAAACTATTATTATTGCCTGAGTTTCTCATTACTATGATTTCCACATCCAGATTTAACCATCAATCATCAATGAAATAAAACAGGACGAAACATTATAGAACAAGATCACTTAAACACACAGCATGCCACCCTATAACTAAGATATAGGAACTTAATTTTGGATTATCTCTATAGAGAGTGGCATTAAATCCTAGTCTCATGATTAATCTGAATATTAATATTACTACAAAAAATTCATAGCAGACACATTTCCAGTCCAGTAACAATAGATTTCCCCGAATCTTTTCAAATGTGGTTGATTTTACATTGGTGAAGACTTTTATAAAAGTGCACGCAAGTGCCAAAGCTATTTGCATGAATTCTCTTATATAAACAATGGAAGTAGAAAATAGAAAAGAAGTACATTTTGTTCTACCTTCTCCATTTATCCTCTTTAAGCTTGAGACCTTAACTGTTTTCACAAAATAGGATAAATTATGGACTGCATGATAATGCAGATAAAGGAGTCTTGGAACCAAAGAAGGGAGTGATGATCTCAATCTAGTGCTATCAAATACAATAAAGTGTGGAGAGCAGGGTGCTTTCAATGTACACCGGTTCGGTTCTTATTAGGCTGATACTAACTCAGAAAGATGAGCAGTGGTGAACCAACAAAATATCTCAGTTGGATAGTGGGCCTGCTTTGCCATGCTAGTGGCCCAGAGTTGACAAACCTGGCCTCTATCTCAATGGAGGAACTTTCTGTGCTGAGGTGTATTTCCTTCTCTGTCACTGTCACTGTTACTCTTTTTATCTGAAAAAAAAAATCCCCTGGAGTGGGGGCTGGGTGGTGGCACACCTAGTTGAGTGCACTTGTTACAATACACAAGGACCTGTGTCCAAGCTCCTAGTCCCCACCTGCGGAGGCGGGAGGGGCAAGCTTTGTGAAAGGTAAAGTAGTGTTGCACGTGTCTCTCTGTCTCTCTTCCTCTCTATTTCCCCCTCTCTTCTAGATTTCTGGCTGTTTCTATCCAATAAATAAATAAAGATAATAAATTTTTTTAAAAAAAGATTTAAGTGCTGAAGACTCAGTGCCAACAACAAAAATAGTTTTTGAGGTATATACATATTCAGCTTTTTTCCCCTCTAATTTTTAATTTTAGGTTTCACCAAAGGATGATGAGTTCCACTGCTTACAAATGCTCACATCTTTCCTAATTTCCCTAATTTACCAGTACCTTGCCACGATAAGCTATCATCAGTCTGTCTGCATTTTTTTTTCTTTTCTAAATTGCTGCAACTAACTGAAATGTTTAGTGTGAGGGATGAAAGACTTTAAGGTCACATGTTTGAACTCCATAAAGCCAATTGGCTCCCTTCCAATAATACTCTTACCTCACCATTTCAAAAAAACATGGATCATTGGTTAAAAGAACTATGTGGAAAATAAGAAAATATGAAAAAGATCAATCAAAATGATGAGGTGAATGAGAAGTGAATTGAATAATCAGTATCTTAGTAATGTACTTTAGACTTTTTTGTTCACCATGGAAATCACATGCTAACTCTAACTAGTGAGTCCTTGAAATGTGGTAGTCCAAACTGAGATATGGTGAAAGTATAAACTAAATACCAGTAGAGATCCTGATGGTAGAAAAGGACCTAAGTTGGAGTGAGAGTGTTTTGCAGACACTTTTCATGGTGAGCTGAGAAATTGTACCCACATGTCAATAACCCCCAATAAAAATATATATAAAAAGTAAATAAATATTAATCACAGAGTATGGGACAAAGAATGTAAAAACTTCTCAATAATTTCAATGCTGACTACATGTTGAAATAATGTTTTAATATGCCGAGTCACAAAATATAGTATTAATACTGATTTCATACTTCTATCTGCTTTTTACAACATAGCCCCTGGAAAATTGTAACCCATGTTATCTATCTCTGTGATAACATAAATATAGAGAACGCTCACTGGTTCTACCTGTCTGACAAAGAGCATAGAAAGTGCTGATTCACAGGAAAACAAAGGCAAACAAACAAACAAAAACTCTGAAGCTTTCAGGCAGGAAGGCAAATGAACCCACTGGCAATAAAAGCAGAAGGGTGGTTGGAATTGGAGGAGGCATCATAAACATCTCCACTACTGAGAATAACACAAATGTCTAGCAGGCAGTTGAAGGTACATAATCAAGCAGTATCAAAAAGAAATTAAATACAGATTTCAAAATCCCTGGCATGTCTTTTGAACAGACTGTGAGAAAGGAGCTTTCTGTCTGCTTGAGGTTGCGGCTGTGACTCCTGAGATACACAGATCTCCACTTTGATCTTCTCTTGATCAAAGATGGCACCTCATTACTGAAAAAGAGCCAAGAATTCTGGAAGGGTTTTCTCCAGGAGGGTGTACATTGGCCCAGGGGGAAATAACAGGTAAATTAGTAATTACATACAAGAGTTTTTGAAATAATATTTAAGTCACCAGATATTGAGAAACAAGGAAAACAGAAACAGAACAGAAATGAATCCATGTAAAGTATGGGAGAAGCAAGGCTTTTATCAAGTGGCAATTCAAGTCATCCACAGAGCTAGACAATGAAGGCATTTGCCTGCTTAGAAATGAGAGCATCCAAACAGCCCTCCATTTCTTCATTTCTTTCTAGATTTATGTCCTTGTACTTTATAAGCTCTTATTTCTATCAATAGGCAGGAGAGAAGTTAATCTGTGTCAGCCTTCTCATCTAAGAAGAATTTCACTCCTATGTTCTTTTTTGCTCTTTCCAGGCTTAGAGATGGCCACTATGCCTCTGTTACAAAGCCTGTAAACTACTCTAAATTACTTCATTATAATCAGTGTGATATTGTGCATATAGCAGTTGGTTTAAACTTCTGTGCCCAGGAGTCATCAGCTTAATTGTTATGAAGAAAGCCTGGGCAAGGGTGGCAAGGCAAAATCAGATCAGAAGTTACTATTATTTGCATATCAATCAAGAGCAGAAACTGTGCCAGTAGCAAATAAATATCAACAATGAGTTTTTTTTCTTCACAGAAGTAATGTTTTGTTCATTAGCAAAACAAATGTAATAATAGGCCCTCACGAGGAGAGATTTCAGATACTCAAAGTATGTGCACAGCTGGAGGAAGGTATAAGCACCCAGCCAGACTTGTACCCTGTATCCTTTAGGCCTGAATTTTGCACCACTCTTGAAGAATGGTACCTATGGCTTGACCCGAACTGAGCTAAGGTTTAGAAGGATTTCTGACCTACAATGCCAGGTAGAAGATCTGGAATCCCATCTTATAAATGGTATTATTTAGTCTCAAGCAAGCCTTGCATAGAACGTAAGGTCAGCACACCTAGAAATAGAGCTGAGACCCTATGGAACTTAAGGAACAAGTGCAGAAACTGGTACCTGCTTTGTAAAAGGGCCGCTTATTAAATAAATGTGTGAAAGAATTTTGCTGAAAATTCACATGGGTATATAGCCTAGTAGCCAAGTAATAGGGAATGGCTTTGTCTTAACAAATACATTTTGGGGTTATTACTATTATCTAAAAAACGTTAACCAGTGTCTTGGTTAGCCGATCTGACTGAGATCAATAAGCAACAATCCCATTTCTCATTCTGATCTAATAAATGAGCCTTGTTCCTGCTTTGAGCATTCTTTATCTGCCCAGTTATGATTTAATTCTTAGGTCTTAGTGTAAATCACTAGTTACCAAGCACCATGGAATCAATCACAATGGAATCAATCCCCCAGATTCTGAAATTCCCCCAGCCCAGGTCACACCCCATACAAAATAAGTCAGAACATCTGGAGGGGCGAGCCACATACTGGGATTTTTAAAAAGATTATCTAGGTTCTTCTTCTTCTAGTGTTTGCCCTTCTTCCGTAGCCAGTCAACAGCGTCAGGTTGAGCCTGATGTAAAGTTTCGAGACCTCCTTTGAATCTGGAGAGGTGGCAGTGGTTGACTATGTGGGTCATAGTCTGTCTGTGATATCATTACACAGACATTTGGAAACTACTGGCTTCAATATTGTTGTTGTTAATAGTATTATTATTAATCTCAGTGAAAAATCATGTCAGCTAATTCAGGCTCCTTTGTAGTTAGTTTCCCCTGTACTTCTTCTCTTAGATTTAGACATGTCACTTGGCTTGGTCACCTTTGGCCTCTTGGACTGTGTACTCTGTGAGGACCAGTTAGTCAGCATTGCTTTCCTCTCAGCATATGAAGCAGCAGTTACAGTGTCTGGTACATAGATGGTGCCCAGTATACCTTGGACAAAATGAATGGATCAGGGCTGGTGAAATAGCTCACTTGGATAGTGAGCAGTTTTGCCATGTACATGACCCAGGTTTGAACCCAGCCCCTACTGCTTTGGTGTTATGGTCACTTTCACTCTCTCTGCTTCTCTGTCTCTGAAAAAAAAAAAAAAAACCAACTAAGCCAATGGATATGATACTTACCTCTTCACTGATACTTTCCTCTAAGAAAAATGAGCCAAACAATTAAATCTTTAAGGGCCACTTGTGCACTCAGCTTTTTTTTTTTTAAGCAGGTGTTCTGCTTTAATAGGAAGGAAGGTATAATCTATGTGCACACAGCATCATACATATAAAAATCATAGGAAGACTGAATAAGAAGTAATATAAAAAGCAGGGTTTTACCCTGTAGACTGCACAAGCTACAGTGTGCAAGGACCTGGGTTCAAACCCCTGGTCCCCACCTCAAGGGGGGAAAATTACATGAGGGATAAAGCAGAGCTGCTCACTCTCTCCCTTTTCATGTCTCTATCCCACAAATGTCTAGGTGCTCCTGCTAGACATCTATGAGTAAACTGTTCCTATATAGTCACACAAACAAATTATTCATCCCAACTTTGCTTCCCTTCTCTTTAAATTCCACTACCTGGCAAGACTTTATTAACTAACTCTGTGTAGTACTAGTCCAAATTAGCTCATCTCAACCAGAAATCACTCACAAAATGAACTACCCCACTTTGAAAATGTATGACCACATTTATTGAATTTTGACCAATTCTCCTATAATATTTCAACGGTCAGACTGAAGAATCACAGAACTATGTGAGAAGAAACAGACTTGTGTGCATGCTCTTAAATATTAATTATCCTCATAGTGTTTTAATCCAACCACAATTTTGATAATTTAAATATTTGGGGATCTATCGCTTCAAATCACAATTTCGGCACCTGCTCTGATAATTTCTGAGCAGGAACCCAAACTGGAGGCAGAGGGCAGTACAAGTTGTTCCTAATTTCAAGAAGTCATCAATATACACATAATAATAATAATAATAATAATAAATAATAATAATCTCTCAGGCTACTTTGCTGCCTAACACAGTCAGGTGCTGAAAATTAAGGTAATGTTCTCAAGCCACTTCTGAGAGAAAAAGGAGGAGGATAATAAATTCTGGGGAGCTCCAGGGTGAAGGGAGGCTTGTGGTAGAACTACTAATGAAGGACATGTAAGATTAGTTTGAGTGGCTTGGGGGCAGCGGCAGCCCTCTTTTTAAAGCTAAATCTGAGTTAATAGCAGGACTCATCCTATTAAAGCAAAGGATGGAATTTGTCCAAACTACTTTTTGCAATGGGTAACATTAAAGAGGCCTCGTGGGTGTGACTGACATTAATTTATTATTCTGCATTGTAACTGAATGCTCCAGAGTTCAGGATGAATGGGAATTGACAATAGGGCGTTCAGCACAGTTTCATCCCATGGTCCAGCTCAGTTCCAGACCTTAGGAGAGAGCAGGCTTTTCCAATCATGTTTTGAGATTGTTATGTAAAGTGTTGTTCACTTGGATGCCTTTTCTTTTCAAGAAACAATATGCTGTTTAAAGAAGAATTCTGTGAGGATAGTATCAATGAGTGATTTTTAATATCCCCCCAAGGGTGGTTTTTGTGCATAGTAAAGATAATCTAGTAACTATTTATTTTAGAAACTAAATATTTCCAGTTTCCAAACACAGTTTGCAGAACTTCGTTGTTTTCTTTTGAGATCTAGAAAAATATCAATGATGTAAGTGCTATTTGATCAACAGCTGGTCCCATCTATAAATTTAATCATGCTCCATAACAATTTTAAACTGCATCTACAATTTTACCATATTAAATTTCCTTAACTGCCTCAATTGTTTGAGTGGAGACTGCCAGGAGCCAAGACCTTAGCTAAGTCTCTCATATAGAAAGTTACAAAACATCCTGAAAGCAGCCGGTAAAAACATTTATAGGTAGAGCGGACATTCCGACCACTGGAACTGAGATGACCATCTAGCTGTTTGGAAAGTTGCTCACCCACCTCCCTCCCCAATTACCTTAGCAGAACTTCCTCCTTGTTTGTGTTTATATTGAGGCTGTAAAATAAAATTTTCAGAGCTTGATCAGACCTCCTGTCTTGCTCTCGTTCTTCGTGTCTCTTGTCCTTTGCATTCTCTCGCCCCCTACCCTAGGTTTCCGTCGATAACCCCGCAGGCTGGGGCAGGAGACTCTACCATACGCATAAGTAGTTCTTGTCAATAAATCAAATTAGATCTTACTACAGTGAATCTCACTATCTGAAATGATTTATTATTATCGATGGACTTAATCAATGTTTAAGCTTATGTCCAGGAAACTGAATAAAATAGCTAATTGATCATTTTTAATTTAACCACAGATTTTAATGAAGATATAAAAATACTTAACAATTGCCATATATATATATACATATATATGTATATATATATATTCAGATTTTTAAAGCAAAAACATTTAAAAATATGAGCTGATTTTCTTAAATACTGTACATTAAATTCTAGGTCTTCAAAGAATTTGTGGTCATGCTGAATATCAGCTACAAATTTTACCATAGAGGTAAAATATGGAACTGCAAGAAGCCCAGGATAATTTTGCTTACTGCCCCTTTCACTATGCCAAGGCAATTTCCTCTTGGCTGTCATTATGGGCACCTAAACACCATGTCCTCCAAACAGGGTGGTCTTATAGTCAGGTTTCTAGATTAAAGTAATAATCGCTATACACTTTTCCCCTACTAACAGACATTTGCAGTCCACATTAAGTTTAGGGATGAAGCCCTTCACTGTGTGAACTGTATTTGTGCCTGTTTGGGTTTGGAGCATATTTAATTTAATTTCTTCCCTAAATCACACTAATTCCTTGCCCATTAAAAAATGTACCCACAAAATAATTAATAACTTCCCCAGTTACTCCAATACTGGTAAAGAGCTCCTTGAGAATGTCTACATAGGATCTGGCTCCTCCAGGTGAAGTCCTGAATACACCATATTGTAGATACAGGCCAGCATGACATTTACCTGGATGCAGACTCAAGCACTGTTTTACAGCAAGCAAGTTTCCTGTTTACAGATTTTTTTACTATAAGCATCTTCACGTACTTAAAAAAATAGAAAAAAAAAGTCATTGCCAGGGCTTCACCATTCTGGGCTGATTTTTTCAGACAGAAAGAAAGACAGAGATGGAGACATAGAGGGAGAGAGGGAAAGACATCACAGATCACAGCATGGAACCTTCCTCCAGTGTGGTATGGGCCCAGCAAAGCAGACACACTATCCAGGTCAGTTATTTTACTGGCCTTTCACTTTCTTACTTATCTTGATCTTGTGTAGGTAAGTGATAACTAGAACATAGACCAAAGAGATTGGAAATGGATACCTGGGAGAATTAGGTCACGTGATCAAAACTTGTTCTTTGCTTAGGAAAATGATTCAAAAAAGTTTTAGCAAATACCTCATTATAATTTTAAAAAGAAAAAGATCTGAGAGACAAGTAAGAATTACATCTAATGAGCTATGAAATCAAAGCTTCTCTGCATAATTCATATGTATTTAAAAGAATGTTTCACTTTAATATTCACTCGTCTGGTCCATGTACACAAGTAAACAGAGCATATTATACCTTCTCATACGATTGTTTATAATAACTGATTTATGGCCTATCAGATTTTTTGTTTGTTTGTTTCTTCTTCAAGAACCACTTACCAGCAACTTTAGAACAAATCTATTGTTCCAGTCAGATAAACAGTACTGTATTCTTTCTCAAAAGGAACAGGGTACTTCTCTTCTGTGACGAGGGGAAAATGGCGAGCGTCTGTCTGGGACACAGTGTCCAGCACTATGCTTTCCTTGTGTACACTAACCAACAAGAAGTGGCTGCCAGACAACGTATTTTGTTGGTTTTTTGCTAAAGGACAAAGCAGATGCTCTACTCAACTACATCAAATCCCTAGGAAAATATTATGAAAATCAAGTGAAAACAACTGATATGCAATCATATAATGATTAAAAAGAAAACCTGTATAGTTTCTACTATATAATAGGTATTCAGTTATGCTGAGAAATAGCTGAGTTTTAGGTAAGCTTAATAAAAAGTCAGTTATGAGGGCTGGGAGGTGGCACATTTGGTAAAGCACACATAACAAACACCACATGCAAAGGCGGGTTCAAGCCTCCAGTCCCCACCTGCAGGGAGGAAGCCTCACAAGCAGTGATGAAGTACTTCATGTGTCTCTCTTTTTAAAATTATTCATTTATTTATTATTTGATGGAGACAGAGAAATTGAGATGGGGAGGGAGATAGAGAGACTTGCAGCTCTACTTCAACACTTGTGAAACATACCCCTGCAGGTGGGGACCAGGGACTACTTGGGTCCTTGTGGACTGTAGTGTGTGCGCTTAACAAGGAAGGAGTACCACTGTCTTGTCCTCTCTGTCTCTCTCCCTCTTCTTCCCCTTTTCCTTCTCAATTTCTCTCTGTTCTATATAAAAAAGTGATAGGAAGCAGTGGATTTATTGTACAGGCATGGAGCCCCAGAAGTAACACTGGTGGCGGGAAAAAAAAAAAGTTGGTTACAAAAATTTCTGACTTACTGATGACACTATCGAGGTGGTCTAGGCTATAAGATAAACTAAACTGCTGGAATGCAAGCAAAAGTTCTTACTCTAGACCTGAAGTCTAGAGGAGTATTCCATAGTAAGGAAACTCACTTTTCATACTCAAATTTAAAACAATGTTATAAAGTTCTTGGTATAATTACTTGAATTAAGTATAATTTATATGACCCTTAAACAGATCTCTAGGATTACTGCTTGCATATATCCAATGATGAACACATAGAGACTTTCCAGTTCTTATTATAAGAGACCAAAATGCTGTAATAAATGATGTATCCTTTCATGATGTAGGCCCACTCTGGTTTCATTATGGTACCCTCCTTAATGTATCCTTTCATGATGTAGGCCCATTCTGGTTTCATTATGGTACCCTCCTGTATTTTGCACCAAACATTAGCATGGACTCCTTACCTATAGCCCCATACCCAGATTGAACTGTTGTGGCTTGAGTTACCAGAAAATAAAAATGAAGTTCAAAATACAAATGGACCACAATAGAAACCAGTTGATGTCCTGTCACAGTGACATTCTGCCTGTTAGCTACAAGAAAAAAGGAAGCAGGTTCAGTTTGGAACTTTCTGGAAACATGACCAGAAACATAATTTAGAAAATATTTTTTAATAGTAATGAAAAGGATGAGAAATGTGTGTTGTTCTTATCTCCAAACTGGCTAAACTGGTTGTCTTTAGCAAAATAAGTATTCATGGGCTGGGTGGTGGTACATCTGGTTGAGTGCACACATCGCCATGCCCAGAACCCAGCTTTGAGCCCCTGCTCCTCGTCTGCAAGGGGGATGCTTCAGGAGTGGTGAAGCAGGTCTTCAGGTGTCTATCTTTCTCTCTCCATCACTGTCTCCACTTCCCCTCTTAATTTGTCTCTGTCCAACAACCGCATCAATGTGCCTTGGAGTTCTGCTTCCCTAGATCCCTTCCCCACTAGGGTAAGAGAAAGACAGGTTGGGGGTATGGATCGACCTGTCAATGCCCATGTTCGGTGGGGAAGCAATTACAGAAGCCCGACCTTCAACCTTCTGCATCCCACAATGATCTTGGGTCCATACTCCCAGAGGGTTCAAGAATAGGAAAGCTATCAAGGGAGGGGTTGGTATACGGAGATCTGGTGGTGGAAATTGTGTGAAGCTGTATCCCTCTTATCCTATGGTTTAGTCAATGTTTCCTTTTTATAAATAAAAAATTTTTTAAAATAAATAAAAATTAAAAAATAATAATTTATCTCTGTCCTATTGAATAAAACAGGAAGAAAAAAAAAAAAGAAGAAGGCTGCCAAAAGCATTGGATTCATAATGCAGGCACAAAGTCCCAGCTGTAACTTTGGTGACAATTAAAAAAGAAAAGGATGACTTTTGACTGTTAGAACCTCAACAACCTGGAGGTTACGCAACTGTGAAAGTAGTTGTAGATTAGTGCTTCAGAGTGGGAGAATGGTTACAGTACTGTAAAATACGAGAGATACATAGGCTTAAACATAACTTTGATAATATCATCTACATGTGTAACCCAAAATGGCTTTTGAGTTCTAAGTTTAAGTATGGTTTTTCATGACTTAATTCCTTGGGTGTTCTGTTCTGGTATGGCATCTAAATATTTTATGGTTTAAACTAAGATGCACTAAGAAAAACTATACACAACTAAAATTGATAGGGTTTTTTTGGTCATAGTGTTATAAATTTTGGAGGGGGCTCTACAGACTCATATATCTCAAGGCAAAGAAGTTCTTATTGAGTTAAATGTCTGCCTCCCACAGTTCATAATTTGACATGATAATCAGTATGTATTAGAAATCCCATTTCTTAAAGTAACCAAAGCAGGAACAAAATTTGTGTTGTTTGGATAAAACCTATCAGAATGGTTTTTGGGTAATGGGATTGAAAAATAGTACTTGTATAGGAGAAATATATGACAAAGAAGTAAAAGAGGAAAATCAGTTGAATATAATTGGAATCCTTGTAGCCTCCACCATCTTCTAGAAAAAGAATAACAATATTATTAGGGGCTATTTAATATTGTAGCGATATGTTAAAGCCAGACTTTAGAGAGCTTATCATTTTGTTCCAGACATAATCCTGTGCTGGAGCATGTTCAGCCCAAATGCCAGGCCATTTTTAAAAGGGGAGTTTTTTTTTTTTTTTTTTAATTAAGACAGATTCTTAGAAAGGCTATGCAGATCAGAAATCATTGTTTGGACACTCAAGCGTTATAACTTGATCATGCCAGAATTGTCACTTGAATGCATTATACAATCACATTTTGGATAACAAGGATGTCATCTGAAAAAAAAAAAAACTTTCCTGCCACCGTTAAAAAAAAAAAAAGTCAAGAAACAAAAAGTCTTTCACAATAGTTCAAAAATCCTGAGGCCAAATTTATTCATTCATTTAGCTTTCAGCAGGCAATTGCTTTGTCCCCCAGCAGTATTATGCAAGCTCACTTAAGAATGCAGAAGAGCTCAGAGAGCTGAAAATTCTATTCCCATTGCCATGGTGAAAAACCACAGCTTATAAAGATAGCAGTGCCCTAATACCAGTAAGGCAGTTTCTAGTATTCCTGTGGAACTCACATTAGTGCGTTTACAAATATATATATATATAACATAACATAACATAACATAACATAACATAACATAACATAACATAACATAACATAACATAACATAACATAATATATAATAAATATAATATATAATAAATATAATATTTATACCTCTGAAATGAACATTTGTTCTTAGAATCTAGAATTACTTCAAATATCATTATAGGGAAAGAGATCTTATTTCCCCCATGTCATCAACAACAATGATTCACATTCACAAAAGACCACCTAGAAAGACAAGGATTTTTCTCATATCTTAAAAAAAATGTGTAACATTCATAACAGACACTTACTTCTTTCTACATTGTAGGGTGGGCACTTTTTACAAGAACAACCAGAGAACACATCCCCATTTGGATGATAGAACAATAAGACACAAGACTTTTTTTTTTTTTTTTTGAAGATAGAAACAGAAAGGCAAAAAAGGAGAGAGAGAGAGAGGTCAGTCACATCAGCAGAGCTTCCCTCAATGAGGGAAAGCTTATGGCAAAGCAACACACTGTCCAAGTGAGCTATTTCACCAGCCCTAGGATATTTTCCAAAGGCAAGGTCTCGGAAGAACGTTAACATTTCAGCACTTCCTTCGTTTCTGAATGTAACTGAATCAGGAAGTCATTGTTCCCGGTTAATTTTGGATGGGGGAAAAAAAAAAAAAGAATGGCAGGCATCTACAACAATTTCCTGATAGCATAGCGTAACTGGCATCTATCCAACATACCATATTTCAAGCAAGTATTACATGTTAAACCATAGAATTATAAATAAAGGGTTGTCTTTATAATGCTGTGTTTCCTATAATAAATATATTTCTTCACAGGCTGCATGAAACATAAGTCTGAGTAAATTGTTTACTATATCCCAGGGGCAATTAGTTACTCTAACTATGAACATGTAATTCAACTAGAATTAACTAATATTTCATCAAAAGGTCACTACATTCCAGGGTGATTGCAAAAAAAAAATTTTTTTTTTGCTCTAGCTATTTTCATCTTCATACAAATCTTAGAAATTTTTATAGTTGGCAAATAAGAAACATAGGAGGTGTGAATATGTTTGTATGTGGGAGGTTGTTCACTGAAATTATTGGTGCTTACAATATGTGTATTGGCCAAAACATAGAGGCATTCTTCATCCTTATGTGTACCAACTAAAGAATCTAATGAGCTTTGGAAGGGTACATATGCTCTCTTCAATGGCTCCTGAGACTTGATTCCATAATAGTACTGTATGCAGGCATGATGGCTTCCCAATTTCATCTCTCAGATTCAGTGAGGGAAGTTTTGCCTTCATAACAGTGTGGAATTGATGTCAAGGGGACTCTTACACGTCCACTAAAGCTGAAATACCTAAAAGGACAGATACCTAGCATTGTGATAAGCTTCAGAAAAGACACTATCGTTGCTAGAACTTGATTACCAATAAATACAGATTTGGAAAACTTCACAGAGTATGCTTTTTTTTTTTAATCACCTGTTATTTTATTGGGGCGGGGGTTAATGGTTTATAGGACAGTTGTTGACACATAGCTACACTTTCTCATCTCACCATGAAAGGTATCTGCAAAACAGTCTCATTCTCAACTCAGGTCCTTTTCCGCCATCATATATGTACCAGGATCCCAAAGACTCCAGGTCCCTCCCTTCCTCCTTTCCCCTTCCCCAGAGTCCTTTGCTTTGATGCAATACACCAAACTCAGTCCAAGTTTCACTTTGGGTTTTCCCTTACTGTCCTTGTTTCTTAAGTTCTGCTTTGCAGTGTGAC
The DNA here is from genome assembly GCF_950295315.1 of Erinaceus europaeus. Taxonomy (NCBI): domain Eukaryota; kingdom Metazoa; phylum Chordata; class Mammalia; order Eulipotyphla; family Erinaceidae; genus Erinaceus; species Erinaceus europaeus. Next base: position 85,949,629 of record NC_080168.1, on the reverse strand, counting down.
TGGCAGGGAGGGAAGAGCTATAACTTACCTCACCTAACTCTAAATACTGGCAAACACTGCTAGCTGTTCCCTGAATTTAATTTCTTCCTTTGTGGCACACACATAGATGCCATTTACCAGCACCTCACTTGGATGGGTGCATTAAGTGAAGTCTGGCCAAAGGAATGTAAGAACAAATGCAGCACTTCTCACTGTGGCTTTTATAAAGGACAAATGATACTGCCACACTCCTTTCCCTCTTCTGGCAGTTAAGGCTTAGGGACACTCCTGAAAGGGAGCAGGCCCTCACTTGTCATAAGAAAACTAGTCAACTTTATCACCCAGCACTATGATGTAAAGTGGACTAAAAACAAAACAAAAATAAATAAATAAACAAGCAAATGTTTATTGTGTTTCGGCAATTGTACATTCTTTTTAAAAAATATTTATTTATTTATTTATTTTCCCTTTGTTTTTGCCCTTGTTGTTTTATAGTTGTAGTCATTATTGTTGTTGTTATTGATGCCTTCGTTGTTGGATAGGACAGAGAGAAATGGAGAGAGGAGGGGGAGACAGGGAGAGAGAAAGATAGACACCTGCAGACCTGCTTCACCGCTTGTGAAGCGACTTCCCTGCAGGTGGGGAGCCAGGGGCTTGAACCGAGACCCTTATGCCGGTCCTTGTGCTTTGCGCCACCTGCGCTTAACCACTGCGCTACCGCCCGACTCCCGGCAATTATACATTCTTACGTCTTTTTACCACCAAAGTTTTCATCTATCTAACTGAATCAGGAAGTCATTTATATTTACCCAGAAGAACCTAACCATTGTAAATGGCCAAACTGATTTTGAACATTTTTGAATACATTTATTTATTTTTTTGACAGAGATAGAGAGGTAGAGAGGCAGAGCGATTGTAAAGGAGACCACAATGCTGAAGCTTTCTTTAATGTAGTAAAGACCAAGCTCTAAGTTGGCTTGCACACCAGGCAAGGCACTATCCAAGTGAGCTACCAGATTGTTGGAAAAGTCATGATACATTTTTATATAGAAAAACATTGGTGGGGAAATAAGTCAGAAACAGAAGGATGAATATGGGATGATCTCACTCTCAGGCACAAGTTGAAAAACAAGATCAGAAAAGAAAACACAAGTAGAACCTGAACTGGAATTGGCATATTGCACCAAAGTAAAAGACTCTGGGGTGGGTGGGTGGGTGGGGAGAAAAAAAACATTGGTGGGGGCCGTGCAGTAGTGCAGCAGGTTAAGCACATGTGGCATGAAGTACAAGGACTGGTATAAGGATCCTGGTTTGAGCCCTTGGCTCAACACCTGCAGGGGTCACTTCACAAGCGGTGAAGCAGGTCTGCAGGTATCTTTCTTTCCCCCTCTCTGTCTTCCCCTCCTCTCTTGATTTTTTTCTATCTGTCCTATCCAACAACAACAACAACAACAATAACAATAACAACAATAGCAAGGGCAACAAAATGGGAAAAAGATGGCTTCCAGGAGCAGTGTATTCGTGGTGCAGGCACTGAGCCCCAGCGATAACCCTGGAGGCAAAAACCAACCAACCAACAAACAAAAAACACTGGGCCACATGGTGATACACTTGGTTAAGCACACATTACAATATGCAAGGACACAGGTTTAAGCCCCCAGTCCCCACCTGCAGGGGGGAGAGCTTTGCAAGTGGTGAAAGAGTTATAGGTGTCTCTATTCTATGTCTCTCTCCCTTTCTGTCAACCCCTTCCCTCTCAATTTCTTGTTGTCTCTATCCAATAAATAAAAGAAAATAATAAAAAATTAAAAAACAGAAAAATATGTAAAAATCTCAGAACTTTACTCATCTAGTTAATCTAATCTTTGTAACATTCTTAAGGGGCAAGTGCCATGAAGTCTTTTTTTTTTTTTCATTAATAAGAATACTCAAGTTCAGAGACTAAGTGTTTAGTCAAAGTTATGCAAGTTATACAGGGAAGCGGGACTTCAAACCCAGCAGTCTGACACCAGTTTCCTTTTAACCTCATGGCTATACTGTTTGTCACCAGATTATCACAGGAGAGTTGTAGATGAATGAGTTGATTCACCTCCAAGTAGTTTGTAAAATTAGAAATAACACAAGGTAGTAACCGTATTACTAAGGGATATATAAAACTCAGTGGCATTTCAAAAGAAGGAGAAAGAGGAAGTGGAGGAGGCAGAGGAGGAGGAGAAGAAATGAAAAAAGAAAGAAAAGAAATGGGGGGCCAGGTGGTGGCACACTGGGTTAAGCACACATAGTATGAAACTCAGGACCCATGCAAGGATCCCGGTTTGAGCCCCTGGCTCCCCATCTACAGGGGAGGTCGCTTCACAAGTGGTGAAGCAGCTCTGCAGGTGTCTCTCTGTCTCCCTATCTTCCCCTCAACTTCTCTCTGTCCTATCCAAAAAAAAATTCAAAAAAATTGGCCACAGGAGCGGAGGATTCATAGTGTACTGAATTATCTTTCAAAGATAATTTCTTTCTTATGAAAGAAATTTGGCTATTGGCTTTAATTCAATATACTTTTATTGAGCACCATTTGGTTCCCACTCTTCAAAGAGTTCCCAGTCTAATAATAGCTACAAAATATAGCTACACTAATATGCACTCAGGAAAACATTCTGCTATTTACAGTAAGAAAATAAGAACTGAATGTTCACAAAATATGTTCCTACTTAAACTTCAAACTCTGAGCTGTTTTTTTTAAATCCTGTCTTACATGAGTTTTTCTGCTGTTACTCTCTTTAGTTAGTGAACAAGGGTTTGTATTTACACAAATACACTGAAATCTAATGTGCACAGTAAGAAGTACCCATGTATAAGGGGGTAGCATAAGGAACTCTGATAAACTGAACACACTGTGTAACTGTTAATCAGACTGAAGTGGATGTGGCTCTGTAATATTGGGCAAGTTCAAACCTAAGCACAGTATACATGCTGGAGTGATATTCTAGTCCCATTCCCTTTTCCACCAATTGATTTTTCCCTCTCTCTAGGTAAATATATCTTAAAAAATAAAAAAAAGTTACAAGGGCAACAAAAGGGAATAAATAAAATAAAAAATTAAAAAAATAAAATAAAATAAAGTATCAAGGTCTGGAAAGGCCTGATAGAGGTTATCTCTCCTTCTCCCTCCTCTCTATTTCTTTTTGTCTCTGTCAGGAAAAAGGAAAGGAAAGAAAAAGAAGAAAAGAAGAAAGAAAAGAGGGGGGGAATGGCCACCTGGAGTGACACTAAGCAAGAGCAATAACCCTGGTGGCAAAATAAGTAAATAAAGTATCTGGCCAGCACTGCAGAAAACTTTTAAATGACTCACTTTTTCCAAGAGTAACCATTATCCTAAATTGTAAAGAATAGATAGTTTGGTTCTCTCTTTGTATTTATAATAGAATCATAAATTATGTACTCTTTTGTTACAAACTCATTGACTCAACTTTTTGCTTGTGTGGTGTTTATGTGGTGCAACATTGCTGAGTGTTATTATAATCAGTGTATTGTCATTGCTGCAAGCCACTCAGATGCATGAATAGACCTCAATGTATCTACTTTACTGCAGTAAGCATTTCAGTAGTTCCCAAGTTTTACTTGCTAAAAACAAATCAGTGTTATGGTCATTCTTCTGCATGTCTTCTTATTCCTATATCTACATTTGTTGTTTGGAATGTAACTGGTAAGGGAATTGCTAGCTCATAGGATATGCAGGAACTTCCAAAGACTGTTTCTACCTGGAAGCTAAACTATGTAAACAACAATATATGTTAGTTATGGTGCAAATCAAATCAAATCAAGTCTAGTCAGAAAGCCTTAATGATAACATCACCCCAGAACTCATTCTTAACCTGGGCCCCGCAGCAAAGAAGTGGCTTGCTTCATTCCTGTCCCACATCTTGGAATCTGAGTCTATGCCCAAAATTTGGCGCCGTGCGAAGATAATAGCGGTTTTGAAACCAAAGAAAGACCCAACACTGGCCTCCAGCTATAGACCAATTTCTCTCCTCTCCGTGTGTTTCAAACTCCTTGAGAGGCTGCTTCTGTCATGTATTTCTCCTCTTACACAGAAATTCCTATCACCCGCCCAAGCTGGTTTCCGCCCAGGAAGATCTACCTGCGAACATGCCCTGGCCCTCTCAACTTACATTGAAATGGATTCCAGAAGAATTTAAAGACGGGTGCTGTCTTTGTTGATCTCACAGCAGCCTATGACACGGTCTGGCACTGTGGTCTCCTAGTCAAGATCTCAAGATGCCTGCCTCCATGGGTGGCCAACACTATATCATTTCTTCTCCAAAACAGAAGATTCCGGGTGCATCTGGGTGACAAGTCTAGCAGATGGAGACTTGTCTCAAGTGGCCTCCCCCAGGGCTCTATTCTGGCTCCTACGCTATTTAATATTTACATCAATGACCTCCCAGAAACTTCTTCAAGGAAGTTCATCTACGCCGATGATATCTGCTGTGCAACTCAGGCATCCAAGTTCGACATCCTCGAGGAAACACTCACGAAAGACATGTCTCTGATATCTGATTACTATAAAAAATGGCGACTGATCCCTAGCACTGCAAAAACGGTATCATCTGTTTTCCATCTACACCATGCCTCTGCCTTGCGTGAGCTTAATGTGCAGCTTGGCAATACGAGAATCCGGCATGAAGCCCAGCCAGTCTATCTTGGCGTTACTCTCGATCGCACTCTGTCATTTCACAATCATCTCATAAAAACTGCAACAAAGGTAGGCACAAGGAATAACATCATTGCAAGACTGGCCAGCTCCTCATGGGGCGCGAGATCATCATCTCTGGCATTATGCTATTCCACTGCAGAATACTGTGCCCCAGTATGGTTCCGTAGCCCCCATGTCCACTTGGTCGATTCCAAATTATATTCCTCCATGAGGATACTTTCTGGAACCATCCGTTCCACCCCGGTCCCATGGCTGCCAGTTCTTAGCAACATCGCCCCGCCATATATTCGTCGGGATGCAGCATCATCTAAGTTCATTTCCTACGCCTACGCTCGACCGGACCTGACAATATACGCGGATATCTTCCCCCACACTGTCCAACACTTGACGTCTCGTCACCCAATCTGGTCCCCTATGCCTACACTGAACTTCTCTGTTCCAGACTCTTGGAAACAGAGTTGGCAGTCAGCTGAGGTAAAGAACAAACACCTCATCACAGACCCCTGCAAGCGTCAACCCGGCTTTGACCTAGCACGTTATGATTGGGCCCTCCTCAATTGCTATCGAACAGGTCATGGCCGGTGCGCCACTATGTTCCATCACTGGGGAGCCAGAGACGACCCGAACTGCCCCTGCGGCTACAGACAATGACCCACATAGTCAACGACTGCCACCTCTCCAGATTCAAAGGAGGTCTCGAAACTTTACATCAGGCTCAACCTGACGCTGTTGACTGGCTACGGAAGAAGGGCAAACGCTAGAAGAAGAAGAAAGCCTTAAAATTAAGTATTGGCTATAACATTAAAAGTCAAAACATTGATGCCATGTACTCTTCCAAGTCACATGTTTCTAGAGTCAGATTTGGGGCATTATATAGAGATTACTTATAAAGGGACTTTGATCCTGTCATACCCCCCTCCGATTTTTTTTTTCAATTTTTCAATTTTTTTTTCAATTTTTTTCAACCAGGTGGTGCATACCCAGTTGGGCACACATGCTACTATGCACAAGGACTTGGGTTCAAGCCCTCAGTGCTCCTTTGCTTCAAAGCTTCACAAGCTTTGAAGCAGAGCTGCAGGTGTCTCTCTTTCTCCTTCTTCCCTCTCAATTTCTCTCTGTCCTATCCAATATAAGGAAAATAAAGTAAAGCAAAACAAACAAACAAACAAAAATCCAGATAAACAAAACAAAGCAAACAACAAGAAACACCACAAAATAAGATCTCACCCTGAAATTTAGGACATCTAAAAATGTTCTCGCTTTCATGGTGAATTTAATGTAGCTTACATACATGATGATTTTCAGTGATGCATACCAGAGAGTCATATAAGATAATACAACATTGCTTCTAAAAGAAAATTAATACTAAATAGTATTAATAAAAAAAAAGCCCCTTGGTGGATTTTGGCTATAGTGTTGGAAGCTCATGGACCCATTATGGGCCTCTGGGGAATTTCTTTTGGTGCTATTTTATTTATTTATTTATTTATTTATTTATTTTAAAAAGGAGACATTAACAAAACCATAGAATTGGAAAAGTACAACTCCACACAATTCCCACCACCAGATCTCTATATCCCATTCCCTCCCCTGATAGCTTTCCTATTATTTATCCCTCTGGGAGTATGGACCAAGGTCATTGTGGGTTGCAGAAGGTGGAAGGTGTGACTTCTGTAATTGCTTCCCTGCTGAACATGGGCGTTGACAGGTCGATCCATACTCCCAGCCTGCCTCTCTCTTTCCCTAGTAGGGTGGGGCTCTGGGGAAGCAGAGGTCCAGGAGACACTGGTGGGGTTGTCTGTCCAGGGAAGTCTGGTCAGCATCCTGCTGGCATCTGGAACCTGGTGGCTGAAAAGAGAGTTAACATACAAAGCCGAACAAATTTTTGAACAATTATGGACCTAAAGGCTGGAATAGTAGGGCGGCAGGGGTGGGGTGGGTGGGTGGATGGGATGGGACACAGTCTTTTGGTAGTGGGAATGGTGTTTATGTACACTCCTATTAAAGTGTAGTCATATAAACCACTATGAGAGGGGAAAAATTGATTGTATGTCTCAAACTTTTTAAAACACAGACTGAGTCTTTTTAATACATAGGCTGAGTCTTTGATATGTTGACTCTCTCAGAAGCCTAGACCGGGAAGAACAGAAGCAACTGGTAGCACAGATATATACAAGATGCTGGGTATTATACAGCAAATCCTAACAAAGGGACTTTTCAAAGTTAACCCAATTACCAAATAATGCGATAATAACAGTAACTATCCATTGTCTTCTTGAACCCTAAGACAGCAGGAACCTCACATCTCCACTATAGAGCCTATATTTCCCCCAGTCCTGGAACCTTAGGGTGGGGAGCACTTTCCTGCATGCTTCTCTCAATTCATATCAAATAATATTGCATCCGCCGATCACAACCTAATCAACTTGCAATGAGTGCCACCCCAGCATGCTTCACTTCAGACTGTGTGACCAGAGACTTCAGGTGTGGAATGACAACCCTTCAGCTTCATTACTCGGGTGAGACCTTTCCTTTCATAGGATTCTCTAATTCCATCCCAGGTGGTTCACTTCCTAACAAAGTCCCAAAACCTAGATATAGACCAGGTCCCCTGAGATAGAGCATATGTGCACACCTATCCATAAACTCGGGCAAAATGTATAACTGAAAGTAAAAGTACACAATAGTCTACAGTGAGTACCCCCCAAACACTTCAGGTGCTATTTTTTTCTCTGCTTGCTCTCCTTATTTCTTTTTTTTCCTTTTATCTTTTTATTGAGGGTAATGGTTTACAGTACAGTTGTTGAAACATGGGTACAATTTCTCATCTCCCCATGATAGGTGGCTATAAAACACTCTTACCCCAACTTAACTCCTTTTCTACCATCATTTACCTCCCCATACCCCCCCAAACACCTCTCAATCCCTTTCCTACCCTTATTTCTAGTGCGTCCTAGTAACTTTTGAGTACAGTTCTTCAAGTTCTGATTTCTATAGGTTCACCTTTTGCCATTGGCATAAAAATGTGTCATGGAGTTTTTTTGCTCCTTAAAGCACTGACTGAATGCAATGCTAATTATCCGATTTATCTCTGCCCAAATATCTAGAAAGCATAATGACTTTAAAGTTATGGTTTTCACCCCATGCTTATTGGCATCTAGAGTACTGAGAGCATTAGACAGGTAGAGATAAATTAAATGGAAAGGAAACAACATGTCTAGTTATTTCAAAACATAAATAATTTACCAGCGCCAGGCTGAATCATTACATTGGGAAGATATTGCATATGGTGTTTTTCTTAAAAGCACTTATTTAAATTTTTTTAAATCTGAGTTTCTTCCTCTTATAACCCCTAAGTAATATACAACCAGGTCATTTGGTGAAGAGCACATTTCTCAGCCACCCAGGACAGGCGAACTTAGCCTGATACAACTTGAGCTTTTTCTCAAATAGCAACCCAAGGCAGGAACATCTGGAAAAATACCCCCACTGAACCAGAGAGATCAAAGACCAAAGTGAAGTGGCCTATTGTTAATTTCCAGGAACTGACAGACAGTGCAGAGTGAAATAATTCAGTTGGGCATGAATCCTGCTGGACTTCTGGGAGGCTTGTGTATCTCTCTATTGCCACGCCAAAAAGTGGAAGGAACACTTGTGGAAAAAATACATTTATGTTCATGTGTGTGCATGCATGTGCCAAATGACTTCAATGTGTAATCCATTCATGGTACCCTGCTCTGATGACAAAGACAACTTGCCCCAAAGACACTGAAAAAATAGAAAAGCCAGCTGAAGAAGCACTTAAGTCTTTCATGACTTGAATTTAGGAACCGCGTTTGCCAAGAAGCATCCTGAATCCCCCACCAGACTGAATTCCAGAGAGCAAAAGTCATCTGGTTTATCCTGCTTTCTTCTGTGGCTGGGGCTGCGTCTGGGGCATAGTTAACAGGAACCTAAAGTCTACTGGGTGAAGAGCAACTGAATGAATGTGTGAACGGGGAATGAATAAAGCAAGCAGCTAAGCCTCATAGTCTATGTGCTGAATCTGACTTTGCTCAGATCTTTCTTGTTTGCACAGTTAATTTACATTATTGACTTCCACAAGTATTTAGAAAAGAGAAGAGAAAAGAAGACAATACTTATCTACCTTGAGTGGATATTTCACACAGGTATTTAGAGATCAAGGAATAGAAAGATCCTATTTCTCTGTCCATGGGTGCTGTATCAATCGATCTATCTATCCTATCCTATCTATCTATCTATCTATCTATCTATCTATCTATCTATCTATCTATCTATCTATCTCTATCCTTCTTGCCACCAGGGTTATTGCTGTGGCTTGATGCCTGCTGTGATGAATCAACCACCTCTGGCAATTACTTCTTTCTTTCTCTCTCCCTTTCTCTTTTTTTCTCCCTTCTTTTTTACCTCCCTCCCTCTCCTCTTTCTCTCTCTCTTTCTTTCTTTCTTCTCTTTTATTCTTTTGATAGGATAGGAGATAGAGAAAAACTGAGAGGGGAGAGGGAGATAGAAGGAAAGAGAAAGAGAGACACTGGAAGTACTGTTTACTGTTGGTACTGTAAACAGTTGAGCTTCTATTCTGCAGGTGGGAACTGGAGACTTGACTTTGGATTTTTGTGCATGGCAATGTGTGCACTCAACCAGGTGTGTTCCACCCCTGCCCAGGTGTAGTTTTAATGAGAAATAGAATGGATGGAAGTTGAAGATATATATCTGCTAGATGACACACGGACATTGCATTCCCTAGGTAACATGTGAAAGCAGAGCAGCAAATATAAACTGTGGTGCAAATGATAAAATAATATGAATAGGGACTAATGTCTTTGCTGGTATTAAGAATATTGAAAAATTGTGTGGGAGGAACTGGAGCAATTAGAATCAGGTCTGATGACTCAGACCAAGATACTGCCCTAGAATATAAACCTAAAGAGGGATGGTGTCATTCTCTGTTTTGCTCATAAGCATATCATGAGATTCTAGAATGTCTGTTACAGATGCTGAATAATTCTGTTGAATGAATAAACCTCAAAGTGGAGGCACTAAGCATTGCTACATTAAGTATATTAGTTGACCATCTCATTTGCTCTGCATTTCTTAATTCAAAGGGGAAGGTAAAATACTGTCCCACTGTGGTGATACACAATAGTACTTAAGACTGTATAGTTTAAAGGATGAAAAGGATAATAATAATAATAATAATAGTAAACCTTTGAGACTTCTCTTTTTCCTTACCTGGACTCCTCCTTTTCTATAAAGCCTCTTGATGTTTGGGCTATAAAGAGCAAGTTCTGAAGATGGAGAATAGGAGAACTGAATTTATCTACTTAATGTGTAGATATTAATGTGATGCATTATTTAGCTGCAAGAGAGAGGAGAAAAGTGCCAGTGTTCTTTTACAATTTGTATGGATGTAAATCAAATATAAGGAAGTTGTAAAGCCATTGTGCAGTTTTTAAAACTTTTATAACTCTGGTGTCAGAGGTGGTAGAAATCATTTGTAAATGGTATGCAAATCAAAGGTTCCTAGTCAAGTTGTTAAAACCTCAGTTCTGCTAATCCCAGCACCTATTTTTATCTTCTCGCCTACTACAAGCATATAAACATTTGTCACAGGCATTTAAATGATGAATGTGTTTTGTACAATCACATATGACTGTTTCTGTAAATGTTGTTACATTTTTTTGGTTCTGAAATGTCATTTGCAAATTTTTCCTATCCTGCCTATATGATTCAGTTATTAAAAATTTAGGAAACCCCAAATATATATAGAGATGCCTTTTAACTCCAGAAAGAAATAGAGGAACAGGCTGAATTGTATGTATTACCTTTCTTGTCAGTGTCTTTTCTCTTCCTTGAAGTCACTCCCAACTTATTCAAATCCCTCCTGAGAGAAAATAAGACTGAACTTTACCATAAAGACTAACTACCCAGCCATTCTCCCAAAGGCACACTCTATAGGCAGTCATGGTGCAGAAGAATTTGTGGGAAGCTCTTGATTCTCTGACTTGTGTGACACGTATTGACAAGGCTAAATTAGGTCACAGAAGCTGCATAATGTTCAGTTAGGCAAGAGCTGCACCAGCAAATACGTAAGACTCTTTCATTTTTAAAAGCATGAATTGGAAGCCAAAGTGGGAGTTTTGCTTTGTTGATGAAAATATACCTTTCTGTTCCCATCTATCATTTAGCCAACAACTCCTCTGACCCTCCCACCCCCCATTAAAAGAGGCAAAGAGAAGGGGTGGGGAAGGAGTCACATGAATGTCCAAGTTTCCTTCAGCAAAATTCTTTTTTGTTGGCCATTCTGCAAAAGTTCATTAGCTGAATCAACCATTCTCCACAGACCTCATCTTTATTCCTCTCCCCTTTCCCATCCCCCCTCCCTTTCTTTTTTAATCTCTCAGCACAGAATTAAGTCTTTGTGATTTTTCAGCACATCAATGAACTCTTGCCCAGCCCTGGGGGAGTTCCTAAGCTGGGGCAGGGGAACACTGTGGGCTGAATTCTAATTTAGTGAGATGGTGACAAGGAAACTCAGCCTTAGCCATCAAATGGACCTAGTGTCTCAGTATGATTCATAACACAAACATGTTTAGAAAGTGAAAGAGAGGGAGAAAAGGAGAAAAGGCAGGGATCTGCACAATATATAGTCAATATTGTTGTAAGATTGAGAGCATTATAGAGGAAAAGAAAAAGGATTTATTCCTGTGTCTGAGCACTCAGCCCATGGGCAAATCTGCCTCCAAAGAAGGCCAATGAAGATGCACAGGACCTCTTTGCAAATAACCTGAAATTAAAATTAAACTTAAGTCATCTTTTCTTACCATATTGCCTTACTCTATCCCATTTCTACCCTGACCTAGCAAAATAAACGTATAAAGGAGTAAACAAAAGAATGGATGCATGAAAGAAATTCTTATTGACTATGATCAGGCTTGTTTATAATTTTATTTTTCTTATGAATAATAAGGGGGAGTTTAATTCATTATTAATACTTGCATGAGACTTGAAAAAAACTGATATGAGGATATTTAAATATTTAGTGAATTTAAAAAACAGATTAATGTAGTTGTCCTCATTTATCCACACGCACACAATACATCCAAAACCAAGTGAACGGCTATAAAATCCACTTTGACTTCTAAAATGTAAATGGAAAGGACAGAGTAAAACTTTTGCTGGGTTTTGCAGTAGAGCTAATATCCAAGTGAGAACTGGCCACATCCTACCTCCCTTATTTTAAGTAGGTTTAGGAATATTTATATCTTATTCAAGCAGCTCTTTATAATGCAAGCAAGTGACATCAGCAGGAAGTAAAAGCTACATATTAAAAAATAAACAGACAGAAGCTAATATCAGTTTGAACGTGTGTAGCGGTTGATGGTTATCACACACTTCCAATGACTCTCATTAAGGCCAAATTCTTTATAGTTCCAAACAGTGGCTGAGCATTTTCTTCAGTTATCCAAGCAGAATATCTGATTTGGTCCCAGGAATCTCACAATATTGTCTTATCTTTGGAAAATTAAACAGCCTGTATTCCCTCCTGGTAACTGCTGGCATTAATATAAAATAAAAATTAAACAGCCTGTACTATCTCCTGGTAACTGCTGGCATTAATATAAAATATCCACTGAGGCCAGCCAGCCCTGACAAGTGCACAAGCATACTCACAGCACAGTCACATTCTTCTGAGCTGCCTAGGAGAGTAAGGCAGCTGGGGCATGGATTCACAGTGATGGACGACTCTGCACAGGGACCAAGACAAGTATTCAATAGAGTCACTCTTTCTGAACTGTTTTTTAGCAGTGTTACCCAACCCTTAACCTGGATTTTTTAAAAACAGGAGTAGGCTATGACAAATTGTGCTGATATGAATATAGGTGAACATGGATCTCTTTGGATGGTTATATTTGGGGATGAGAGTGTTTAGCAGACACTTAGCGTGGAGAGATGGGAAAGTATACCTATGTGTCAACAACTGTATTATAAGCCATTAATCCCCCAGTAAAATGATCAGAAAAAACAGGGAGTGGACCCCAGCACTCCTCCAACCTGTCTTCTTTACTTCTTTACTTTACTTCTTTACTTCTTTACTTCTTCCCCTTTACTTCTTCTCCACAGTCCTTTGCTTTGGTGAAATACATGACAGCCAGTCCAAGTTTGACCTTATGCCTTCCCTTACTGCCCTCCTTCCATGACCTATGTTGGGGAGAGAGAATATCTTGCAGACACCTATCATGAGGAGATGAGAAGTTGTACCTGTGTATCAACAATGTACTATAAACCATTAGCTCCCCCCCCCATGAAGTGAAAACAGACAACAAAAAGACACAGGGTAGCTTAAGTTCAGTTTGTAAACCAGTGAATTAGTCTGTCTCCAATGTTTTGTGTATAAATCCATTCACTTTTATTAAAATAATCCTACAAGACTCAGAATAAGCTACATCCCCTTCTGTCTTGATCTATATTTCACTCACAAAAAGAGAACTAATACTTTTAAATGTGAGAGAAATGTCATAAAATAGAGATGAGAAGTTGTACTTGTGTATCAACAATGTACTGTAAACTATTAACCCCCCCTCATGAAGTGAAAACAGACAACAAAAAGACACAGGGTAGGTTAAGTTCAGTTTGTAAACCAGTGAATTAGTCTGTCTCCAATGTTCTCTGTGTTAATCCATTCACTTTTATTAAAATAATCCTACAAGACTCAGAATAAGCTACATCCCCTTCTGTCTTGATCTATATTTCACACACAGAAAGAGAACTAATACTTTTAAATGTGAGACAAATGTCATAAAATACTGTGTTGTTTCTTTATTTTAGAATTTCTTGCTTTTGTAAAATAAAATACAATTTCACCTTCTCTCTTCAGTAAACTGACGTCACTGGGTGGGATCATGGTTGTCCAAGGTCAGTGATTTTTACATATTGTTGGACAGAAAAGAAGAGCATTTTCAGACAGCTTTGGATGAAATATTTTCAAAATATTGGTATTCCAACCCTCTTCTCCAAAAGAAAATGTGAGAAAAATTATAACTCTTATTTAAATAAACAGTTTTATTTCATTAATGATTCTAAATAAAAGGCTTTACAGCCAATATGTTCCTCATTTACTCAAAGCTAAATGAGAGCTGAGTTAATCTTCTGAAAATTAATTTATGTGTTAACTGTGAGAAAGCACTAGGACCTCCATGTTATTCTTCACAGTTCTTGTTCTAGTACTAAAGAAAGTTGAAAATCAAGAGCCTGTCACATAGACTTCTAGAAAAAGATAACCCTGTTACCTAGACGTGTGTGTGTGTGTGTGTGTGTGTGTGTATGATGTTCATCTGTGGGTGATATGATTCTATCTGGAAGTTTTATATACCACTAGGTTCCATTCCCTTAGACAGGATCCCTTCCAGCTGGATAAACAACTTTGGAAAAAACAAACAAACAAACAAACAAACAACCTCATATAAGGATTCCCACCTAAGATTGGAAAAATGATTTTACGGCAGGATTCCCCTCTACCCAGGTGGACAGCCTCTTGAACCCTTTACATCAATCATATGGCTACATGACTGAACCTCATCCAATTCCCTACACTGACCCAATACCCTTTAGAACCCCTGACCCCCAGCCTCAGAGTAAATTGGTTTTTTGAGACATGAGACTGCCATCTTCCAGGTTCCACCAGCAACCTGAAATAAGCTTGTTTTCTATGCACCCATTGTTGCCTCTTGATTAACTGGTAGAAAGCAACAAACCTCTGAATCAGTAACATGACTTCTCATAGCTGCAGTATTCCTAATCAAGCAAGGTGGTTTAAGTTCATACATTTTTTCCTTACTGAAAATTTTCACCACTAAATTTTACACAGACCAAATTTGTTTAAAACCATGATTTACTGCCTGAAGAGTCCATGCATTATTTTCTATTTTTCATTAGACTTTTCCATAATTTAACATTTACTAATAAAGTTTAGAGTTAAATAAAACTTTCCTAGATATTTTTTACAACTGTTGATTGTATACAGGTTTATTTTAAAATTTTTTAAAAAATATTTATTTATTTATTCCCTTTTGGTTGCTCTTGTTGTTTTTATTGTTGTAGTTGTTGTTGTTACTGATATCGTTATTGTTGAATAGGACAGAGAGAAATGGAGAGAGGAGGAGAAGACAGAGAGGCAGAGAGAAAGACACCTGCAGACCTACTTCACAGCCTGTGCAAAGCAACTCCCCTGCAGGTGGGGTGCCAGGGGCTTGAACAGGGAATCTTATGACAGTCCTTGTACTTTATGCCACCTGCGCTTAACCCACTGTGCTACCGCCTGATTCCCTACAGGTTTCTTTTATGGAAGTAAAGAATGTAGGGCATAATAATTTTCACCAAGTGATAAAGCACAAAGAAATGTTTTTGGTTTTTTGTTGTTGGCCATCACTAAGGCTTTATCACTCTTGATGGACTTTCCAGATAGGCTGAGTGAGAAAGAGAGAGAGAGAGAGAAAGAGACAGAGAGAGGTGGGGGGAAAGATAATACTGAAGCTTCTTCTAATGCACTGGGGGCTGGACTTGAACTGGAACATGGAACAGCAGTGCATTATTCAAATGATCTATTTTGCCTGTCCAACAAAGAGCTTTTACAGATAACACATAATCTAATTGCCTCTGTATTTCTAGAGGTGTGATTCACCAGCTGTGTTTGCTGCCTTAGTCTTTATATTCTCAGGCAAGACTTGTTTAAATTAGACACTTTGGAGTCTAAACCCAGTGTTCTCTCCAAGCTCCCTTTCTAATTGGTGCAAACTATATCTTCATAAAGAAGGAATACTTTCCAAAGACTTTGTGTTGCCTAAAGATTATGGCTAAGTCTACTATGCAATGCTTAGCACAAAGAGCAAGCCGTTGCCTACCAGGATATAATCTACATCTCAACTGGAACCTCTTTACATAAGTTTGATTAATAGATTACTTACTTTTCAAATCTTGTTTTCCATAAATAGAAATCCATATTGCTAGAATTATGGGAGAAAATAAGATTTTTCAGCTAAGAGAACTGTACTAAAACAAGAAAAGAGGAGGATGCTCACAGGAAACCACCACACCAGATTCTGAAACAAAGAAAGATTACTGGATTTCCTTCATACATGTCTACATCTGCAAATCTCTCTCCACAGATTGGCTTGTGAACACCAAAGGAGATGAGCCTAATGGCATTTGGACAGGAAAGACACCTTACAATTTCTAGTATGGAAGAGAATTTAAACTTGGTTACGAACTACTGGAGAAGTTTGGAAAATAACTTACTGGTTCAGTAACCAGCCACAAGCAAGATTAAAAATTGCTATGGGTTCTATTGTATTTATTTTCCCAGCAATATCTTAATTCATACCAGTAGTCCTGAAGTTACCTTGTCCTGGAAAAAACTCTCCTCTTTTTTTCCTATAATGCAGTTTCTATAAACAACACCCTGTACTTGAATTCTGAGCCTAAGTTCTCCTTTATAATTTCATTTTGCTATGAAAACATTCTTGTTCCTTTTGTTAGCAAAATCTAACACTGACCTATACAATCATACAAACTAACAAATAAACAAAAGAACCAAACAAAAAAATCAAGTCAGAAGTATGGCTGGCCTTACTTTTTGTACTATATCCCCAAAAGATAATCTGTCAACCATGGGAAAAAAATCAAGTCATAAAAAGTAAAACCATAGGGTTAGGGTCATAGCATAATGGTTATGCAAAAACATTTTCACGACTGAGGCAGCTTTGATCCCTAGCACCACCATAAACCAGAGTTAAATGGAGATGGAGCCAAGATGGCAACTTGCAAGCAGCAGCTGGCATGAGCTCCAACAGGCAGAAGCTTGTGATCGGGATTCTATGGATAGGGTAGGATACTGGGCCGTCAGCAGGAGGGTGAATAAGGGGTCCTAAGGGCAAGACCACTCTTGGGTTAAAAAAATGGAGGCCGGGGGTAATAGAAGGGAAATCTTTTGATTATTTCTGAAACTCACCACTCCCCACCACCCCAGATTTAGCCCCCAGGGACCGAAGAGCTGCTCCATGCAGGCTCCACCACTGAGCTATTTTCTTTACCAAGATATCTGGCTCACCAGGGGAGTCATTCCAAACATTTTCCCTTTTTATTGTCCTTCTCTTTTTTTGTAAGTGGCTGGAGCTCTATTTGAGTGACAAAATACCTGACCAATCAGAGCCTCACTCCTGCCTGGGAAAGACAACCTGGAAGTTTTTTTGTTTTTTTCTTCTTGGATATTTCTTACAATTGGCTGTCTTTGCTCAGGCTGTCTGATCTAGAGTGGGCCAAGCTGCAAACTGTTAGGGAGTTTTACGCTATTCTATTTTATTATTACTATTATTATATATTGTGTCCTTTTGCCCTATCTTTTTTAGGTTTATGAAAATTCACCATTGTTGTTTTCTCCATTGCTAGGTGACTGGGTGTCCTATCCAGTGTGAGAGGAACTTGTTTCTCTCTACCACTTCCCTCCATTCTACGTTCTCCCTCCTCCTAGCTAATTAACAAACAAACAAATAAACAAAAAACTCTTTCCTGTTACTGCTCTTTTTTATTTCCTCTTTTTCTTTTTTCTTGCTCTTGTCTCCGTTTCTCCCTTCCTCCTTCTTCTGACTTCTGAACTCACTGATACTCATTTTTGAATTATTCTGGGGAAGAAATCTGACTCTGAGTGGACTCTCTGTGTGTGTCTCTCTTCTCTAGTTCTCTTTCTGCTCTTGCTATCCCTAGAATTTACAGTGGACAGTAGATTTGCATAATTGTCTATTCTTGCTTTCCCTTTTTTCCTTTCTCTTTCTTTTTCCTCTGGATTTGGTTGCTATTTTTTCTTGGACTGGAGATGTTGTTTGGCTAACTGGTATTGGCTGAACTGTATCAATCCTTGCTTAAGTTACTATTGTTGTCATTTCTGGGGTTGGGTGACTACATTTGTCATTAAGGTATTTAATATAGCGTGGCTTGTACTCAAAACACAACAACTGAAGAAAGACAGAGCAGAAAAAAAAAACATCAATAAAAAGAAAATGGTTAAATCAAGAGCAAATAAAACTGCTAACACAATGAATCAAGACAGGAGCCCAGAAGAAACTCCAAGTCAGTCAGAAGTAATCATAGATAAGAAAACTATGCAAGCAATAATAAACCTAATAATCACAGAAATGAATATAACTATAGAGGAAATGGCTATCAGAATTAGGGAAACAACAGATGAGACCCTCAAGGAAAACACAAGCTACCTCGAGGTAATTAGAGAACTGAAATCTGAAATAGCTGAACTAAAAGGTCAATTAGCAGAACAAGCTAATACTATCACAGAACTGAAGAAAGAAGCTGAGGGAAGGGAAATAAGGCTAACAGAAGCAGAACAGAATTAGCCAGACAGAGGATGAGCTAGAGAAAACTAAGAAAGGCAAAAGAGCTCAAAAAGAGATTGAGAGACACTGAAAACAACAACAGAGACATATGGGATGATCTCAAAAGAAGTAATATTCATATAATTGGCCTGCCAGAGGAAGAAAGAGAGGAAGAAGTAAACATACTAGAGTAAATTACAGAAGAAAACTTTCCAGACCTAAACAAAACAAAGGACATTAAGATTCAAGAGGATCAGAGAGTCCCAAACAGAATCACCATAATACTTGCCATATATCAGAGCAAATAAAAAATTGTAGAATAATGGCACTCCAATACATTAAATCCATAATATCAATAAATGTCAGTGGCTTAAATTCACCCATTAAAAGGTACAGAGTGGGAGGATGGATCAGAAAACACAACCCAACCATATGCTGCTTGCAAGAATACCATCTGACCCAACAAGACAAACACAGGCTTAAAGTGAAGGGATGGAAAACTATCCTACAGACGAATGGACCACAAAAAAGGGGCAGGAACAGCCATTCTCATCTCTGACAAATAGACTTTAAATTAAACAATGTAATAAAAGATAGTCAAGGCCATTACATAATGATTAGAGCATCAATCAACCAAGGAGATTTAACAATTATTAACATATATGCACACAATGAGGGCCCATCTAAATATATCAAACATCTACTGAAAGAACTACAGAAATACATCAATAGTAATAAAATAATAGTTGGAGATTTTAACACCCCACTCTCACACTTAGATCAACAAAGCAGAGAATCAACAAAGAAACAACAGCATTAAATGAAGAAATGGACAGATTAGACCTCCTGGACATTTTCAGAGTCCTTCACCCCCCAAAAACTGGAATACACATTCTTTTCAAATCCACACAGCACATCCTCAAGGATAGACCACATATTAGGCCACAAAGACAGTATCAACAAATTCAAGAGCACTGAAATCATTCCAAGTATCTTCTCAGACCACAGCAGAGTAAAGCTAACATTTAACAACAAACAGAAAATTACTAAAAGACACAGAGTTTGGAAACTCAACAACATGCTGCTTAAGAACCACTGGGTCAGAGAGACACTCAAGCAAGAAATTCAAATGTTCCTGGAAACAAATGAAAATTAAGACACATGCTATCAAAATATTTGGAAACTCATACCCATACAATCACATATTAGAAAACAAGAAAAAAGCTCAAATAAACGACCTTACTGCACATCTTAAGGACTTTGAGGAAGAGGAACAAAGGAACCCTAATACAACCAGAAGGATGGAAATCACTAAAATTAGAGCAGAAATAAACAACATCGAAAATAAGAGAATCATACAAAAGATCAATGAAACCAAATGTTGGTTCTTTAAAAAATTAAATAAGATTGACAAACCCCTAACAAGACTCACTAAAAAAAAAAAAAGAAAAGAAAAGAAAAGAAAGAAGACTCAAATAATTAGAATTGTAAATGATAGAGGATAGATCACAACTGACAGCACAGAAATCCAGAAAATCATGTGAAATTTCTATGAAGTACTATATGCTACCAAGCTAGAGAATCTGGAAGAAATGGAAGAATTCCTGGAAGCATATGCTCTTCCAAAACTGCATCAAGAAAAACTAAAAAATCTAAATGCACCAACCACAGACAAAGAAATTGAAACAGTTATTAAGAATCTTCCCAACAACAGAAGTCCTGGAGCAGATGGCTTCACAAATGAATTCTACAAAACTTTCAGGAAACAGTTAATACCTATTCTTGTAAAGCTTTTCCACAAGATCAAAGAAACAGGAACACTCCCTTCCACCTTCTATGAAGCCAACATCACCCTGATACCAAAAGCAGATAGGGACACAACAAAAAAAGGAACACTACAGACCAATATCTCTGATAAACATAGATGCCAAAATATTAAACAAGATGCTGGCTAACCGGATATAGCAGTATATCAAAAAGATTTTTCATCAAGACCAAGTGGGATTTATCCCAGGAATGCAAGGCTGATTCAACATATGTAAGTCAATCAATGTCATTCACCACATCAGTAGAAGCAAAACCAAAAACCACATGATTATCTTAATAGATGCAGAGAAAGCCTTTGACAAAATCCGATACCCATTCATGCTCAAAACACTACTAAAAATGGTAATAGGTGGGAAATTCCTCAAGATAATGGCATCCATATATAGCAAACCTACATCCAACATCATACTCAATGGACAGAAGGTAAAAACATTCCCCCTCAGATCAAGGACTAGACAGGGCTGTCCACTATCACCATTACTCTTCAACACAGTATTAGAAGTTCTTACAGCAATCATGCAAGAGAATGAAATCAAAGGAATACTGATCGGAAGGGAAGAAGCTTTCACTATTTGCAGATGATATGATAGTATACATAGAAAAACCTAAAGAATCCAACAGAAAACAACTGCAAGTTATTAGACAATATATCAAGGTATCAGGCTACAAAATCAATGTACAAAAATCAGTGGCATTTCTTTATGCAAACACTAAATCTGAAAAAGACATCCAGAAGTCACTCCCATTCAGTGCTGCAGCAAAATCAATAAAATACCTAGGAATAAAGCTCATTAAATGGGAAGTGAAAAACTTGTATACTGAAAACTATGAGTCACTATTCAAGGAAATAGAAAATGATATCAAGAAATGGAAAGACATCCCATGCTCATGGATTGGAAGAATAAACATCATGAAAACGAATATTATCCCCAGGGCCATATACAAATTTAATGCAATACCCATAAAAGTTCCACCAAGTTTCTTTAAGAGAATTGAACAAAAATTGCAATAATTTATTTGGAACCAGAAAACACCTATAATTGCCAAAACCATCTTGAGGAAAAGAAACAGAAATGGAGGCATCACACTCCCAGATCTCAAACTATATTATAAGGCCATCTTCATCAAAACAGCATGGTACTGGAACAAAAATAGGCACACAGACTAGTGGAACAGAACCGAAAGCCCAGGACTAAACCCCCATACCTATGGACATCTAATAATTGATAAGGGGGCCCGAATTATTAAATGGAGGAAGGAGGCTCTCTTCAATAAATGATGCTGGGAAAACTGGGTTGAAACACACAGAAGAAAGAAACTGAACCACCTTATGTCACCAGAAACAAAAATCAACTCCAAATGGATCAAAGACCTGGATGTTAGACCAGAAACTATCAAATACTTAGAGGAAAACATTGGTGTAAAACTTTCCCACCTAAACCTCAAGGACATCTTTGATGAAACAAATCCAATTGCAAGGAAGACTAAAGCAGAAACAAACCAATGGGACTACATCAAATTGAAAATCTTCTGCACAGCCAAAGAAACTATTACACAAACAAAGAGACTCCTCAGAGAATGGGAGAAGATCTTCACATGCCATACATCAGACAAGAGACTAATCACCAAATTATACAAAGAGCTCAGCAAACTTAGCAACAAAAAAGCAAATGACCCCATTCAAAAATGGGCAGAGGATATGAACAGAACATTCACTACAGAAGAGATCCAATGAAAAATTGCTCCAGGTTGCTGATTGTCAGAGAAATGCAAATAAAGACAACATTTAGATGCCATCTCACCCCTGTGAGAATGGCATTCATTAAAAAGTACAGCAGCAACAAATGTTGGCGAGACTGTGGGGACAGAGGAACCCTTCTGCACTTCTGGTGGGAATGTAAACTGGTCCAGCCTCTGTGGAGAGCAGTCTGGAGAATACTCACAAGGCTAGACATGGACCTTCCATATGACCCAGTAATCCCTCTCCTAGGGATATACCCCAAGGACTCCATAATACTCAACCAAAAAGAAATGTGTACACCTATGTTCACAGCAGCACAATTTGTAATAGCTAAAACCTGGAAGCAACCTAGGTGCCCAAACAACAGATGAGTGGCTGAGAAAGCTGTGGTATATATACACAATGGAATACTATGCAGCTATTAAGAACAATGAAGCCACCTTCAAGAACAATTAAGAACAATATTAAGAACAATGACCCATTGTGGATAGAGCTAGAAGGAATTATGTTAAGTGAGCTAAGTCAGATAGATAAAGATGAGTATGGGATGATCCCACTCATCAACAGAAGTTGAGAATGAATAACAGAAAGGGACTCAAAGCAGGATTTGACTGAATTTGGAGTAGGACATCAAAGTAAAAACCCTGGGTTCAGGGTGAGGGTAGATGTTCAGCTTCACGGGGTAGGGGGTGATGGAGGGAGGGTGGGATAGGACATAGTGTTTTGGTGGTAGGAATGGTGTTTATGTACACTCCTATTAATCTGTAGTCATGTAAATCACTATTTAATTAATATGAGAGGGGAAAATTGATTGAATGTCTCCAACCTTTTATATCACAGACTGAGTCTTTTTAATACATTGGCTGAGTCTTTGATATGTTGACTCTCTTAAAAGCTTAGATCAGTGAGAAAAGAAGAAACTGGTGGCACAGCTATATACAAATAATGTCAAAGGACATTATAGTGATGTTATGTGTGATACAGCAAATCCTAACAAAGGGATATTTCAAAGTCAACCCAGTTGCCAAATTATGTGATTATAGCAATAACTATCTGTTGTCTTCTTAAACCCTAAGACAGCAGGAACCTCCCGCTTCCTCTTTAGAGACTATATTTCCCCCAGTCCTGGAACCTCTAGGTTGAGGCTCACTTTCCTGCATGCTTCTTACAATTCATACCAAATGGTATCACATCTGCTGATCCCAACCTAATCAACGCAACAAGTACCACCTCAGCATGTTTCACTTCAGACTGTGTCAGGCATGGAATGTCAACCTTTCACCCTCATTACTTGGGTGAGACCTTTCCTTTCATGGTATTCTCTAATTCCATTCCAGGAGGTTCACTTCCTAACAAAATCCCAAAACCTAGATATAGACCAGGTCCCATAAAATAGAGCATATGTTCACATGGATCCATAAATTAGGGCAAAATACATACCTGAAAGCAAAAATACACAATAGTTTGTAGTGAGTCAGTATGAAGTTCATAATGAAATAGTGTCTACTTAGACTTAGATACCCTCCTCACCTACTTCCTATTACAGTTCTCTCACTCATTCCAAAACTAACCTCATCAAAGCAAGGACTGCAAAAGCTAATAAGGGCAAGAGACTGGCATACTTTAACGATGACTATCAGGCCACCCCATCATCTAGGGCCCTAATCGGAGAGTCTTGAGATTCCCAGACAGACATGATGGGCCTAGACCTCAAATAAATCCCTCTCTCCATTGTTACCAGTCATTCCTAGCAAGAACAACACAATAGACCTCTTTGTGGGCCCCCATAGGACCCTGCCCTCAACCTGTATCAACAATGGTAAAGAATGTTCCATCCCCCGAAGGGAGGATGGACAACATACTCTATGCTACAACTGAAGAAGATAGGTCCTGATATTGGGGCAGGTTGGAACATTCCTACTTATGACTATAGTATGTGAGCTCAGACCTACAGGGATGCAGAGGCTCCCAACGTGAATATGAACCCCAGATCACATTAAATCAATGGGGTTTACAGTCAACAATATTTATACACCTATCCCACATTTGGGAGATATTCTCTTCCCTGATCCAGCTTTCTGGTCCTTCTGCCAGTCATGACAGCATCTCGCCAGACCCACCTGCATATTAGATTTCAAGCTCAGGAAAACAAAACAAAACAAACAAACAAACAAAAAAACACTAGTATAGCCACAGGCCTTTTGGAATATAACTAAAATATGCCTACTATCTATCTACAAAACAGAGGGCCCCCCAACTCTTCATCTGCAATATTCCAGGCTTTAGGCTCATGATTGGTCAACAATTTGTTTGGCTTTGTATGTTAATTCTATTTTCAACCACCAGGTTCCAGATGCTAGCTTGATGCCAACCAGACTTCCCTGGACAGACAACCCCACCAATGTCTCCTGGAGCTCTGCTTCCCCAGAGCCCTTCCCCACTAGGGAAAAGAGAAAGACAGGCTTGGAATATTGATCAACTTGTCAATGCCCATGTTCAGTGGGGAAGCAATTACAGAAGCCAGACCTTCCACCTTCTGCATCCCACAATGACCTTGGGTCCATACTCCCACAGGGTTATAGAATAAAAAAGCTATCAGGGGAGGGAATGGGATACAGAGATCTGGTGGTGGGAATTAAGTGAAGTTGTACCCCTCTTATCCTATGGTTTAGTCAATGTTTCCTTTTTATAAATAAAAAATTAAATAAAAAATAAAGTAATTAACAGTAAAGTACCTGGAAAAAAAGAAAATAACTAAAAAAGAAAACAACCAAAACAACAACTAAAAACAGTGTTTAGTGATGCTCTGATAAAACAAAACATGACAAAACAAGCAAAAATAAAGAAAAGTGAGAGGGGAAAAGTCCAAAACAGACCGATGTGATTCTTGACATTATTTTCAAATTCTTCAGTTTTAAAAACCTTTGTCTTTAAAAGCATTGTGCGAAATATAGCTATTTATTTAGTAATTTCTGAAGTCTCACTGCACTGAAATAACTTGCAAATAGAAAGAGAGAAACACAGGGAAAGAGAGAAGGACACCATAACACTGAAGCTTCCCCCACAAAAGTATTGGTGAGGCCAGAACCTGCATCACATGTATGGCAAAGCGGGCACAGTCCCTGGAAAGCCATCTTGACAGCCCACAACTAATAATTTTAAATTGCTTTTACAGATGTTGCTAAATGTTGAATTCATAAACTTTTCAATCGTAAGCTCATAAGACACCAATCAAAAACATACTACTGTGTTAAGATAGATATTTGTTTTATGACAGACTTAGCATTTTTCTAACATCTAAGCCATTCTCCATGTCATTTAGATAATATCACTGGGTGAATAATAGCCCTTGTTTTATAAGGTATGAAATCAGATGTTGCCTACCAATAATTATCAGAATTTTGAAATGAACATTGGACTTGGCAATATCCCATGTTAATAAACTGAGACATTCAGGATTCCAAGATCATTCCCATTGGTAAACAATGGAGAAATTAGTGGAACCATTTTGGATACTTACAGTTGCCATCTGTTTTTACTTATCCAAAGTGGTCCAATTAAAAAAAAAAAAAAAAAACCTTGGGGAGAAGATGGGGAAAGGCTAAAAAGCAGTTTCAGAATGGTCTATTTTGAAGGCTGGATATGTGATAAAATTCCTTTCTATAACATTTAGATTTTGTTCCCTTATCTTAGCAAAAGACATACCCAAAACAAATTGAAGGAATCTATTTACTTATTTATTTATTTAGTTTTAGTTTTTCCCCTTTTGTTGCCCTTGTTGTTTATCATTGTTGTTATTACTATTGTTGTTGTTATTGATGTCATTGTTGAATAGGACAGAGAGAAATCGAGAGAGGAGAGGAAGACAGAGAGGGGGAGAGAAAGGCAAATACCTGCAGACTTGCTTCACTGCCTGTGAAGCGAAACCCCCTGCAGGTGGGTTCTGATTTTTTATAGAAGACAATCAGGTAGACTAGTTGTCTTAACACTTGGGTAACAATTAAAGGATAAATATAAACAGCTCTTTGAATTAGTTTTTGTTTCATTATTATTATTATCTATTCATTTTTATGTAAATATTTAACAGACAACTGTGTTTCATTCCCCTCTTAGCAGATTTTGTCAGAGATAATCATGCATCAGTAATGTGGTAACTTGTGAAAGAAGGTGAACAGTTATAATCACCTATATAAATAGCACTAGACTACAAAGTATGTTGTAATGCCAGGTATCATTCATTTTAAAAAAATAATGCTGATGTATTGCAC
The DNA here is from genome assembly GCF_950295315.1 of Erinaceus europaeus. Lineage (NCBI taxonomy): Eukaryota > Metazoa > Chordata > Mammalia > Eulipotyphla > Erinaceidae > Erinaceus > Erinaceus europaeus. The sequence goes on along the minus strand of NC_080168.1, from coordinate 85,923,706 downwards.
TTCCGAACACAGCATCATGGATACTAGTCATAATTTATAAAATTACGCTCTGTTATCTAGAAATTTTTCATTTCAAATTTTCATTCATTCTTCCAAAAATGTATTTTGCTTCAATGACATCAATGCTTCTATATTATTATGAAGCCATCATAGCTATTCATCTCCAGGCATCCAGGGAGATCTCCCAGGCTTTTGGAGTACCAACGCATATGCCTAAGGCCCACTTACATATGCTATATAACTATAGGAAGGTATGTCTATTTCAGGAAGATTTAAAACATGTATACATCCATCTTTCTGTCTTTGTGACTTTGATTATTCTATGTATAACATATAGGTGCAATTAAGTTTTCTTAATGTGAAAAGACCAAAACCATTTATTTACTTATTTTAATAAACACATTAACCCTACTTACTTTAATATGTAGTCATTTTCCTGGGCATTTTTAGCACTTAAGAGAAAGAAAATCCTCACATTTTGCTGTAAAAGCTCTACAGATGCATTTAGTTTTACATGAGCCATTCCTTTTCAGGGTAATTCATTTGAAATTCAGCTTTTGCCATATACCAGGCTCTGTACTAATTAGACCTAGGACAAAATGGTGTGATCAATAGATGCACAGCTCTCAACTTCATATGGCTTATTTATAGTGTGAGAAGTAGATAGTTATGACAGATTTCAAACAATCTAATAAGGAATCTGATAAGACGAATGCAGGGAGCTTCAAGATGCACAAAGGAGATATACATCAGACTCAGGTTTGGAAAAGGAGATTTCTGGGGAAAAGTAATGCACAAGCTTGACATGAAATATAAGTAATAATTAGGAATCAGGAAAGAGTGATCCCCTGCACAGGAAAGAGTAGATATGGAGAAGGCCTGAAAGAATCTCAATGGTAAGTGAATCAAGTCTACGAAAGGGAACAGATAGTTGAGATAAAGTCATCTCAGGGCACGTTACATTCTTTTCCCCAAAGCAGAGAGGGAGTGGTAGAAGGAACCTATGTCTACTCTAACATGATTATTTTTATAATGCTTATGCTGTCTAGAACTGAGCTCAAGAAAATAGACTGGGAAACTATATAAGACTATATAATTCTTGTGAGAGATGATACTAGTATGACCTACTGTAAATGACGTGAGGAAGGAAGTAACTGAAATCTCTTTATTGTTGAATTCCTGTAAGCCAGAAAAAGAACTGTATATATATTTAAAACAGCAAGCACAGGATAGTCGTATAAGTCACAGTCTTTTTTCTAAAGTGGCTTGTGTATAAAAATAAAACCAAAATTAAGTGAAATTGAATAATGAACTAGTTTTATCTTAGTCTTGAAAATTCAAATAGAAAATGAGATTTCTTTTTTTATTGTTGGTGATTAAGTTTTTTCTTTTTTTTTTATTAGTGATTTAATGTAAATTTACAAAATTATCAGATGACAGGGGTTTAATCCCACACTGTTCCCACCACCAGAGTTCTGTGTCCCCATTTCCTCCACTGGAAACTGCATTAGTTCTCTCAAGATCTAAGATATGGGTTGATTATTAACTATCTATCTACATTTGTATATATCTGCCCATTTAAATTTTTAAAAATAATTTCTTTGGGGGTGATTAATGGTTTATAGTAGACAGTAAAATATAATAGTTTTCACATGCATAACATTTCCCAGTTTTCCACATAACTATTCAATCCCCACTAGATCCTCCTCTGCCATCATGTTCCAGGACCTGAACCCTCCACTATCCTACCCGCCTCAGAGTCTTTTACTTTGGTGCAGTACACCAACGCCAGTCCAAGTTCTGCTTAGTGTTTTCCCTTATTATCTTGTTTTTCAACTTCTGTCTATGAGTGAGATCATCCCATATTCATCCTTCTGTTTCTAACTTATCTTATTTAACATGATTTCTTCAAACTCTATCCACAATGCGGTGAAGAAGGTGAATTCACCATTTTTAATAGCTGAGTAGTAATCCATTGTGTATACATACTATGACTTACTTAGCCACTCATCTGTTGTTGGACACCTGGGTTGCTTCCAGGTTTTGGCTATTACAAATTCTGCTGCTATGAACATAGGTACACACAAGTATTTTGGGATGGGTATGTTTGGTTTCTTAGAATATATGCCCAGGAAAGAAATTGCAGGTTCATAGGGTAGGTCCACTTCTACTCTTCTGAGAGTTCTCCAGAATGCTCTCCACAGGGGTTGAACCCATTGACATTTCCACCAATAGTGCAGGAGGGTTCCTTTGTCCCCACAATCTCTCCAGCATTTGTTGCTGCTATCTTTTCTGATGTATGACATTTTCACAGGAGTGAAGTGGTATCTAATTGTTGTCTTTATTTTCACTTATCTAACAATCAATGGCTTGGAGCATTGTTTCATATGTTTGTTGGCCTTTTGGATCTCATCTATGTTGAATATTCTATTCATATACTCTCCCCATTTCTGGATGGGGTCATTTGTTTTCTTGTTGCTGAGTTTGGATATATATTAGCCTCTTGTCCATTGTATGACATGTAAAGATCTTCTCCCATTCTGTGGGTGGTCTCTAGATGGTGGTTTCTTTAGCTCTGCAAAAGCTTTTTAATTTGATGTAGTCCCATTCCTTCATTTTTGATTTAGTCTTCTTTGTAATTGGATTCGTTTCATTGAAGATGTCTTTAAAATTTATGTGGAAAAGAGTTCTGCCAATATTTTCCTCTCAGTGTTTGATAATTTCTGGTCTAACATCCAAGGGGTGTTGAAATCCTCTACTATTACTATGTTGCTGTTAATATATTACTGTAGCTCTCTCAAACATCTGTAGATTTTTTATGTATTTAGGTGGCCTCTCATTGGATGCATGGATGTTAATAATCATTAAGTCTTCTTGATTTACTGATCCTCTGAGCATTAAGTAATGTTCATCCTTATCTTTTTAAATTAATTTTAATGTCTATTGTTCAGATATGAGAATAGCTACTCCTGCCCTTTGTTTGTAGTCCATTGACTTGTATGATAGTTTTCCAACCAGTTTTCCCCTATGGTTCTGCCTTATCTTCCTTTCTAAGTCACACTTACTTCTGAGTGTCCTCTCCCCCACCTTGTCTTCTCTCTCTGGGTACTGATGGAATTGGAGTTCAGAGACCTTTTGTCATCTCTCCCTAACATTAACCCCTCGGGAATATGGACCAAAATTCTTCATTGGGTGCAGAAGGTGGAAGTTCTGGCTTCTGTGATTGCTTCTCTGTTGGACACGGGCATTGACAGGTTGATCCATACCCCCTTAGAAAATGGGATTTATGGGCAGGGGTAGATAGCATAATGGTTATGCAAAGAGATTCTCATGCCTGAGGCTCCAAAGTCCCAGGTTCAATCCCCTGCACCACCACAAGCCAGAGCTGAGCAGCGCTCTGGTAAAAAAAAAAAAAAATGGGATTTATATCTTGAATTCTCAACACCACAAAATAAAGTTTCAAGAAGCCTCAAAAAAAAAAAAAAAAGAAAGTTGTGAAAATGAGAAACACCAAGTATTTATAAACAAACTGCTAAGCCAAGCTGTCAACAACTGTATTGCAAGCCCAGTCTCATCATCATAATAATGTGGGCTGTGAAGGAAAAGCCATATTGTATGAATATGAAGTACAAGGCACATGAGTTAAAAAAAAAAAAAAAAAAAAAGCAAGGTGCAGTTGCAGAAAAACTCATCATTTGCATATGTGCCAGACTACACTCATAAAAATAGGTAGAAGGATAATGTCTATTATAAATCATGGAAAGTCTTATAAAGTTAAAAAATGTTATTGTCCCTGTCTCATTTCAGAGACTTGGAATCCATGTTGCTATCATATCTCATTTCTGTTTTTAAGAGCTCAATATGAAACTTTGAGAATATTAGAATACTTCCCAGAACTGCTCAAAAGTATCTTCATAAGGTAAAGTATCTTTGCATTTTTGACTACTGAAATTCTACTTTTATTTTATTTTACTTTTATTTTATTTTGTTCCCTTAAGTTCTATTTATTAAGTATAAGTGACATACAATAAACATCACAAAATTTAAATGCATAAGCTGATAAATGTCAGTATGTATATTTATATGCCCATGAAACTATTACAACTATCAAGATAGTGGGGAAATTCATTTCTCTCAGATTCTCTTTTAAAACTGAAATGCTCATTTCCTCTAATGTGAAAGTCACTAATGGCTGATATCTTGAACTTTATTCCTTCATGCCCCTCAACTGGTTTCTTTCAGTTAAATAGAGCCAACTCACTCAAGGTCATACTCTTGGACATTCATGACTTGTTGATTTAAAGGGTATAAATTATGATAATTTTTCCCATTCCATTTCTGTAGTCCCCCTTGGGTTTAGTGGAAAGACTCATTACTGATCTTATTTCAGTCTAACTTTCCCCATGCAAAAATCTGTTTGCATTACTCTTCACAACTATTGATATCAAGAGTATTTGTCAATAAATGTGTGATACAAATATTTAAGTGTCTGCTTCTTACTAAAACTTGCACTGTGACATCACCAATATGTTAACATCCATAAATGTATATGTCTAGCACATAACTTTTGTTTGAGTCTTAAGGCTGAAGTAGCCATCTTCTCTTTTTCTTTAGTGATTATCTTAAACTAAATATCTAAAATTGAGTTTTTGATTTCAATTATGCTCCTCACTCAACAGTACCTGACACATAATAGACAGTAATACAAGGCTTTTGAAGCAAGTAATTAATCAATCAGTTCATCAGTCAGCAACTAACCAACTTAATTGACAGGTTTTTGCATGACTCTAATTGCTATGGCTGAAATGTAAACTGTAAACATGTCAGTGTTATATAAAACATGTTTATAAACATAAACTCAAATAGAAAGTACATTATTTTTAATCTATCCTCTCATAATTCAAAGGAATTTAATTGCAAAAATCAAGCCATTAAGATTATGTATTCTAACACTATGCTCATCTGGTAAAATTTCTTGCTTATAAATCTGAGGCTGCCATTTTCCCAGTGATTGGAGTTTTTGGTCATATAAAGTGCTGGAAACTGAGATTTTAAGTTACCTTACCTCCGAATTATTATAATGTTCCAATAATTAAGTTGCAGGAACAACTAATTTGGCAAGTAACTCCTTTCTGTGCAAATGAAAGCTTTAATCATAAAGAATATTTAACTGTAGTTAACAAGACAAGAAATAAAAATAAAGCCTAACAGATGTAAGCATCAAAAGAAATGGTCATCTTTTGTAATTAAAACTTTTATAATTTTTTATGATAGATGTATATGTATGTCTATTTTAATATACTTTGTGAAAAGTAAAGAGTGTGTAATATACAGAGATCTCTTATAACACATCATGTTGAAGAGTGCTTTATAAATATCAAAAAAGCAGCAATTAGGTCAAAAGAAACCTCTGACAAGGATGTAGACATCTGGACATGAACATCTGCTCAAAAGTCAGTGATCCATTTGGGAGACCCTAGAGAAAGAATTAGTGTCAATCTGATATTTGGTGATAAATGATAAATACCAAAATCCAATGTGAGACTAGAGATAGTAACAAAATTGGTAAATTGTGTGAAAACTGAGTGACCCCAGTTATTAAGGCTATCTAAAGTCCTTGATGGCTGCTCAAAGCTGTTACATTAACATGAAAATAATTCTTCAATACCTAAAATATACCTACTAGCTTTTTCCAAAATGGAGACCCCATGTCTTTATCTGCAATATTCTTGTCTTTAGGTTCATGATTAGTCAACAATTTGTTCTTATTTATATCTTAGCTTTTTTTTTCAGCCACCAGGTTCCAGATGCTACCATGATGCCTACCTAAATTCCCTGGGCAGATGACCATACCATGTGTCTTGGAGTCCCGCCTCCCCAGATCCCTGCCTCAGGGAAAGAGAGAGACAGTCTGGGAGTATGGACTGAACTGCCAAGACCCATATTTAATGGAGAAGCAATGACAGAAGCCAGACCTTTCACCTTCTGCACCCCATAATGATCCTAGTTTCATACTCCCAGAGGGATAAAGAATAGGAAAGCTTTCAAGGGGGAGATGGGATAGGGAATTTTGGTGGTGGGAACTGTGTGGAATTATACCCCTCTTATCCTATGGTCTTGTCAATACCTCCATTTTATAAATAAAAATAAAATAAAATAAAAAGGAAATTATTCTCCAGCCTAAAAGTAACAGAATTCCTATCTGTTTCCTCACTCTGGCCTTATAACCTGGCTCCCTTAACTTCAGAGATTGAATAACCCAATAATCATCAGCAGGTGCCTTAGGCGCAAACCTTTATCTTTTTTTTTCCCCACTTCTTTCAACACATTGACTTCTGACTCCCAATTTGCCCAACTCTATGAGTCTATTTTGAACCTTCTTTCTCTTCAGGCAACTCTGACAGGCTCTCCTATCAAGCTCTTTGATTTCATTGATCTTTCTAGCTTCTACTACCACATCTAAAATAGGTTCCTTGACTTGTACTCTATGAGGCAGCTATAGATCTAAGAGATCTCTGGATTTAGGAAGTTTTTTTTTTTTGACCTTTAAAAGCTTTTAATACAAAAATACTCATATAGTTTTCCAAACAGTTCCCCACTTTGAATGCCCCCCACCCCTGTATTGAAATCTCCATTTCAGCACACTCCCCTCCCCCATGAACTTCAAGTTAAGCCTATCAGCACTGGAGACCCCATGTTCTTGGAAGGAGCCTGGCCTCTCACTGGACAAAGCTGTATTCACCCATGGGTCAAGAAGAACTTCCTTAAATTATAACTGTCCCCACTCACTGGACCCTTATTATATGTTGGGTCCTAACTACCACAGACACCTTCTGCATAAAGTTTCATTTAATGTCAACAATGCCTTAGTGAGAAAATTATTATTGGAATTTTACTGATAAAAAAAGACTTGGGCTGGGGAGACAGCATGATGGTTATGCAAAGAGCCTCTTATGCCTGAGGCTCCAAGGTCCCAGGTTCAATCCCCAGCACCATCATAAACCAGAGCTGGGCAGTGCTCTGGTCTAAAAAAAAAAAAAAAAGACTTAGAAGTTAAAGAACAAAAATGACATAGCTTATAAAGATACAAGAATATGAGGATTATAATGCTAGATAGTTCTATTCCAACACAGTTTCTTTATCAAGTGTTAAATATGAATGATTCCAAGGTGATTTTTTTTTCTTATCACATTATATAATGGTAAATTTAACACAGCTGTTTGAATTATTTTGGTGCCCAGCTAAATATCTTCTGAAGATAGACTATATATCATTATGAATAGGTCATGTGGAAAATAAAGTTCATAATCTTACTTCTGATGTATGTTTGTAACTTTCTAAAGGACAGTTTATTAATATGCCTCAAAAGTTTTAGGTCTCAAAAGTCTTCATTAATCTTGATAGAGCAATTTTAGTTCTCAAAACATATGCCAAGAAAGTCTTCCTTGAAAGGGCCAGGCAGTGGGACACCTAGCTAAGCACACACAAATGCTACAAGTCTATTTCACTGTGCTAACATTTACACCAGTAGAGCAAGAGAAATAGCGGTACAAATTGCAGACATTTTAGAACAAGTCAAAGAAGTGACACAAAACTGTACTAATGACCACACACGTTTCACCACATAACTTGCAGTTAAGAAAGATGATAGTGTTGCTTTTATTCAATCAGAACAGACTTTTTATTGCTATATACACCACAGAATTGCCTCAAGACATGAATGATATATGTCTCTGACAAATATTATTACAGTAAGTTTAACATATACCATTACACTTCACTATATATATTTTTCCTGTGACATATACTTTTTCTTTTTTTTTTTTTTTTACCAGAGTACTGTTCAGCTCTGGCTTATAGTGGTGTGGGGGATTGAACCTGGGACTTTGGAGCCTCAGGCATGAGAGTCTGTTTGCATAAACATTATGCTACTGACCCCTGACCCTCCACCTGTGACATATACTTTTAAGATCTGCATTCCCCGAGAGCTACAGACATCTAATTTAAGATAAGAGAGTCCAAAACATTAAATGGAGAAAGGAGATTCTTTACAACAAATGTGAGAGAGTTGAGTTGGAATGTGTAGAAGAATGAAACTGGATACCACATTTCACCACTTACAAAAGCAAGCTCCAAGTGGCTCAAAGATATGGATGTTAGGTCAACTTCCATCATCCTGAGCAAAAAATTTCATTATTATTTTGACACCAGGGTTTTCACTGTGGTTTCATGCCTATGTGATTCCACCACTTCCAATGAACAGTTTTTAGACACAGAATGACAGACAGGGAGAGAAGAGACACACAGAGAGGAGAGTTACCAAGCACTCACTAAAACTCATGGAGCTTTCCTTTTTCATGATGTTCCCAGGTGGTGGTAGGGGGGTTGAGCCTGAATCTTCAAGAATATTAAGGTGTATACTCTACCAAGTGAGCTATCTCCAAGTCCCCTAACAATAACTTTAAGGTCAGCAACAATCCAAACAGTGGTGGAGTGTTAGAATGGTCTATATGTTGTGTCCATTTAGCTACTTGATAGATCAAAATCTAAGCCACTGGACTTAGATTTGTTTGGAGTTCTGGACTCCAACAGAACGAGGATAAATGGAGTAGGTCTGAATACTTGCATATATTTTACTACCTATCTAAACTTCAGTTTCCTCTTCCAAAAACGTGAGAATACTTAAGAGTTAATATAAAATGCTTGCTTGCTACTGTGCCTTTTATATTGCATTATCAGATGATAATAATAGTATTATATTATTAGTGTTATTGCTTGTGATGTGATTCTAGACATTAACTCTACATTTATTTCTGTTTTTCCTTAGACTTCATTATATTGGGTAGCAGTGACTACTTTAGTTTCTAGTCAAATTACATTAAAAGACTGTTTTTTTATATTTAATCAGTAATATACAGGGCCTGAAAGGCAAATTCTCAATATAGCTTAAAAGAAAAAGGGGCAGGGATTATATAAACCACAGGCTAGATAGCCTGAAGATAATTTAGAGAGAGAAACCTAGAGTGATTGTTCAATGATATATCATACTTCATAAAGAGAAGGTGAGTAGAAGGAGTGAGGGAGAGGGAGATTTGAAGTCATATCTGCTAGTCTCATGGTTTTATTTCAATTTGGCTGGAAGTAGAGCTTTATGGAGTAGATCACATATTCTTACTTCAAAATGGAAGGGAAAATAAGTGGACCTTTTCTCTAATTTTATTTACAATGTCCAATGGTATCCCTTCTTGGTGCTTGATATTTGCATTGGTTTCTTGGCTCTCACTTAGTCAGAAAGCTAAAAACAAACAAACGAAAACAAACAGAACAACAAAACAAACCTAATGACCACTAGAACCATACAAACAGAAAATATAGCAGAAATAGCCATTTGTAGACCCAGAGTAATTTATTTCATGTTTCACTCCCACCCCCAGGTTAAAATATTTGATCTGGGAAAAGAAAAGACTACTCTCTTCATTGCTTAAATGTTTTCTTTCATCAAATTTACAATTCCAGGAAAAAAAAAAAAAGACCCCTTTCAGACTTTTCCCATGGCTGAGGAGAGATCTAAGCCTTTTTCTAAAAAGAAAAACAAAGTAATTGGAAAGTCTTCTATTTGATTGTTTGAAACATTAGATCATAAATTATCTGCTATAATACCACATATATCTCCTAGAATTCAGATGATGAAAAAATTCTACAGAGTAAGTTTTGGTAAAACTTGAATAAAATTATCCTTTCATATTGTTATGATATCTGAGAAGGTTTGCATATCACTCTAACCAAAACCTTGGAAATGCAACAGGCTGACATGTACCTCACCTATCTCCACAGAGAAAGGAAGGCAGTAAAACTACAGATGTCCCAAGCATCATATTATGTTATCAAGCCTTCATCTTTCTGAACCTCAGTTTTTCAGTATGTGTCTAAGATTGAAAGACTTGAACTTAAGATCTCGGGTGTTCTCTCATGACTGGAAAAAGGACTAGAAAGCTGGATCAGGGAAGAGAGTAGCTCCCTAATATGGGAAAGGGGTATAAATATTGTTGACTGTAAACCCCATTGATTTGATGTGATCTAGGGCCCACATTGAGCTTAGGAGCCTTTTTCCAGCCATGACATCATCTCCCCAGACAATAACTTGGATCCACCTGCATATCAGATTTCAGGCTCAGGGGAAAAAAGAAAAAAAAAAAAAACAACCCAACAACTAGTATATCCTCAGGCCTTTTGGAATATAACTAAAATATGCCTACTAGCTATCTACAAAATAGAGGGCCCACTAACTCTTCAACTGCATTATGCCAGCCTTTAAGTCCATGATTGGTCAACAATTTGTTTGGCTTTGTATGTTAACTCTCTTGGCAACCACCAGGTTCCAGATGCTAGCAGGATGCTGGACAGACAACCCCACCAATGTCTCCTGGAGCTCCACTTCCTCAGAGCCCTTCCCCACCAGGGAAAGAGAGAGACAGGCTGGGAGTATGGATCGACCTGTCAATGCCCATGTTCAGCGGAGAAGCAATTACAGAAGGCACACCTTCAGCCTTCTGCATCCCACAATGACCTTGGGTCCATACTCCCAGAGGGTTAAAGAATAGGAAAGCTATCAGGGGAGGGGATGGGATACAAAGTTCTGGTGGTGGGAACTGTGTGGAGTTGTAACCCTCTTATCCTATGGTTTAGTTAGTTTTTTTATAAATAAAAAATTTAAAAAAAAAGAATTTCAGGGAACAAAAAAGATCTTGGGTGTTTCACTGAGCTCTGAAATTTGATTCTTAGTTTGTTTTTGTACTTGAATATTTGCCTTATCACCTAGTGGATTTCTCTACATAGTTGCTATTAAATTCCTTCCTTTGCTTTTATTCTGATGGAAGCACAGGGACTCTTTTCATGGACCTATGCTTATCATGTCTGGCACCCATAGCTCAGCAGTTCCTCAACTTGTTTACTCCTCTTTCCAAAAACTGACCTCTAGTGTCCTCCAAAATGCCTCTACACTGATAAGAAGACGAATCTTCACCTCTAGGCCTAATGATGTCATACCACATAATAGTAGTAGACTGGGACATTTGACAATACTGTGTGATGTCTTTTAAACAATTGTAAAATCCTGTTTAAAATGACATTTTAAGATGCACAACTTAAAAAATTCATAAAATGAGAGAGGTCAGATGAATGACCATATACTAAATTGGACCTTGCCAAAATCAACAGGAGAGTAAACAGTCCTAGCACAGAGCTGACTTCAGTTAAACATATGTTAAAGTATTCTTTAAAATCCCTGCTGGGTTGGAGTGTTAGAAAGATAAATACTGGGAGTAGAGCAGTAGTGCAGTGGGTTAAGTGCATGTGGCACAAAGCGCAAGGACCGAAGCGCAAGGACCGGAGTAAGGATCCCGGTTCGAGCCCCTGGCTCCCCACCTGAAGGGAAGTCACTTCACAAGCAGTGAAGCAGGTCTGCAGGTGTCTATCTTTCTCTCCTGCTCTCTGTCTTCCCCTCCTCTCTCCATTTCTCTCTGTCCTATCCAACAATGATAACAACAACAATAATAACTACAACAATAAAACAACAAGGGCAACAAGAGGGAATAAATTAAAAAAAGATAAATATTCTGAATAAGTACTCAGAATTTGATAGTTAATACTTGCTTTCATAATTTATTGTAGTCTTTTCCAAGTAGGTATTCAGTTGTGCAGGAAGCAAATATCAGGTAAAGCCCACATATTTACTCTAGAATAAAACAAATAGGACGTGGATCGGTCAGAATAACCTGCCTTCTTCTGATGGCAGCTCAGAGTTCTTCAAGGAGACCTGCCTCCTCAGAGGACTTCAAAGCTTGTTTGAAAGAGAAACAGCCTCTCCAAAATGGATCTTCAAAGATGGCAAAGTGCTGCAGAACAGCTTTAAATCTGCAATTTTTCTCCTATGGCATTTTAAGTACAACAGATGGATCTTCATAATTAGCATCACATTTGCATTTTTCTCTCCACCAAAAAAAAGTGCTAATAATCTTAGAAGGAGAATTAAAAAGCATCATTCCATCATATTTTTATCGATCGTATTTATAATTTGTATGCCAGGTCTTCTTTATGGCCCCTCTAACTTCCCACCCGCTCTTACTGAAGGAACAAATATACAAATGAGCAGATGAGCAGAGTAGTTCCTTGGGAGCACCAACTTGCAAAGGAGTTCAGGACTAGAACTAGAAGGGCCTGATAAAGTAAAAGAAATATGGAAATTCAGAGACAGCTTAAGGTGCATCCATGTAATTTCCTCCGACAGAATAGGTCTATTTATTTTTTGTGGACTTTTCTGTAAACCTCCCTTCCTCTCCTAATGCTGTATAATTCCCACCACACAGAACCATTTAGTTTAAAGGTGCTAATATATAAATTAAATCACTGACCAAATTGCCCTCATGGGCAAGCTACCCCACTCTGTGGCTTATGTCAGCAGTAGTGGTGCCAGGTAGTGATGCATCTGGCTGAGTGTACATCTTGCCGTGTGCAAGGATCCTTGTTCAAGACCCTGGTCCCCACCTGCGAGGGAAAGTTTTACAAGCAGTGAAGTAGTGCTGTAGTGCTGTATGTGTTTATCTGTCCTCTTTTCTATGTCTCCCTCCTCTCTCAATTTCTCTCTGGTCTATCAAATAATAATAATAATAATAAAATAAAGGAAAAAGGTGGCTGGGAGTGATGGATTTGTGGTCCAGTCACCAAGCCCCAATGATCAACCTGGTGACAATTAAAAACAAATAAACAAGAACTAGCATGGGGCACAGTGGTTTAGTAGAGGCCACCTGTAGCCACAGAGCATTAAGCAGTGGGAAGAGGTCCTGGAGCACTGTGCAAGGAAGGTAACCCCCCCAGGAGAACTGGGTCAGTAGAAACATGGATCTATTCAATCATGTGTGTAACAGCCTGGTAATTCTCCTGCAAGGTTGGTATCATCGTTTTTGTATGGCCAGAGAAACTAAAACTAAGAGAAGTATAATATCTTGCTTAAAGCACTCCATTATGATGGCAAAGCCACGATTTTAATGCAGGTCCTTCTCACCAGCAAACTGTACTTTTATGATAAGCTTGCCAGTTTGACTTGCTAACCACATGCCATAATGCTGTCCTGGTAATGAATTTGTTTTGATTCATTCTTACCCAATTCTCCTTAATCAATGCTGTACCATTGCAAGTCACCTGGACATGAATTAGGAATGTGATCAATGACCATGAAACAGAAGTAAATAAGTCCAATAGGAAACTAAATCCCTGCGCCTTAAGCTCTTGAGGGCTCATTTCTACCCCAGTCAGTTAATAAGGCACAGACTATTAAGTAAACAAATTAAGGTCCCAATCCTTTCAAATCACACATTTGAAGCGACCCTTTATGGGAGGACAGACTAAATATGCACAGATTGTGTGTGTGTGTGTGTGTGTGTGTGTGTGTGTGTGTGTGTGTGTGTGTGTTTCTCCACTTAGCAATACTGAAGGAGGCACTCTGAATATCCCCAAACAGAAAACTATGAGTTACAATCTTATTGGATACTCTTGCAATAGTTATGCTTTTTTTTTTTGCTGTTTCTTTTCTTTCTATGTTGAAAATTATACATATATAACCTAGAAATCAGGGTATTTAAGGACATTTGTAGTTAGAGTGGCAATTTTTCATCAGATACATTGAATTCTATCCACAGGTAAAATTAGACTGCAGATTCTTGAGTTGGAGAGTATCCCCTATAAGGCATAAAGGGTATGAAATAAAAAGAAAACAATATGGGTCCCACATCAAATCGATGGGGTATTAGTTAACAAAATTCATATACTTTCCCCATATTTAGGAGCTACTCTCTTCCCTGATGCAGCTTTCTAGTCCTTTTTCCAAATATGACATCATCTTCCCAGAAAATAACCTGGGTCCACCTGCACATTAGATGTCAGGCTCAGGCAAAAACTAGTGAAGTCATGGGACCCTAAGGGAATATACCTAAGATAGACATACTAGCTTTTTTCAAGACAGGGACCCCAAATCTTCATATGCAATATTCTTACCTTTAGGTTCATGATTAGTCAACAATTTGTTCTGCTTTCTATCTTAATTATTTTTCAGCCACCAAGTTCCAGATGATACCATGATGCCAACCTGAATTCCCTGGGCAGAGGACCCCATCAGTGTTTCCTAGAGCCTCACCTCCCCAGATCCCTCCCCCACTAGGGAAAGAGAGAGACAGGCTGGGAGTATGGATCGACCTGCCAATGCCCATGTTCAGTGGGGAAGCAATTACAAAAGCCAGACCTTCCACCTTCTGTACCCCACAATGATCCTGGGCCCATACTCCCAGAGGGATAAAGAATAGGGAAGCTATAAAGGGAGGGGATGTGATAGGGATTTCTGGTGGTATGAATTGTGTTGAACTGTGTATCCCTCTTATCCTGTAGTCTTATCAATATTTCCATTTTATAAATAAGTAAAAAATAATAATAATAAGTAAATAATAGCATAACATGACAATAGCTCAAAAAGCCTTCCTTTCCCCAAATTTGCTGAGTCTAGAATTCAGACCTCTTTAAACTGAGTATGGTCTCCATGCAAGGATCAGTCCCACCATTCACATCTCACCTTTAATTTTATGGTGGAGACTGTTTTCCATATAAGAGGGGCATAACAGCAATGAGCCAAATATGCAAGCAGTTAAGCTTTTGTTACTGTGGACACCACTCTGGGCACATTAAAGACTAAATGGTATTATCCTGACCAGGAGATAATAACAATATCTGTGACTCAACTGCCAAGTCCAGCAAAGGCTAATGGTTAAGGGTTCAGTGATTCCAAAGCAGAAGAAACAAAAGGAATTACAAATACAAAATGTTTGATCATTTCTGCCATCTCTATATTAGTTTAATCATACCTGGCTCACTAGCCACAATGTTTAGCAAACAGTCTCACATATTTATAACAGAGTTGAGATTCAATGAGTCAAGTCACAAAATGCAAGCAACCAAACTCCCCATGGAGGAGAGATTTATCCAGGATCAGCGTCACAGATTATTGGCTTTCATACTTTATCTAAAAATGCATGAATCTTGCTGACCTCTTTTCTCAATCCAAGGAACATTAGAAGTCATAAATAAGTGTGAAGTGGGGTTAGGGCTTCATATAGAGTCAATAAAGGCCAAGAGAAGTAATAGCCATAATAATAGAGGAAACAAAAACCAGTCAGGCTGAGCAAAAGCTAAAAAAAAGGACACTATTCTGGAACAACACTATTTACAGAATTCAACAGGTTCTGCTGGCATCACAGTGTTTCCTGCATGGCAGAGGACTGATAGTCATTCTGGTATATGATTCACCAAGAAAAGTTCATTGTGCTTGGTTAGCCCACTTAACAAGTCAAACATTAATTCATTATAAAGATTTTTTTTTCCTGCCTCCAGGGTTATCATTAGGGCTCAGTGCCTGCACTACAAATTCACTACTCCTGGAGGCCATTTATCCCATTTTTATTGTCCTTGTTGTTGTTGTTTAACTGTTGTTATAGCTGTTGTTGTTGTTGGATAGGACAGAGAGAAATTGAGAGAGGAGGGGAAGACAGAGAGGAGGAGAGAAAGACAGACACCTGCAGCCCTGCTTCACTGCTTGTGAAGCAACCCCCCTGCAGGTGGGGAGCTGGGGGCCACACCATGTGCGCTTAACCCACTGTGCTACCACTCAGCCTCCAAATTAATTTTTTTAATTAATCCCACAGTTGTAAATTTAGTGTAGTGTTTGGAATCTAGAAATACTACCCTGACAAGCAGTAATAGTAATAATAATAATAATATCAAATATATTTGTTGGTTATGGATTAACCACTATACTATGCTAAGTGTTAAAAATGTACATTGTTCCTAATTCTCAAAATAGGAAAAAAAATTAGGTGTCATTATCTCTATAAATGAGAAGTCATAGATAGGAAAGGTAGATAACTAGCTCGTTTAGAATTACAGGATCAGAGACCAAGAAAAACAAAGGGCTTAGTTAGTCTGATGTTCATGATTTCACCCCACTGTACTTAACCTTGCACTGGAAGCATACAATGGGTAATTTCTGAGTTGGAACCATTTAGTAGTGGGGTTTTGGTCTATACCCTAGGTGAGTGTCACCTTTTGCTGGTTCAAAGCAGTAAGACATCAGTAATTTATTACTATATATACTATAGCTATATTCTACAGCTAAAAGTATTGATGCATAGTTCAAAGTGCTCTAGATCATTTTGTAATGATCATATTATATTATATTATATTATATTATATTATATTATATTATATTATATTATATTATATTATATTATATTATATTTTACTTAGGGGAATGATAAACTTAGAGTTTCAGCATATGGTATCTGCAGAGTGGGAAAGCCCAAAATAAAAAAATAGAAATAACAAAACTGCAGATTCACCATGAAGAGTTTACTTTAAGGGCCCTGGTCGTGGCACAACTGGTTGAGTACATATGTTACAATGTGCAAGCACCCAGTTCAAGTCCCTGACCCCCATCTGTAAAGGGAAAGCTTCACAAGTGGTGAAGCAGTGCTGCAGGTCTCTTTCTGTCTCTCTCCTTCTCTTCTCCCCTTTCCTCTCAATTTCTGGCTGTTTCTATCCAATGAATAAATAAAATATAATAAAAAAGAAGCTTACTACACACTAATACTATGCACTGGTACTCATTAAATTGTCATAATAACCCAGGATGTTTGCACCAAAGTCAAAATAAAAACGTGTCAATATTTTTTTCCCACTCAACAAATTCAACTATGTTAACTCATGTATTGAACATGAGTTAATAGAAAAGGAGAGATCTTTAAAAATAGCCCATGGAGCAAGTGAAAGAAAATATTAAGTTATGCTGTAATTTTTGTGTATATATATAAAAAAAGCACGTCAAGGGGCCAGGTGGTGGCGTACCTGGTTGCACATCCATGTCACATTGTGCAACCTGGGTTCAAGCCCCCAGTCTCCACTTGCATGGGGGAAGCTTTGCAAGTGGTGAAGCAGGGCTGCAGGTGTCTCTCTGTCTCTCTGCCTCTCAATCTCTCCCACCCCTCTCAATTTCTGGCTGTCTCAATAAAGATAATTTTTTTAAAAAATTTTTAAAAGCACATACAAACCACAAACTTTGTTTGTACTGCAACTAACATTCTAGGTCATCAGTGGTAGAAAAAAAGAGAAAAACATCAAATGGCATTATACTTTTATTATAAAAACATTTTTTTCCAAACTGGGCACATGTCTTTTGGCTTCATAAAATTAATATTTATAGCAATTGGTTATTTTTTTCTGAGAAACAACTTGCATTCAAACTATTACATAACCTTGACAAAGTGAAAATTATTCACAGGAAGCTACTAAAATACTTGCACTATTTGGAGGCTATTAAACAAACTCATTTTGTAATAAAACATATGCTATTTAAAAGATTAAAGTACTATACTTTGAAAATAGATAAATCTCTTTATAGCATGTTGTTTACACCAAGCATGTTATTATATCGCTAATCTCATTATTAACCAGTTCTATTAGCAGATGTCTTTACAGCTAGGGTTCTTTTTCTAGTAAGTCTCAAGCAGAATTAACACAAGCATGTTTCATTTTTTTGTTTGTTTCTACCTATATCAAGTAAAATGCTTCACGAACATTCCTAAAGATTCAAGAATATTCAAACATCTCTGCTAAATTTGGGGTGAAAAATCCTGTCTCAATGATGTGAATGAACTATGGGGGGGGAAGCAAAACTATAGGGTGTGTGTGTGTGTGTGTGTGTGAGAGAGAGAGAGAGAGAGAGAGAGAAAGAGAGAGAGACCTAGTTGAGAGCTCTCATTACCATGTTCAAGAATCCAGGTTCAAGTTTCTGATCCCTACCTGTGGGGTGGAGGGAAGCTTCATGAATAGTGAAGCAGTGGTGCAGGTCTCTCTCTGGATCACTCCCTTTCTAACTCTCCCTCCTCTCTTGATTTGTCTCTGTTCTATCAAAGAAAGAAATATGTTCCATGTATAGCTACCAATTTAAAAAAAAAAAAGAGGAAGAATGTACTATAAAACATAGAGCTTGGGAGTTGAGCGGTAGTGCAGAGGGTTAAGCGCACGTGGTGCAAAGCGCAAAGACTAGCATAAAGATCCTGGTTTGAGTCCCTGGCTCCCCACCTGCAGGGGAGTCACTTCACAAGCGGTGAAGCAGGTCTGCAGGTGTCTGTCTTTCTCTCTTCCTCCTCTCTCCCTTTCTCTCTGTCCTATCCAACAACAACAATATCAGTAACAACAATAATAACTACAACAACAATAATGACAAGGTCAACAAAAGGGAAAATAAATAAATTAAAAAACAAACAAACAAACAAAGAGCTTAAAAAAGGCCAGTAGATTTCCTGACTAGGGCTCCGGGAGATGAGGTGGCCTGGTAGTAAACCAAAGAGCCATCATTAAAGTATGCCAGTATCTTGCCCTTATCCAGATTATGTAGTCCTTACATTGTCTAACAAGGTTAGCCTTGGAGTGATTGAGGGAAGTGAAATAGGAAGTAGGTGAGGAGGTTATCTGGGTCTATGTTGAAACTATCTGATTAAGTATTTGTTATCTTTTTATGTCTTTCTACTTGCTTGCTGCGCTAAACTATTGTGCACTTTTGATTCAAGGCATATGTTTTCCCCTAACTTATGGAAACATGTGTACATGTGTTCTGTCTCTTGGGCCCTGGTTCATATCTAGGTGTTAGGGCTTTATTAAGAAGTGCACTACCCAAAATGGAATGAAGGAGTCCTATGAGCTAGGAATGGTCTTACCAGAGTACTGGAGCTGAAGGGTTGACATCGCAGGCCCCTCTCTCCACTGCCACTGGTCATCTCCATCAGGAACAACATAATGAACCCCTATGTGGGCCCCTATAGGTCCTTGCCCTCATTGTGGATCAACAATGGTAGGGAATTCCCCATTCTCGAAAGGGAGGTAGGAACAAAATCCTCTACCACTCGAGGAAGATGGGTCTGGCAGCCTAGAACATTCCTAGCTATGATCACAGAATGTGAGCTCCAACCTACAGGGATGCAGAGGTTACACAGGCTCCAGCAATGAACATAGGCCCCCGATCAAATGGATGGGGTTTACAGTTAATGGTACTTATATGCTTTTCCCATATTTGGGAGCTATTCTCTTCCCTGATCCAGCTTTCTAGTCCTGTTTCCAACCCTGACACCATCTCCCTAGATAATACCCACCTTTGGCCCACCTGCATGTTAACTGTCAGGCTCATGTAAAAATTAGTAAAGTCATGGGCCCCTTGGAAAATACCTAAAATAGACCTACTAACTTTTTCCAAAATGGAAACCCCAAATCTCATATGTTATATTCTTGCCTTTAGGTTCCAGATTACTAAACAACTTGTTCTTCTTTCTATCTTAATGCTTTTCTCAGACACCAAGTTGCAGATGCTAATATGACGCCAACCTGACTCCCCCAGGCAGATGACCTCAATAGTGTACCCTGGAACTACATCTCTCCGGAGACCTGCTCCATTAAGGAAAAAGAGAGACAGGCTGGGAGTATGGACTGACCTCCCAATGCCCATGCTCAGTGGAGAAGCAATTACAGAATCCAGACCTTCCATCTTCTTCACCCCACAATGATCCTAGGTCCATACTTCCAGAGAGATAAAGAATAGGAAAACTATCAGGGGAGGTGATGGAATACGGAACTGTAGTGGTGGGAAATGTGTGGAATTTTACCCCTATTATCCTATGGTTCTGTAAATATTTTCTATTTTATAAATAAATAAATTTTTTAAAAAGTAAAGGGAGAGAGACAGACCTGCAGCCCTACTTCACCACTTGTAAAGCTTTCTCCTGTAGGTGGGGGCCAGGGGCTTGAACCAGGGTCCCTGCAGACTGTAACATGTGTGCTCAACCAGGTACCCCACCACCCAGCCCTGTTAAGATTTTTTTCATTTACATATTAGTTTCTATATAATTTATTTCATTTATTTTTAATTATATTCTTTTCACACACACACACACACACACACACACACACACACACACACACACGCCAATAGAACTACACCAGCTGGTCCCACTCCCCCCATCAGGTTTCCCAGAGACATAAGTCAACCCACAGGACACCTGAGATTTAGTCCAGACACTGGACAAAGAAATCTCTCCAGAACCCTGCCCTTTCAGAAGCTTTTCAGGGACATTTAGGATAGAGAGAGACCCGTTGACTTTGCTCACCTCTTTGCCCTGGGCAGAGATACACACAATGCCATGTTTTCCTTAGCTTAGCTTATGGAGCTGGGTCATTTCCCCTGCAAAGTGGGTAGGTCCTTAGTGGTGTTACTTGCAGAGGTACATTTAAGTGATGACTTTGTGGTTATGGCTTAAGACAAGGCTAGTTTAATTATTCAAATGAAATATTTCAGCAACATGCCAGTGAGTGTACATGAGTGCAGTTAAAAAAAAAAAGGCAGTGTCAGGCTAATTAAGAAAGATTAATGAAGATACATCAACTTTAGGCTTATGGAGTATTTTTTTATATGTCTTGAAGAATATCATGATGTGCATACAGTACCTTTCATCTAAAAATACAGAAACCCTTATCTTGAAAAGCAATTAAGAATTTTTATGTATCGTGTTTTTATAGTGCTGATTTTTTTTTTAAATTACACTAAAGATTTTATTTAATTTTAATTAAACCACATGGCTCTGGCAAAACAGTATTTTATTATCCTCTCCTGTGGAGTATAAAGAAATGGAAACGGAATGGGAATGGGGCCAAAGAAAGCAGTCACTAGGTAGGGTGTGTGCCTTATCACACACAGGGCCCACATTCAAGTCCCAACACCAAGAGTACCAGAGGAAGCTCTAGTACTGTGGTGTCCTCTCTCTCTCTCTCTCTCTCTCTCTGTCTGTCTCTCTCTCTCTCTTCTTCTCGTTATCTGAATCAAAAAGTGGCAGGAGTGATAAAATCACACATGAGCAAGATGCTGGCTTTGATAAACAAAATGAAGATGACAAAATGAAAAATTAAGCCATATAACTGGTCATGGAGTTATTCTACTTTTTTCTTTTCTCTCATCACTAACTTCCTGTTCTGAAGTGTCACTGCTCCCCTTGGGAAGGCAGACTATTTATTTATTTTAAACACAAAGCCAGACCCATGTCTACTCTTTTATTTTTAAGATTTATCTAGTGAGAGATACAGAGGAAATACCTCTGGCCATAGGTACTGGGAATTAAATCTGGGGTGTGTGTGTGTGTGTGTGTGTGTGTGTGTGTGTGTGTATCTGTGTGGTGGGTGGGTAGGGGATGAAGTTTGCAAAACATGTGATCTATCCACTCACCTCCTCAGTCACTTCAATTCAATAATAGAGCTGTGCATTAGAGAAGACAGGTGGACCACTGCAAAATTTTTATCAAGACTAAAGAAAACATGTGGCTCCAGAGCTAAAAGAAAAAAGGGAACAAGACAACAAATAACCCCATCCAAAAATGGGGGGAGGACATGGACAGAATATTCACCACAGAAGAGATCCAAAAGGCTGAGAAACACATGAAAAAATGCTCCAAGTCTCTGATTGTCAGAGAAATGCAAATCAAGACAACAATGAGATACCACTTCACTCCGGTGAGAATGTCATACATCAGAAAAGGTAACAGCAGCAAATGCTGGAGAGGGTGTGGGGTCAAAAGAACCCTCCTGCACTGCTGGTGGGAATGTAAATTGGTTCAACCTCTGTGGAGAACAGTCTGGAGAACTCTCAGAAGGCTAGAAATGGACCTACCCTATGATCCTGCAATTCCTCTCCTGGGGTTATATCCTAAGGAACCCAACACATCCATCCAAAAAAGATCTGTGTACACATATGTTCTTAGCAGCACAGTTTGTAATAGCCAAAACCTGGAAGCAACCTAGTTGTCCAACAACAGATGAGTGGCTGAGCAAATTGTGGTATATATATACATAGTGGAATACTACTCAGCTGTAAAAAATGGTGACTTCTCCGTTTTCAGCTGATCTTGGATGGACCTTGAAAAAATCATATTGAGTGAAGTAAGTCAGAAACAGAAGGATGAATATGGGATGATCTCACTCTCAGGCAGAAGTTGAAAAACAAGATCAGAAAACAAAAACAAAAACATTAGAACCTGAAATGGAATTGGCATATCGCACCAAGTAAAAGACTCTGGGGTGAGAATACAGGTCCAAGAAGGATGACAGTGGACCTAGTAGGGGTTGTATTGTTATATGGGAAACTGGGGAATGTTATGCATGTACAAACTATTGTATTTACTGTTGAATGTAAAACATTAATTCCCCAATAAAGAGAAAAAAAAGGAAAAAGGGAGTCCATCCTCTTTTCAATATACTAAGCCAATAACCACCAGCAAGAGCTGGGGCAATGTCAAAGAAGAGGCTGAGATGTTAAAAGTCAGCACATTCCTATTGAAATGTAGCCCTATTGAGGCTCCTTTACTATTTCACCACAGGCAAATGCATTGATTTTGGAGTTATCTGCTGCTTTAATGGTTCAACCCAATTGTACTTCGTTCCTATAGGTAACCAAGAACTGACCCCAAAATTGAGAATTTAAAGGACACTACTTCTCAACTCCCACTATAGTTTGTCTCTTTTATGTATTACTATACCTCTCCAAAATAAAGACCACAGAACAATGAAATTAACATTATTGGGCTCTATGGTTAAACTTTTAGAATAAAGTCCAGTACCTCTAGGTTTTCTCCATTGAGAGCACTCTTAATTTTTCTCTTCATAACATGTTCTTAAAGTTGTGATCAAGGGATGCCTAGGTATTGAGTTCCCTTGAAGAATAAGACTGGTGTCCTTCTTGTTGCAATACCACTTAGCATTAATGCTTTAAAGGAATCTTTTTTTTTTGTATATAGGATGTTTTGTTATACATAGATATCACTCTGCATTTCTCAGCAATACTGTTTGAAGATTAAATATATGATATTCCCACCCAAAAGAGCCCAATGCATATAATTGTTGGCATTTTAACTTATTTGGAAAAATTATCATTATCACTGTATTATTGTAGAGTGGCCATCACTATTATTAATACTACATTATTATTATTATTATTATTATTATCCCTTTAAAGTATAGTTTCAGTAAAAGTCAAGCAATGTTCAGTTTTGCATTGTGTAACTCATTTAGTAAAATTCACTCATCTCCCATAGCTGCTACAAACTGGTAAGCAGGAGTGGCCCTGACCCCTAACTTACTCTAGGCAAGAGATTAAAGAACTGGTTGAAATTTTACACCATGTTATAAACTGACTGAATATTAAGGAATATTCTGTTCTCATCACAGAAGAAAAGGTATGTGCCTCTGTTGCTTTATAACATTAATATTTTATGCATAATTAAATCATCTTAGCTAATAATGCCCACTTTCCATTTTGTTAAAAAATAATGGCCAGTACTCTAAATTTCCCAGAATTTCATTAGTTCCAGAGAGAGTGTGTGTGTGTGGGCACACATGCTAGTAAAAAGCAGGAATGACTCCTGCTCAGAAGCTTACGGAAGAGAAATGGTTTATGAGAGCAATAACCTGATTTCATTTCACAAGGGAGCACAACTTTTAAATCTGTGGCTACTTCTCAGGGCAGATGTTTATCAAATGTTACAAGTCATCAGCAGCACGTGAGAGTAGGGGGAAAAGATAGTATTTTTTATTAATAATTTTAACAACACAGAACTGATGCTGCTATTTAAATAAATACATATAAAAAGGATAAAAATCATAGAAATTTGTTCAAATTTATGAGTCAATCTTTGTGTTATCTGTACACACACACACACACACACACACACACACACACACACACTCACCACACCTTAACCCACCACCCACCCACTCATCCACACCTCTGAAATCTATGGAAGGGTAAGATTAGCATCTCTTAAACAATCTACAAAGTACACAAATATATTCAGGATGATTGCTAACTCTTAGAATTTTGACTGCCAGAGGCTAGACATAGTAAAAGCTGTCATGTTTTGCAAATCATGGGTAACAAGGAAATAAGCAGTCTATTAGTAATCAAGAGAGTGACATAAGTTTCCTGGGGGGAAGTCATTGTAGATATACTTGAACTCATATCATGACAAGTGTGAGTTACAGAATCACCAACCTGAGTCAACTCTTCCTGGATATAACCTGTGATTGGTGGAAAAGTAAGCCCTTTCAGAGATAGATTTATTCCTCTAGAATTTAGAGCAGATTAATAAACCAATCATTCAATAATTTGGGTTCTTTCTCATGTCCTCAAGCAGTTGATCTCAAGTAGAAAAAAAATTCCACACCTGAGCAGTGTTCCAAATATAGAAATCCAATAATGTAAATAAGCACCTAAATTATTGAGCACAAAGTGAGTCATACACACCAAGACACATCATTATAAAACTATCCAAAACCAAAGACAAGGAAAAAAATATTTCAGGCTGCCACAGAAAGGAATAAACTCACATATAAAAGAGGAACCATCAGGCTTTCATCAGATTTCTTATCACAAACCCTAGAGGCAAGGAGGGAGTGGAAAGGCATGCTCAAAGTATTAAAATATAAGAATGGCCAGCCATGAATTCTGTATCCTGCTAAATTATCTTTCAAATATGAGGCAGAAATAAAGATCTTTTCAAACTCTTATAGTTCAAGAAGACAGAGAAATCAAGTAAAAATGAGCAAAAAATTTGGATACATTATAAAAGAAAGTACACAAATGAATAAGTGAGTAAAATTATATTCAATGTCACCAGTCATTAGGGAAGCATAAATTAAAATCACAGTGAAATATACCTAAATGACTACTTAGCTGGTTATAATGTAAAAATAGACAATGTCAAATGCTCGAAAGATTATGGACCAAGTAGAATTCTCATGTGTTGCTTGTATGAATGAAAAATGATCTGATACTTAAGATAAAAGTATGATAGTATCTTATCAAACTATAGATACACATACCATGCTACACAGCAATTTTCTTACCAAGGATTTATCAAATATAGGAAAAAAAAACCCTTAAGTATTCACAAAGGTAAAACCATGGTTACAAGAGGAGTGTAAGGGTCAACTTAAAAAGGACACAAAGAGGAGGCCAGGCAGTAGTGTTAAGTCCACTTAGTACAGAGCACAAGAACCAGTGCAAGGATCCCGGTTTGACTCCCTGGCTCCCCACCAGCAGGAGGGTTGCTTCACAAGTGATGAAGCAGGTCTGCAGGTGTCTAACTTTCTCTCCATCTCTATCTTCCCCTTCCCTCTCAATTTCTCTCTGTCCTATCCAACAACAACAACAACAATAAAAGCAACAATGGGGGGGTGAGTAGATGGCCACCAGGAGCAGTGACTTTGTAGTGCAAGCAGGCACTGAGCCCCAGTGATAACCTTGGAGAGAAAAAAAAAAGACACAAAGAAACTCATTAAGCTTAAGGACTTAGTCATGGTGAAAATAATGTATATACTACTAACATTCATTAAGTCACATAATAAAAAATAAGTGGATTTTATTGTGTAATACCATTGGAAATGGAATATTATTATAATTTAAAAATATTTTTACT
This sequence comes from Erinaceus europaeus, assembly GCF_950295315.1. Lineage (NCBI taxonomy): Eukaryota > Metazoa > Chordata > Mammalia > Eulipotyphla > Erinaceidae > Erinaceus > Erinaceus europaeus. Next base: position 85,898,102 of record NC_080168.1, on the reverse strand, counting down.
TTTTTTTGTAGAAGCAGAGAGACACTGATATTTAAGGAGGAGATAGAGAAGAAGAAAGAAAAGAAGCACTATTTCATCACTCCTGAAGCTTCTTCCCCCCTGAAGATGGGGATCAGGAGCTTGAACTCAGGTCCTTGCACACTGCAACATGTGTGCTCTACTGAGTGTGCCACCACTTGGTCCTAGAAATTGAATGTTAACTAAATCTTTCTCTTTGTGTGTGTGTGTGGGGTGTGTGTAAGGAAATTACAAGTTCCAGAGAAAACTTGCAGAGAATAACAGTGTGAGGTCAAGATGTTAAGAGAAGAGTGATCAGAAATCCAGACTCTAAAATGTCAATTTCAGCACAAGCCAACTTTCCAACACTATAAATATCATCCAGGAGCATTTTATTTGTGGAAAGACATTTATCAAGGAAAGTTAGACAGTGGGCTCTGGAAACATTACATCACACAAAGACGAAAGTGTTCAATCCTATAAGATTTCCAATAACAGATTGCCCGGGAAATGGAAGTGAAGAGGATGGAAGGGGTGGACAGACTAGAAAGAGAGCCAACTGGGGGTGGGGGCAGGATAATGCCAACCTGGAGAAAGAAAGTAGGTTGTTTTCGCCGGGCTGGCTTCACGGGCGGGTAACAGATGACCAGGGACTCATGGTTGAGCTGTAGGCAGTATCTCTTTATTCATGCAGGACGCAGCACAATCTAAGACGAGCTAAGCTAAACTCAAGTACCCTAAAACTCACAATGCTGTCTTTATATATACTTGCCAAGTAGGGTGGAAACAGGATGTGACATAGAGAGGGTGGAGAGAAAAGTGACTGGTGAAAATCAGAGTGTGACAAGGAGGGGGCAGAGCAGGCGAGAATCCTATCACTGAACCACCAATGCCCTGGAGGGAGTGCTTTATGTAAATGTAAAAGTGATTTATGTAAATAGACCAAAGCTTTGAATGGGATTAAATCTATCCCTCTATAGGCATATGGTTAAGCAGAAGCCAGGGGGAGCTGGCATACTATCCAACAAAAGTAGACAATAAATAATTCAGTAGAAAAATAGCTGGTGAGAAATGGTTAAGACAAAAGTAGGGCTGGGCAGTGGCACACTTAATGGAGTACAGATGTTAACAGTGTACAGGGACCTGGGCTCAAGGTCCTGGTTCCCACCTGCAGAAAGGAAGCTTCTTAAGTAGGGAAGCAGTGCCGCAGGTATCTCTCTCTCTCCTCTTTCTCCCTCTCTCTCTCCACCTTCCCTCTCAATTTGTCTCTGTCTTTATCCAAATGAATCCATGAATAAAATACAGAAGTAAATAAAAATTTTGAAAATAAAAATGTGAGGATCTGAATGATGCCAAAAAAAAAAAAAAGGATGTGTGGATAAAAATGTTATGGTAAACTACAATAAGCAGAGTCAGAAACCAAACAGAATGGGTAACGAGAGAAAAATACGAAAACTGCTGATGAAGAAAAAAAAAATAAAGGTAAAGAGAAGTCTAAATTTGAAGGGGAATGTGAGAGAATCCTAGGTTTAATCTCTCACACCACCATAAACCAGAGCTGATCAGTGCTTTGATAAGGTAGCTATTTACAAAATGGAGGACCCCCCCCAACTCTTCATTTGCATTATGCCAGCCTTTAGGTCCATGACTGATTAACAATTTGTTTGGCTTTGTATGTTAACTCTCTTTTCACCCACCAGGTGCCAGATGCTAGCATGATGCCAACCAAACTTCCCTGGACAGACAACCCCACCAATGTGTCCTGGAGCCCTGCTTCCCTAGACCCATTCCCCACTAGGGAAAGAGAGAGACAGGCTGGGAGTATGGATCAACCTGTCAACACCCATGTTCAGCAGGGAAGCAATTACAGAAGCCAGACCTTCAGCCTTCTGCATCCCACAATGACCTTGGGTCCATACTCCCAGAGGGTTAAAGAATAGGAAAGCTATCAGGGGAGGGGATGGGATACAGAGTCCTGGTGGTGGGAACTGTGTGGAGTTGTACTCCTCTTATCCTATGGTTTAGTCAATGTTTCCTTTTTATAAATAAAAAATAAAATAAATAAAATGATTCAAGAATCCAGTGGTGGAATGGGTGGTGGCAGACCTGGCTGAGCACACATTACCAGGCACAAGGACCCCAGTCCTCACCTGCAGGGGGTAAGCTTCATAGAGTTGAAGTAATGCTGCAGGTGCCTCTCTGTCTCCCCTTTTCCTTCTTATTTTCTCTGTTTTATCAAATAAGTAAATAATTAATTAATTTAAAAAGAAAGCAAGATTAAAGAAATTTCAAAAAGAATCCAATGGCTGAGTCTCTAAAGTAAGTTCTCTGATCAAACTGATAAAAAAAACTCTTAATATTTTCATTTGGGAGAAAGATATGGCATCTCTGATTGTCTCAGAGTCTCTCATTCTTTACTCTTTTCCCAATGTATTTCAATTATAGCTCCAAAGGAGACAATTCAACAACAACATTCAAATATTAAAGGAAGACTTGCAAGACAACATGCATACAAGTTCAACCTCCCAGAGAAGCTCAAGCAACAGCAACAAGAAGGGAGGGTAAGATGGCATGGCATCTTTCAGTGATTCTTAATAGGAGCAATAACTGTTTCTTTTAAGAGACTTGGTACAAATCTAGGGTAGCATTTGCGGGCACTTAATAAACAGTATTTTATGGTAAAACAGATGCAAACAGTGTTGGTTATTTCAAGAGTCGTGATCCTAAGTGATTTAAACTCCAAACAGATGCTCAACGTAGGAGTTAGCTCCCTTAGACAATTGGTATGCTCTGTGAAATATTAATGGAGAGGAAAGACTCCATCTCTTGTCTTGCCAGCATTTTAGCTTATTTCTGTGAAGCCAGAGCCTCTTACATGTACTGCCTCATTGCTGCCAGACACTTCTTTTTTATTTTTTTATTATAAAATAATAGGGGAATGATTTCACGCTATTGCCACTACCAGTTCTGTGTGCCCATCCCACCTTACTGAAAACTGCCATAGCTCTCCGAAGGTCACAGACATGGGATATATATAAACATATATATGTATGTATATATATATATATATATATATACATATATATATATGTATATCCCATTTTTAAAGATTTTTTTATTATCATTTATTTATTCCCTTTTGTTGCCCTTGTTTTATTGTTGTAGTTATTGTTGTCATTGTTGTTGGATAGGAGAGAAATGGAGAGAGGAGGGGAAGACAGAGTGGGGAGAGAAAGAGAGACACCTGCAGACCTGCTTCACCACCTGTGAAGTGACTCCCTGGGGCTTGAACCGGGATCCTTCTGCCAGTCCTTGCGCTTTGCGCCACGTGCGCTTAACCCACTGTGCTACCACCCGACTCCCGATATATCCCATTTTGTATTCACTTCTATGCCACTGCCTTCCCTTCCTTTCTAAATTGCACCTTACACCAGTTACTATTTCTGAACCAGACAATTCTTGTTCATTCAGATATAGAGACAGAGAGCAGAGTAGTTCCATAGCAACTCCAAAGTGGGGCCAGGGTTCAAATCTGAGTCGTAATCATTGTTAGGTCATGTGCACTGCCTTGTGAACGATCTCTCTGGCACCTGCCAATGTTTTGAACCAAATGTCCTCAGTGTATGTCTGCATAGCTATATGACCATGGTGTGTGTGTGTGTGTGGGGGGGTACTTTATAGTCAGTAGTCCATCTAGAGAACTTCAACTTCATCATAAGACATAGACCCTTACATACTTTTTTTTTCATTTGCAGCTTAAATTTTTTATGCTAAACATCATTTAAGCCCAGAGGGAAAAGACAATATGACCCTTAACTTTTTCCAGCTGAGAGAGGGGAGACAGGAGCCTGCTGGCAGAGGCAGCACTCCAAAAGCCAAGATAAAAACTATACAGAAACTTTCTGCTGGGGTGGGGGTTGTGTATCTGAAACTTCCCAACTACCATACAGTGGCAAATCCTATGAGAATTCTTCTTCCCTTGATAGGATCTTACTACAGGCACTTGTTCATGTCAACTACTATTACTGCTTTCTCTCAGTCCCTGAAGTTTTCAACAAGTGAGTTAGAAAACGGACTAAAGGAAGAGACTAGACTCTGTGGGGGAAATCCCTGTGGCAGCCTGTCCTCTGAGGAATATGCCTCCATCTCAGGTCTGAGTCTGCAGAGGAGGGGCTGGCTCTATTGGGCTTCCTGCCTCAGAAGCTCAGAAAACTTCTCTCCCTGAAATGTTCATGTATCTCATAAATCCATCATGGGATGGAGAAGATACTGGACAACTGATCTCCTTTCCCGTTTTATCTCCTGCTTCACCTACCTTTTCAGAAAGCCAGAAGATGCTAGTGCTACCTTCAGAGAAGGGAGAGAGATAATTCAGTCCTTAGAAAACACTCCCTCAACCTATGGACATCTAATCTTTGATAAGGGGCCCCAAAGCATTAAATGGAAGAAGGAGGCTATCTTCAATAAATGGTGCTGGGAAAACTGGGTTGTAACATGCAGAAGAATGAAATTGAAGCACTTTATGTCACCAGAAACAAAAATCAACTCCAAATGGGTCAAAGACCTGGATGTTCGACCAGAAACAATCAAATACTTAGAGGAAAACATTGGTAAAACAATTTCCCACCTACACCTCAAGGACATCTTTGATGAAATAAACCCAATTGCAAGAAAGACTAAAGCAGAAACAAACCAATGGGACTACATAAATTGAAAAGCTTCTGCACATACAAAGAGACCCCTCACAGAATGGGAGAAGATCTTCACATGCCAGACATCAGACAAGAAACTAATCACCAAAATATATAAAGATCTCAGCAAACTTAGCACCAAAAAAGCAAATGACCCCATCCAAAAATGGGCAGAGGATATGAACAAAACATTGACCTCAGAGGAGATCCAAAAGACTAACAAACATATGAAAAACTGCTCTAGGTCACTGAGAAATTGTCAGAGAAATGCAAATTAAGACAACATTGAGATACCACCTCACTCCTGTGAGAATGGCATACATCAAAAAGAACAGCAGCAACAAATGCTGGAGAGGTTGTGGGGAAGAACCCTTTTGCATTGCTGGTGGGAATGTAAATTGGTACAGCCTCTGTGGAGAGCTGTCTGGAGAACATATGCTCTCTCTCACAAGGCTAGACATGGACCTTCCATATGACCCAGTAATTCCTTTCCTGGGGTTATACCCCAAGAACTCCATAACACCCAACCAAAAAGAGGTGTGTACTCCTATGTTCATAGCAGCACAATTCATAATAGCTAAAACCTGGAAGCAACCCAGGTGCCCAACAACAGATGAGTGGCTGAGAAAGCTGTGGTATATATACACAATGGAATACTATACAGCTATCAAGAACAATGAACCCACCTTCTCTGACCCATCTTGGACAGAGCTAGAAGGAATTATGTTAAGTGAGCTAAGTCAGAAAGATAAAGATGAGTATGGAATGATCCCACTCATCAACAGAAGTTGAGAAAGAAGATCTGAAAGGGAAACTAAAAGCAGGATCTGACTAAATTGAAAGTAGGGCACCAAAGTAAAAACCCTGTGGTGAGGGGGAGGGTGGACATGCGGTTTCCTGGGCCGGTGGGGGATTGGGGTGAGTGGGTGTGATGGGACATAGTCTTTTGGTTGTGGGAATGGTGTTTATGTACACTCCTAGTAAATTGTAGTCATATAAATCACTAGTTAATTAATATGAGAGGGGGAAAATTAATTGTATGTCTCAAAGTTTTTAAAACACAGAGTCTTTTTAATATATAGGCTGTGTATTTGATATGCGGACTCTCTCAAAAGCCTAGACCAAGTAGATCAGAAGCAACCAATGGCACAGCTATATACAAGATACTGGGTACTGTACAGCAAACCCTAACAAAAGGACTTTTCAAAGTTAACCCAATTACCAAATAATGTGATGATAACATTAACTATCCATTGTCTTTTTGAACCCTAAGACAGCAGGAACCTCACATCTCCACTATAGAGCCTCTACTTCCCCCAGTCCTGGAACCCTTGGATAGGGCCCACTGTCCCGTATGCCTCTCCCAGTCCATATCAAATAATATTGCATGTGCCGATCACAACCTAATCAACACGATTGCCACCTCAACATGCTTCACTTCAGACTGTGTCCAGAGACTTCACGTGTGGAATGACAACGCTTCAGCTTCACTGCTCGGGTGAGATCTTTCCTTTCACAGTATATTCTAATTCCATCTCAGGTGGTTCACTTTCTAACAAAGTCCCAAAAGCTAGATATACACCAGTTTCTGTGAGGGAGAGCATATGTTCACACGTATCCCTAGTACAGAATGTATACCTGAAAGCAGAATTACACTAGAGTTTGCAGTGAGTACCCCCTTAACACTTCCTCTCCACTATTCCGACCTTTGGGTCCATGATTGCTCAACAATTTGTTTGGCTTTGTATGTTAAGTCTCTTTTCAGTCACCAGGTTCCAGATGTCATCAGGATGCCGGCCAGGCTTCCCTGGACTGAAGACCACACCAATGTATCCTGGAGCTCCGATTCTTCAGAGACCCACCCCACTAGGGAAAGAGAGAGGCAGATTGGGAGTATAGACTGACCAGTCAACATCCATGTTCAGCAGGAAAGCAATTACAGAAGCCAGACCTTCCACCTTCTGCAACCCACAAGGACCCTGGGTCCATGCTCCCAGAGGTATAGAGAATGGGAAAGCTATCAGGGGAGGGGATGGGATATGGAGATTGGGTGGTGGGAACTGTGTGGAGTTGTACCCCTCCTACCCTATGGTTTTGTTAATGTCTCCTTTCTTAAATAAAAAATAAGTAAAAAAAAGAAAAGAAAACACTCCCTCAAGGACTTATTTACCAGAACATCACTATAAAACATTGAACAAGTTTCTTTGGGACTCTCTTAAATTCCATTGTTTGTTTCTTGCCTTTTGCCACCCGATGTTCCATGATACCTCATTCACCCTGTCTTTGGGAAAGTTTAGTGAACTGAAAATATCTAACTTCTCCTCCTACTAACATAATTGTCAATTTGTTTCAGGTTGTCCCCCTGGACAATGTTTGGAAATTTCTACCATCCTATCATAAAAGTATGTCATTCAAGGACTTTTAGAGAAAGGCTGGATTAAGCAACTGATAAATACTACACACTTCGCTATCCACTTCTCCTTACTGTCTCACATTAATTAACTGGGAATGGATGCTACTGTCGCCATTTTGCAGATAATTACAGCAAGTCTCTCATGAGTACACAACAGGGACAAGAATCAACCCCAAGTCTGTGATACCACATTCCAGTGGCTTCCTTTCTGCTACTTTTATTGACCCTCAATAAGGCCCAGGATTTAAAGGTTTGTGAGGACAAGGTGTCAGTCAGTTCTGAGAAACCGAAGGCTCAAACTCCAGGCTAGGGGTGGAGTGATCCAGTCACCCTCAAGGAAAAGCTAAGCTATACCAGACAGCAACATGTAAACTACTCAATATAACTGGTGAATGTCCTTGGCAATCTTATGAAGGTTTCCAGAGCTTGAGCAGAAGGGAAAAGTATCTCACAAGGGAACTTTACAGCCTGCCCATGTGCACTCTTCTTCTACTTCATCCTCCAAACCATTTGCCACAGCAGCACCAGGAGATCACCACAGCCCACTCAGATTGGGAAGTGCTATCAACATTCGGAACTGAGTCTCTGATGTGTAGCCCCTCTCCCTTTCCAACAGTAACTATAGCTATTAGATTTTACTGCTTAGCAATCAAGCTAACTGCCCACAACCTAGTTCCCACTACAGCTGGTGTCAAGACAATGAATTACACAAAATGATGGCAATTTCCTTACCTTGCTCCCTGAAACTTCTCCTCCTCATTTCCTCTTCATTCCCTGGCCTTATAAAATGTCTTGCCATGTTCTCCCAGGGAGAAGAGCTTCCAAAGACTTTGTTGTTCAGTTCCCTCTTTGATCAATTCTAAATAAGCTTATAGCCCCGCCCTCCCCTCAACTCTGCCCAAGCACCAGTGTTAGTGTGCTTGAGTTCACTGTGCTTCAGGTATACTTGGGAGTCTCCAGTAAGAGTGATGGGTTGAAAAGATTCTGGTCATGGCCAGGGAGGTAACAATCACAGCCTTCTTCTTCTAGCGTTTGCCAAACAGCCTGAAGCACCTGAGGTCCCAGGTTGAATTCCCAGCCACTGCCATACACCATTGTTCAGCAGTGCGCTGGCAATAATGAATTAACAAACAAATGAATGAACAAATAAATAAGATACTGGTGATGACAAGAGTAAAGAAGACATTTCTATTTCTGGTATATATCTGGCCTTCCCACTAACTCCTCTCCAAACATAAACTGATTTTGTTCATTAATAATCAACACATCAGGCTGGAATGATAGCATAATGGTCATGCAAAAAGACTTCCATGACTGAGGCACTGGAAGTCCTAAGTTTAATCCCCCACATCACCATAATCCAGAGCGAAGCAGTGCTCTAGTAAAAAACAAAACAAGGGGGCACAGCTGTAGTGCAGTGGGTTAAGCGCATATGGCGCAAAGCGCACATGGCACAAAACGCACGGACCTATCTCCCCATCCTCTCTCAACTTCTCTTTGTCTTATCCACTAAGAGAGAGGATGGGGAGATAGGGAGAAACAGACACCTGCAAAAAAAAAAAATGCACAGACGGCCTAAGGAGCCCAGTGTGAGCCCCTGGCTCCCCACCTGCAGGGAGGTTGCTTCACTGGTGGTGAAGCAGGTCTACAGGTGTCTATCTTTCTCTCCCCCTCTCTGTCTTCCCCTCCTCTCTTGATTTCTCTTTATCCTATCCAGCAACAATGACAGCAATAACAACATCAATAATGATAACAATGATAAACAACAAGGGCAACTGTTGTTAAAATTCGGAGGCTCTTGCCGGGTGGGCTAGCTTCACGGGCGGGTAACAGAGACGTGGAGACAACGGCTGGGCAGGGAAGCCGTATTTCTTTATTCAGGAACAACGATTCATAAACTAAGACAAACTAATTACCAAACAGAACTCTGCTTTCTCTTTGCGGTGGCACAAGCACTCTCTCTTACTCTGGAACTCAGGAACCCTCCAACTCTGGCACTCTGGAACTCTGGCGGGTTTTCTAGGGGCGGGGCCAAGCAGGCCCGCGAAACTAACTGGACTGATCTAATTCTCTTGGTGGGGGAGGGCTAGAACAAACCAATGTAAAGCATACGACAGGCAACAAAAGGGAAAAATAGCAAAACAAAAAAACAAACACATTATCAAAAGCAAGAAAGTAGAACCAATATATCCTGTAGATTCTAATAAGTTTATTCCCTTGGTGTTGTTGTAGTTAGTGGAAACAGAGATAGTCTTGGTGGGATATTTATTTGAGTATAAAATTATTTAACATTACAAAAAGTATCCAATATAAAAATGTTTTAGCCTAGCCAAACTTTTTCATTAGCATATATCTTGCACACAAATACTGATTGGGGTTGACAAGATCACAGTACCCGGGCTTTTCCTTACAGGTGCCTGGCACAGCTTGAGTTCCTTGTAGGTGTACACAGCTTGAGTTCCTTGTAGGTCTCTCAGTTGTATGAAAAGGTCTTTTAGTTTCAGCCAGAGATTCTCAACAAGGTCAGTTAGAAGACAGTGGAGCAAGCAGTGGTTCACCCAGTAGAGTACACATGTTAATGTTCAAGGACCCTGGTTCAAAACCCTGGTCCTCATTTGCAGGGGGAACCTTCATGAGTTGTGAAGTAGTGCTGCAAGTGTTTCTCTTTCTCTCCTTCTCTCTCTCTGTGTTTCTCTTTTCCCTCCTGTCAAATAAAATAAAATAATAAAAAGAGAAAGAGAGAGAGATACAGAGGACAGAATGGAGCTTCGTGTCCTACATCTTTGCAGTGGGATATTCCCTTACTAAGTAATTAGCTTCCTGGAGATACAACAGAGAATTACAAACTAGAGAGATGCTCCAAAAAAGGTGAGCTTTTAAGTAGGTCAGTCATTTACATTTCTTTCCTATAAGTTCAATGAAGTAGTTCATAAATTAGAACTCAAAGGAGCAAGGCTGTTATCTCATAATTTTGTGAATCAGTATTAAATAATTAATAAAAAAAGAATATATCTATGACAGTGACATGAGATTTCAAATGATGTGAAGATAAAAGCTTCCTAAAGTGAAGCAGGGCATTTGTTTTATACTTTTACTAGAGTTTTTCAGTTCTTCAATATGTCAAAAATTGTTCCACTAACTTTTCACTGTCATCAACAAAAATATTAGCCAGGTCAATCTGACCACACACACTAAGAAGAGAGGTAATTAATATGATTTAATATGCCAGCCGTGGTTTAGAAAAGTATCAGACATAGCAGATATTATTAGCAAGTGTTAGCATGACTCCTGGTGAATAAAATGTACTAAAAACTCGGGGTAGGGGAAGGAAAGGAAGGAAGGAAGGAAGGAAGGAAGGAAGGAAGGAAGGAAGAAAGGAGGGAGGAAGGGAGGAGGAAAATATTATATCTGGGTGGTGGATTCATCAAGAAGGCACTGAGTCTCAGGAATAACACTAGTGTAAATAAAATAAAACAAAATAAAGCAAAAGATAGTTATTTCACATTTTAAATCCATAGTCCTAATATGACTAATTAACACTGAATTTTGAGTGGCTGTCATAGTTGACTACATATGAAAAAAAATAATGCTTGGAGGAAAATATGACCTAACTCCTGAAAAAAAGGGTAAAAAAGTCTAAATGTGTTGGTATAAATTTTTTTTTCTATTCAATGAAATCTATCAACTAAAGATTTGATTAAAGGGCAAGGAAGACAGCCAGTTTCATCAGTGCCTAAAGTCCCAGAGTTCTGATGTTCAATTCCTGGAACCACCGAAAAGTCAGAGTTGAGCAGTGTTCTAATCTCTCCGTCTTTCACTTTAATGAAAATAAATAAATCTATTAAAATAAGTGTGACTTTATTTCTGTAACATGTGAGAGACTCTGTATTTCAAACATGGGAAAAATAATCTTTACTCAGAATAAATGTCTTGATTTCATCTTTAAATAATATTGGCCACTACAGAAATAAGGTAGAAAGCCTATTTCCAGAAACTTGGGAATTGTGCACTTTTCACATTCCATAATCAATAACACACAAAGGGGAGAAACATGGCCTTAACAGCTGTTCAAGGTAATTACCCAGGAATGATAACTTGAGATAATTACAATCCTCCAGATAATTCGGTCTATATTATATATGAGAAAGGTGTCTCCTTTTGGAGTACTTGTTAGCTAAAGAACAATGAGCCAGTAGTCTTCAGGGATAGCTACTGTCAAACCATGTAAATCAGGGACTGCAATTGATTAACTAATTTGAACTGCAAAACCAGATTTGGTTGCCATGACAATAAAGGAAAGGTGGAAGATTTGATCACCTAAGAAAGTATTTTCCTGGGATTTCACAGCATCAGAAACTATAAAGAACAAATGTCTACCAGATTATTGACTATAGTCACAAAACAATCCTCTGTAATCATTCCTCTTCTCAAGTGTTTAAATGCTTTTACCAGTGCTCATTTTCAGAGTGGCCTAAGATATCTAGTGGTGTGTGATCTAACATTAATGAGACACTCAGGGAGGTGATTCCTGTACAGCTCATGAACAGGAACTAGAAAATTCTAGTGTTAGGGTGGCAAAATACTTGGGATAGTGCACCTGCTTTGCCATTGTGTAACTGTAACACCCAGGTTCTAGCCCAGCCCACACCACACAAGAGCAAGATTCTGTGCTGTAGTGTCTCCTCTCTCCCTCCATCTCTCTATCTTTAAAAAAAAAAAAAAATCAGTTCAGAGTGGAGAAATCACCATAGCAACAACAAAAATTCCAGGGCCCTATGGTCATCTTGCCTCAGTGTTCTCTCAGGAATTCCATTAATTTAGGAACTATTCTCCCCAACATATTCAGACAATTAATACTGAGGCCAGAGAGATAGATCACCATGCAGGACGCATGCCTTGCCATGTACAAGGACCAGATTCAATCCCCAGCATCACATGACAGCATCACATGGTTTCAGAGGGAAACACCAATGCTATGGTCTATCTCCCTCTCTATGTCTATTTGACTGGGGAAAACAAAAAAGCTGTCTGGAAGGGGCAAAATCAGGTATGCACTAAGTCATAACTACACAGACTAATGGTTAATACTAAATGAAATCTTAGGTTAAAGAAAATGAGGGTCCCACTGTCCTCAGGTCCTGCCCCCTATATTACTACTCTCAGTCCTGGCATTCATTCTAGTAAAAACGGTTAGGAGCTAAGCACAGCATTTTATCATTTGTAATGATAACACAGGAAGTTCTTTTATATTATTTGTCTGAGGATACCTGAAAGGTTCATCTGTAGGGGGAGAAAAAGCCAACTCTACCTTAAATGGTTTCAAGAGTTAGATCTCAGGGTGGTCTCAGAAAACAGAGGCAGTATGTTAAAAGGGTCTTGGCTTTGAATACGTGTGAAGAAGAAAGGAGTCAATTAGATAGATAGAGAAATTCTTAGAGTCAAATATGGTCTAAACACCTAGTGATAACTCATCCAGTAGACTGCATGCCTTACTAATTCAAGAGGCCCTAGGTTGAAGTCTCAGTACCACACAGGAACACCACAGCATCAGGGGAAACTCCATGGATGGTAGAGAAGTGCTTTGGCTTCTCTGCAAAATGGTACTCTATAAATCCACAGCAATGTTCACCCCTGCTTGTCTCATAATCACCCTTTGTATTTCCTCCTTCATCACTTTACACCTGGTGCATTTCTGAAAATAATTTCATTCTTAATTTATTTCTCTTTCTTATCCTTTTATGTTTCCATGACAACAACAACAGCAACAACAACAAAGTGAACACTGAGGATTCCCTTTATTGCTGTGTACAGGAATTACACATCTGTGCCTGGCTCTAGTCATTTAATTTCAGTGGCAACAGGGACTAGAGCTCAGGTCCTGGGCTCCAGTCACTAGGCGAATGACCCAGTACTGAGTGCTTCCTAAAACAATGCTCATTTCTTCTGGATATGGGCCAAGATTCATGAAATATCTTGACATTTCTGGCACTAGCATAATGCCTCCATGATGTATGTCTTCATCCATGGCCATGTCCTAAGTATAATGTCAGGGTTTGTACTCTGAAGTTCATCCGATTATTCATAGTCCCCAGGAAATTATCCAAATACAGCTCCTGGTTGAAATTTTCTAACATTATCCTTTTATATTCTCATTACTGACTCCTTAGGACTTTCCTGAGCATGATAAAAAGTCTCCTTGGAAGCCAAGTCATATTTTTTTTCTTCTCTCATCAAAAACGCAATCCTGCTTTCATAAGAAAATTAATGTCAGAACTAGCATGAACTTTCTACCCTTTGTACCATGAGGAAATGCAAAAAAACCTGTAAGAATAAAGATTTATAATAGGTTTAGATTTCAATCCTCTCTTCAGAAAACACCGAGGCATTGTTTCTCATGCTATAACTGTGTATCTATCTGTTTGCTTTCAGAGACAGAGCTTCATATATGCATGAGCTGATCACTTAGATGCCAATTTTTCATTTAGAAAAAGAAGTACCACAGCAACAGATCTTGCTCTGGTGCCACCTTGGCACACCCATGTGGTGCTAGGGCTTGAATTTGAACCACAGAGACTAGTTAGACTCCTTTCCAGGTGAACTATTTATTTCTCTGGTCTAGAACACCTTAACTAAGTTTGAGTGCCTCAGGCTGGCATAACTATGAAGCTATTCTAAGAGAAAAATAATATCCATGAAGATTCTTAAGTTATTCATCAAAACCTTATTTTTGTTTAATTCTCTTGACCATACATAATCAACCTTAAAGTGTTTCAAGTCAGGCTCCTTTTTTTAAATATGTTTTTATTTATTCTCTTTTGTTGCCCTGGTTGTTTTATTGTTGTAGTTATTACTGTTGTTATTGATGTCGTTGCTGTTGGATAGGACAGAGAGAAATGGAGAGAGGAGGGGAAGACAGAGAGGGGGAGAGAAAGATAGACACCTGCAGACTTGCTTCACTGCCTGTAAAGCGATTCCCCTACAGGTGGGGAGCTGGAGGCTCGAACCGGGATCCTTACACCAGTCTTTGTGTTTTTTGGTTTTTTGTTTTTGTATCCCATGGCCTTCCCTCACCCTTCCAGTCATCTCTTTTCTTTTTCAGCTCTACCCCTCTTTCATACCATCCACTCTGTTGGTATGCTTTTAAAAACCCCTTCTGTTTCATTTGGTTTAAATCCCCCCTGCTTAACACTATTCTATTTACATAACCACTTCATTCTATTTACATAACCTCTGTTAACAAGCACCACCTTCCCTCCAGGGCATTGGTGGTTTAGTGGTAAAATTCTCACCTGCTCCACCCCCTCTCCTTGTCACACCCTGATCCTCTCCTTGTCACACCCTGATTTTCACCAGTCACTTTTCTCTCCACCCTCTCTGCATCACATCCTGTTCACACCCTACTTGGGAAGTATATATAAAGACAACATTGTTTGTTTTAGTTAGTTGTTAGTTTAGTCTAGCTTGGTATAGATTGCGCTGCGTCCTGCATGAATAAAGAGATACTGCGTACAGCTCAACCATGAGTCCCTGGTCGTCTGTCTCCCGTCAGTGAAGCTCAGGCCGACACATTCTACAACATACATGTTATACTATCAATAGCCTTGACATAATAAGATGTTCAAAATACTCCCAAGATCTGTTCAAAGTTCTGTTCTTACTCTTATCAGAGGCAAACTGCCTACCACCGCTTTCTATCTCCCTGTGCCATTATGATTTTCTGGATCTTTTCTCCATCAAGGAAGCTGATGGCCTGAGAAATTCAGTCTTACTTTCAATACAGAAAGGACTTAATCTAAAAATTTCTTAGTGACTTATAACCAAATAAATCTTATTCTTTCTTGAAACTGGTAGATGATGGATATATCTACCAGTGTATTATTTTCGCCTACCTGATAACATAGGAAGGGAAAACAGTACTGCAGCTGGTTGGGGTGGTACCCCAAAACCGTAAAGCACACTGGTGACAGTATTGAGACCTGGAACTTCAAGGTCTCCTGGCTCCCAATCCACTTTTTTTATACCTCAGCTCACCAGCCCAAATTTGTCAGTGGTATATAACCGGCCCACTCCTGGTAGCTCAGTGTAGCATATCTCAAGTCCATATCATTCAGTCATTTTCACAGAAAAAAGAATCAGATCACCAAAGCCACTGCTTAATCTGATGCGATTTAAATTCTTACTCCATCTTAGTGCCTAGCCCTGTTGCCACTTCAATTTCCATTCACTTTCTGAAAAATCCTTGCTCTCATTAAATGAATATAAGTTAGGAAGACTATGATGAGTCCACAGTGTGGAAATAAATCTGTCCCTTTCCTCATTCTCCTAGTGTTTTCGTTATTACAAGGCTCATACTTTAAAGCCTAATAAGCAGTATACCACTTCCGTTTGTATTATTTCCTGGGGAGTATGCCAAGGCTCAACAGTGAGAGCAAGAACAGTTTTTCTCTCATAATGAATCTGACAGGCTTCTTTGCTTTTTTATCAACAGTTCATCAGCACCAACACAGCTCTTTCTGAAAGTGTAGCTAAAAATCCCTTGAAATTATTTGCACTCCGGTGAGAATTTTTTAAATAGTTTATTTATTATTGTGAGAGATAGGAAGAGAGAAGGGCAAGGAGAGGACAAGAAGGAAGAGGAGGAGGAAAAGGGGGAGAGCCAGAGAAGTTTGCATTCTGTGAATGGGAGTGAGAGAGGGGAGGGGAGAGCTGGAGCAGAACTGAGGTGTGTTATCTCCAGATGGCAAAGCCCTCCTAATACAGATTGGGGGTGGGGGTGGTCTAGGGTCTTCATGGAGTTCCCCTCTCAAAAAAGTTTTCTGAAGATGGCTTATCAACCCAGTCTTGATGTCACTTTACCTGTCCCTGTCACACAGATGTGCTTTAAGAACTTAAGATCCTTGGGAAAAATGTCCAACTCTCAGAATAAGAAAAGGAAGGCTTAAGATGACATGCACATATATACACAGGAAACACAACTAGTTTGTATTTACCCATCCAGTAGGGCACATATTACGGCACATACTACCAAGTATAAGGATTCAAGTTCATGCACCACCACCACCACCACCACCACCACCACTACCACCACCACCCCGCCTCCCCGTTTCCACCTGTATGGAGAAGCCTTCATCGGCAGTCAATCAGTGCTGCAAGTGTCTCCTTTCTCTCTCCATCTCCCCACACCCCTCAATCTTTCTCTGTCCTATCAAAGACATGGAAAAAAGAAAGGAAAGAAGGAAGGGAGAAAAAAAGAAAGAGAGAGAGAGAGTGAATGGCAATGGGGGTGGTAGATTCATAAAGGCACTGATCGCCAGTGATACCCTATAGCAATAAAAATAAATAAATAAATAAAATGTATTTTAAAAAGACACATATTATGAATTTTATAATTGCTGAATTCCTTGGATATTCCCAAGTAAAAAAAGGAAGGAAGGAAGAAAGAAAGGCAATGATAGTTTAGAATGTGGCTTTCTTTTTTTTTTTTTCTTTTTGTCCCTCTTATGCTATTCAAATTTAATTTAATTTCTTTCATTATAAGTATGTCCAATTTCACTTTTTCTATTAATCTACAAGGTTTCACACAGTTGAACTCATTGAAACCTTTCTTCTTTCAGGCACATTAACAGCACTCCCCTCGAAACTTCATCTAGAGATAATTCATAGGTAATGTAGATAATAACCTAACTGACTGGAGGAGACAGCAAAATACAGAACAATTGTGCTATTTACAATCATGACAGCCTCATGCTACTTCCAGATACACAGGAGACGCTATTGACATGATCTCAAAACTGGAGATCATTCACAAGTGTTAGCAATACATATATACACCTTTTCAAATGGCAGCATATGGAATCAAAAGGAATGGCTCCAAACAAAATACAATAGTTACATGAAGGATAACTCCTTAGTCTGTTGCTTTGCCCATAGACATTCCTGGTAGCTTAACACTGAATATGCAACTCTGGACTCTGGCAAAGAGAAACTTAGCTGAAGGAAGCCATCAGTGCTATTTCAGATTCCTCATGGTAGTTTTGTTTGTTTTGTTTTTATCTGACTAAAGCTCGTGCTAAGTTCAATTTCTCTCTTTCTTTGCTCTAGAGAACCTAGGGAAAGGGAAAATGTTCCTGAACTGTGTGACCATCTAGTAAATTCCCAAGTGCAAACAATGTTCTCAACATGTTAGGGCAGAGTTTGGAGGAAGGGTAACTACTCAATACACAGGCAATGATTCCAGAGCAGCTGGATAGTTTATCTTACTGAGTTAAAACTGAAATTGCAACACCGGAAGAATTCTGCCACAAAACCTCTATTTATGATATTTTATGTGTGTGCCTTTTTTATGACCTCGAATTAAACATTTTGTATCTTGTGGTCTGTGAAAATGTAATAAAGAAAAGATTTAAGTAATAGCACTTTAGAAAAAAAGGGAGCAGCTTGTCTACTTATTATAATAATACAGCTGTTCTAATTTATGGGCTTGTTTAGAATAATAAACATTATTTTTCAGTTTCAGAAAGAGAATTTAATTTTTCTTGATCTGAGTCAAAGATGCAATTTTCAGAGAGGAGAAATTTGGCAAAGCAAATCAGTAACCACTTTTTAGTTTTATTAATATTTGATTTTTATCTTATGCATTGAAATGTGGTGTTATTACTGTTTTTTTTGCTCACTTGTTTAAACAGGGCCTCTTTGAAATAAGAAGAAAATCATATTTCTTTTCTTAATTTTTTTATTATCTTTATTTATTTATTGGATAGAGACAGCCAGAAATCAAGAGGGAAGGGGGTGACAGAGAGGAAGAGAGACAGAGAGACACCTGCAGCACTGCTGCAGCTCTGCTTCACCACTTGTAAAGCTTTCTCCCTGTAGGTGAGGACCAGGGGCTTGAACCTGGGTCCTTGCACACTGTAATGTGTGCACTCAACTAGGTGCACCAAAACCCAGCCCTGAAAATCGTGCTTCTTCATCTTCTCTCTTACTCTCCCAAAGTCAAAGTAACAACAGTTGATTGTGATGTTAACCTAAAGACTACTTTGGGGGGGGGGCAGGCGGTGGTGCACCTGGTTAAGCACTCACATTACAGTGTGCAAGGACCCAGATTGAAGCTCCTGGTCCCCACCTGCAGGGGGAAAGCTTCATGAGTGGTGAAGCAGGGCTGTGGGTGTCTTCCTGTCTCTTTCTCTACCTCCTCTCTTAACTTCTCTTTATCTTTATCCAATAATAAATAAAAAAAAAATTTTAAAAGACTACTTTGGGTTATTTTGTAATAGGGGTTTAACGGTTTATAGCACAGTTGTTGACACAAGAGTACAATTTCTCATTTCACCATGATAGGTGTCTGCAAAACACTCTCACCCCCAACTTGGGTCCTTTTCCACCATCATGTACCATGACCTCAAAGGCCTACCCTCACTGCCAATGTCTTCCTTTCCCAGAGTCCTTTGTTCTGGTGCAATACACCAGACCCAATCCAACTTTTACTTTATATTTTCCCTTTTTATTCTTTTTCCTTGAGTTCTGCCCATGAGTGAGACCAGCCAGTATTCATTCTTTTCCTTCTGGCTTATCTCACTTAACATGATTCTTTCAAGCTCCATACAAGATGAGGCAAATACTAAGAATAACTTCATCATTCTTAACAGATGAGAAGCATTTCATGGTGTATACATACCACAACATACTTAGCCACTAATCCATCATTAGACACCTGGGTTGCTTCCAAATTTGAGCTATTACAATTTGTGCTGCTCTGTACATTGGTATGCATAGATTTCTTTGGATGGGTGTGTTTCCTCTGGATATGT
This sequence comes from Erinaceus europaeus, assembly GCF_950295315.1. Lineage (NCBI taxonomy): Eukaryota > Metazoa > Chordata > Mammalia > Eulipotyphla > Erinaceidae > Erinaceus > Erinaceus europaeus. The sequence continues at coordinate 85,879,194 of NC_080168.1, read as the reverse complement.
TTCTGGGGTTAATTTTATGCAATAGAATTCTAATGTTGTCTTGGCAGTGTGGCAATAAACTCAGAAATATGCACTTGCTAGGTAATGTTTTGCATGAGACTCTGTACTTAAGACTGGACAAACGGAATTGTTGGAGGGTGGTCTAGCCCTTGTGGCACTAGCAGACCAGTGGTAGGGACAGTAGACGACATGTAGTGTCTACAGTCTCTCCTGTCCCTCTGTCCTCCTGCATCATGTGCAGTGTAAATGTTTTCCTGCCTGTATGGCAGAGAATGGAGGAGTATCTGTGACATGCAAGACAGCACAGGGAGGAGAGAAAACAGTCTGCAGGGATCCAGGGACAGCCTCTTGGGTGGACAATGGCAAAACCTAAACTTCAAAGAAGGAATCCATTTTACACACCGGTGGTTCTCATCTTTTAGGTTGAACTTGTTAAAAATAGAGACCAGCTTTGCCCTCACAGAGATCACATGCAGTAAGTCTCAGGTGTGACCCAAAAACCTGTTTCAAGTCAGCTTTCCTCTAATCTTTATTCAAGCAGTCCCAGGACCCATTCAAGAAGGGAAAGGCAGTAGAAAGGGACAGCTCATATGGATGGAGATGATATATCAGGAAAATGGAACTGTCTGTGTAACTATAACAGGGAAAGGAGCATAGTTATAGAGAATAAGAAACCAGAGTAAAGATTTCATAGATGCAGACAGGTGCCTGGACACAACGGCCTTGCTTGCTATATGTAGGAACTTGAACTTGATCCTGAACGTGATGGAGAACCAATACCAGTGTATGAAACAGGAGGAATAAATTAGATGTTCTTGATACCATTTAATCATAGAAACAAAGTGGAAGGTCAATCCTTTCAATTTGGACTAGTTGATCTGTTCTGTTTTGTTTTGCTTTAGTAAAGCTATGAAGCAACATGTCTTCTCTGTTACTGTTTCGAATGCAACACTAGCTTCAGAATGGAGTGGTCTGAAGGGCCCACAAGGATTTGGGGGCCACTGTAGTTGCAGCACATCTCATATGAGGTAATGTCAGGTGGACCATGAATACTGCACCATACAGGAGGGCAGGACCCTCCTTCTCTGTGGAATCACACAGTGTCCTAAAGCAATTCTCACCACAGGAGGGGCCACTGTCTGCTGGGAAGCACCAGGCCATGCCACAGGGAGGCCCCTACTTGAAGCAGTAGTAACAGGCTGCTAAATCTGAGTATAAATGGAGCAACACCAGTTATCAATCCTAGCAGGGATGTCAGAAATTGCTACTCTCAGCCAGCACGACCTGGGGAGCACAAATTAGGCGTGCATCTGCTGAGTCCACAGCTGTCTCAAATGGAACCCAATGGAACAGATAGCTTACTCTTTGCACCTGTGAGATCCCAACACTTCTGGTTGACTTTCTTTGTTGTTATTTTTTCTTTTAATTTCAAATAAAGACAAAGAAGGAGAGAGAGAGGTGAAGGAAGGAAGGGAGGGAGGAGAGAGGGGGAAGAGAGAGGGAGGGAGAGAGAGGACAAGGAAAGGCATCACAATACCATTCCACCATTCATGAAGCTTCTACTGGCACCACTCATGGTTCAAACCCAGGACCCTAGCACAATATGCAATCTGCCAGGCAAGCTATTGCCTATATATATAATTTTGTTATATATATATATATATATATATATATATATATATACAATAATTATTACATTTGCATGAAAACTAATTTTATTTGATTAAAGTCTGTGTTTAAATAAAATAAATACATTTTCAACTTGCTTTTAATTAGATTAAAGATGAATATTTGAACTAAAAATAAAGCCATTTCTGCAAAAGGTAATCAAAACTAAATAAAAACCAGAATGCATTCCTGTTCTATTTCTTAAAGCTTCCAATATAATTTATATCAACTGCAGTAGTGGTAGGAATATGTCTGTAAAAAAAATACTGCTTGTCTGAAGAATCTGCAAACCATATTTACAAAGTGACACCAGCTGTAATATTTAACAGTATATGCACTCGATAGATATTATATTACCGCCGCCTCCCTTTCAGAGAATGCTAAAGACTCTCGAACTTAAAGGCAGTGTCCTAACTTATGAATGCATATTCTTTGAGTCATTAACTGTAAAGTCCATTGTTCCAATGTAAAGGAAGGTATTCTGTATTATCTCTTTGGATGCACTAAAGGCCATATTTGCAAAGTCGCTGACAATATTGACAACAGCCACACATCAAACATGGGTAATGAGTAAAAAGGTTTTGACACTTAGAAAGCTCAAGCTCATTTTTTCCCCCTGGCACCCTGGTATGCATTTTAGTCCTTCAGAGCTTGGTCTCCTCTCTGTCCAACTAACTCAACTTTCCTCTGCCTCCCCTGCTTTTACTACCCCTGCTTCTGAACTGCTGATGCCTTTCATGCCCAGAGTCCTGTTTGAATCGGAATCTTTTTCTCCTGATTCCATTGTCATAGTGCTCTCTTCCTTTCCCTAAGCCACTTGGTACATCCAGTCACACACAGTTCCTTGGTTCAGGGTGGCACTTCATATGCTCTTCCTCTCTGGGTAGATTTCATGGGAACTGGGATTTACTCATAAGTATTTTTAGAATTCTATTTGCATCTCTACCATGGGAACTATAGAATATCATATTTAGCAGTAAAGCTTGATCTGCAAACAGACTCCTCGACCCAGGAGGATTGGTGAAGAGGAACATGACTATCGCTAACCACCCCCACCCCCAGTCACCCTGTGTCTGCCTAAGGATTCTGTCAACGGGAAGAGTGTTCTGTATGTGAGCCAAGGCACACTTATAGCATAGAAGAGTTCATCCCTCGCTAAAGCATGGCTTGTTAATTTGCTCCCTACTTGGAAGGGGAAAAAAGGGTAACTTTTGAGAGAAAAAAGAGACCAAATGATTTCACAGTCCTAGTTAGGTTTCTTCTCATGGCTTACAAGAAGCACCTGAACATAGAGTGATAAAGTTAGTAGTTATCTAAAGAGTGATAGATCTCCCCTTCTATATTTGATGGGACAGAGAGAAATTGAGAGAAGGGAGGGAGAGAGACACCTGAAGAACAGTTTCATCTCTCATGAAGCTCCCCCCACACATACACCCTGTAGGTGAGTACCAGGAGGCTTTGAACCCAGATCTTTCTGTATGGTAGATGTGGGTTCAACTGGGTACTTCAGCACCTGGCCCCAAGAGTGATGGTTCTCGTACTGAGCATGAACCATGTGTATACTGATTTCCCTACAAGTCCGGTCTGGATAACATATGTAAAAAGAATACTGAAAGGAACCGAATGGTGGCAGACTGGGTTAAATGCACATATTACAGAGCATAAGAATCTGGGTTCAAGCCTGAGGTCCCCACCTACAGGGGGAAAGCTTCCTGAGTGGTGAAGCAGCACTACTGATGTCTTTCTTTCTCTTTCCCTTTCTATATTTACATTCCCTCTCGATTTTGCTCTATCTTTATCCAATAAATAAATAAATACAAAAGGAATATTGATAGAATTATGCAGTTGCAAGCCAAACTCAGGCTTTGAGTTGGAAACTATTGTCCAGTTCTGAGAGGAATTAAACTAAGAACATGTTCCAAAATAAAGGCAGTCCTCTTCATTCACAAAATCAAACCAAAGTCAGATCAGTACTTATTGAGAGTTTAATGCATCAATGTATGTAGCATCATTGTAAGAAGGAAGTCCAAGGATGGTTCTAAGAAATGATTTTCCTTCTCTTCATGGAGAAGGTAGGTTTGACACCATGACTGGTAAAGACATGAATTAATCACAGAAGGTTTTGTGGAGTCACTTAGATATTCACTGGTTTGTCTTTAGCAGAGACAAACTGAGACAGAGACAAACTGCTTCTACGGGGTATCAGACACTGTGGAAATACTGGAAATACAATTCATGAATAAAATTAACAAAAGAACTTACAGCCTAAAAAGAACTCCGGATATAAGAGCACCCAATTGCTATATAGTTTGCACACTAAGAGCACATTGCATGCAGTTTGTGTGGTACCTTGTGAATTTCAAGTCAAGCTTGATTATCTAGGTGTTAAGATTACACTATAGTGATTATAAATAGAGTAACTACAAGATGACACAGATGCCTTTTTGCAATGAGAGACAGGAAATAACACCTTTTGAGACCTGAGATAGGTACGTCTAGGCAAAAGTGACTCCAGAAGTGCTTTATCTAAATTCATAGAAGAGGTCTCTCATCTCTTCCCAGAATTAAGCAAATAGAGACAACACAAAGCATGCATGGCAGAGCTTTCCAGATCTTTCACTGGGGCTACTGCAAGGATACTGCAAATGTGGTAGCAATTTTCAATAGAAAAACAGAGACAGAAATGAAAAGAAAGAATAAACAGATCATCAACAGTCCTCAGCACTGGTCTAGAGGGATCAGAAAACATACTTTACAAGTACTGACATTGGTCAGGGATAGACATAATCTCCATTGCCAGGACAGTCTTGATAATGAGTCAAAAGCTCTTGATTGTGGAGCAAAGGAAAATGAGGTTTAATTTCACAGTTTGATAAATTCTGCCTCAGGACAGGCATTTTATATTGTCACCAGATATACAGCCAATTGAGGATTTTGCTGAAGCACAAAAAATCGATGCAGGGGGGAAGAAGATGTAACCACTAAAACAAAAAGCTTATTGGTGAATAATAAGAAGTGTTGAACAGGCTGACAGTCAGCTAGTACTGTGAGTATGCCATGCTACTCCTGCTTTGGAAGAGAAGAGTTTGAGATTTACTGAGGCCAATTTTCCAGTTTGCCTTTTAACAGTTATAAGATCCTTCAGATGTTTAAAGTAACTTACATTCTGTCATTGCATACAGAAGAAGAGTATTACCACAGCTGTAAGAATTGCTAGCTATCTTCTTAGTTGAATGATCATTTTTGTTTAAAATGGTTCAATCAGAGGTTAAGATTATAAAGGGATTTCTTTTTTAAATATATATATACATATGTATATATAATTTTTATTGGATAGATAGAGAGAAATTGAAAGGAGCAAAATAGAGAGGGAAAGAGACAGAGAGACACCTGCAGCTCTGTTTCACCACTCATGAAGCTTTCCCCTTGCAGGTAGGGACCAGGGGCTTGAACCTGGGTCCTTGCACACTTTAATGTATGTGCTTCACCAGATGCACCACTGCCTGGCCCCCATAAAGAGGTTTCTTAGTTTTAACTTCCAGATACAGTTTTCTTAATCCCATTTTTCATTTACTACAATTGTAAGAACATATAAAAGGAGTAAACCCTGGCTGGTCAGATAATTTCTTCATGAACACCTCACCTGATCCAGACTTAGAACAGCGTGGATGAACGTAGGGAAAAATCAGCCACTGGCAGAAAATCGGCAACCCCTTCCTCCTCTCATATATATATATATATATTTTCCCTTTTGTTGCCCTTGTTTTTATTGTTGTTGTTATTGTTGTTGATGTCGTCGTTGGATAGGACAGAGAAATGGAGAGGGGGTGAAGACAGAAAGGGAGAGAAAAAGACAGACACCTGCAAACCACTTCTGAAGCAACTCCCCTGCAGGTGGGGAGCCAGGGCTCGAACTGGGATCCTTCCGCAGGTCCTTGGGCTTGGTGCCACATGCGCTTAACCCATTGCTCTACTGCCTGACTCCCCCTCCTCTCACTTCTTTCCCTTCATCCTTAAATTCTCTCCCTACCTCCCAACATATACCAGGATGATTTATTTTCCTTTTCAAATTCTTTTCCATTAATGTGAACTTCCTTTAAAAGAACCAAGCATAGTAGCAAGGGACTTATCAGGAGTGGGAAGGACTCTGGACACTGTTCATTCCAAGCAGGGCTGCAGGGTTTGTGAGAGCTGGCAAGGCAGAGGCAGATCTTTACTCTAGTGAGGAGCCAGCTCAGCTCAGCTCACCTCTGCTCAGTTCCTTCTGCAAAATTCATATAGGTTCTGCTAGGGTCTACTTTGCTTTCTCCCTGGGATCAGCTCTCAGGGGCCAGCTCCCCCTCATTCATATCTGCAGCTCTCCAGAAGGTTCCTTCAGGCCTGAGCTGCAGGGGTTTCTCAGCAGCTCTTCATCTGGGCAGCTGGTCTCCAGGTCGGCAGCACTGCCCAGGCTCCAGGGGCAGCAGCAGCAGCAGCAACTGCTTCCTGGGTCAGCACCCCTATACCTTGGCTACAGCAGCACCTCTCTCGAGATCCCCAAAGTTCTCTGAAGGCCTTCAAAGTCCCAAGTCCCCAAGTTTCTCCCAGCTCCCTCTCCCCAATTCTCTAGGGGTTTCTCTCTGCCCTCTTATAAATGGGGGTGAGGAGAGGGGAAACAAAAGTGGCCTCTTGGCAAGAGGCTAACTACTGACATGACATGCACAGTAAAGCTCACGGCCCCAAAGCCTCAGAACATGTTTACTGCCTAGTTATCTACTCAGGCACCTGTGTACCCAGGCAAGAAAGCCTGATGGTCTGAGGCAGGAAGGCCTGAGTCCATTTTCCCTATATGACTCTATTCTGTTAAGATGGTTTTTAAATCTCAAGGTGGGGGTGGGGAGAGGAGCAACAGCATAATAGCTATGCAAAAGACTCTCAGGCCTGGGATTCCAAAATTTCCTCCACCATCACAAACCAAAAGCTAAGTAATGCTCTAGTAGTAGTAATAATAATAAACAAGAATACAAATAAGTAAATATCAACCTTCATCTTATCCACATCTGTAGTAAATTTAGAACTGTCTCAGGAATGTCTTTAATTATATGCAAAAATTCTCATTTGGGGGTTAAGGAAGAATAAAAGAGGCAGTACCTTCTGAGAGTTCTCCAGACTGCTCTCCACAGGGGTTGGACCAATTGACATTCCCACCAGCAGTGCAGGAGGGTTCCTTTGTCCCCACAACCTCTCCAGCATTTGTTGCTGCTATATTTTCAGATGTATGACATTCTCACAGAAGTGAAGTGGTATCTCATTGTTGTCTTTATTTACACATCTCTGACAATCAATGACTTGGAGCATTTTTTCAGATAAGTGGCCTTACCCTATAACTCTGCAATTCCTCTCCTGAGTATATATAATAAGGAACCAAACATACCCATCCAAAAAGACTTGTGTATACCTATGTTCATAGCAGCACAATTTATAATAGCCAAAACCTGAAAGCAACCCAGGTGTTCAACAACAGATGAGTAGCTGAATAAACTGTGGTCTATATACACAATGAAATATTACTCAGCTATTAAAATTGGTGAATTCACCTTCTTCACCACATCTTGGATGGAGCTTGAAGAAAACATGTTAAGTGAGATAAGTCAGAAACAAAAGGATGAATCTCACTTACTCATAGACAGAAGTTGAAAAATAAGATAAGAAGGGAAAACACTAAGCAGAACTTGGACTGGAGTTGGTGTACTGCACCAAAGTGAAAGACTCTGAGGTGGGGGGGGGGGGGAGTTCAGGTCCTGGAACATGTTAGGAGGACCTAGTATATTGTTATGAGAAAATGTTATGCATGTGCAAACTATTGTATTTCACTGTCGACTCTGAACCATTAATCCCTCAATAAATAATAATAATAATAATACAGTACCTGTGTGTATTGGTGTTGTATTTAGTAGGAGGAGGGTGAGGAGGAGGAGGAAAAAGAGGTAGTAGTGAAGGGGATGGCAGCAAATTTCCTAGATATCTTTATATGTGACTGCCTACTGCTGCTCTAACCTTCAGAATGACTGATGGGTTATTTCGCCCCATTCTTTGTGCAGCAAGAGAGAACTTACTGATATTTACAGTGATGAAAACAAGTGACCAAACATGGCTGTTTTCATCTATTTCTAATTCACAATTATCCGCTGTAAGCCTGTGGATTTTCTAGAAACAATTTTCAATTCCAGAAAGGTTTCTACTGATACCACCTCTCCCAAGGAGAGGTCTCCCCATTAGTCAGTTTCTGCTTAGGAAATACCAACCACATTCACTCTCAGATTAAGAACAAATATGAGGGGAGACAGATTGGGGGGAAAGGGGTGTTTGCATGTGAAACACAAATAAGAACAATTTTGGTATGGTTCATCATTTATATCAACAACAGAACAATGTTCAGACTCAGCTCTGCCTTATAGGCTTTTAAATGCTCCCTGAAACTTTTATTTGTCTAACATTCAAAGAAATGGGCTTGGCCACTCTTTAAGTATTCTGCAATTAATGATCTAATTTCTAAATGCCTCAAGGTAAGCACTGTTCTTCCTCTATTATTTGTTCTTAAGTTACTAGAAGAGCCAAAGGGCAACGGGAAAGAAATGGAGAAAGGAACACAAAAAAGACCTTTTCCACTTAGTAGGTTTCTAGTTGAATTCTGGCAAATGCAAGACCAGACTAGAAAGTAGACTAAAATTTCTCCATATTCTATCTTGGAATTTCAATTATTTATGTGTGCCTTGGCTTCCACCAGTGTGAACAGTCAAGGGATAGCTAATAGGAAGGCAGCTTCAGAAAATCGGTACATTTTCAGGGAACAAAAGAAATTTGAATAGAACTAGAGGGAAATGATAAATGAGTCCAATTTTTTTTTTTTTAGTCTAGAAATCACAGTGGAAGAAATTTAATTTGCTTTGACCTCCTACAGGATTTCCACTGATATCATCAACTTGGCATTTACCATACACTGACATGTGACATTATTATTGTTAGTAATAGCAACAATAGGTATATATTGATTTTAAACTGTCCTAGGCTATCCACAGTATCTTACAAATTATGTGTGCAATCCTTACAGACCCAAGATAAGTCTTAACAGTCCCCCTACACCGTTTCTGCTAAGAATGCACAGGCTCTCAGAGTAGTAAGTAAACCTGATCAAGGCCACAATGCCCTCTGGGCCAGTGGTAGTATAGAGGCTGGACCCCCATATTGGCTGAGCCCCCAAGCCCTCACCATACAGTTTTCTCAGTGCACATGGAACCATTCACAGGTAGAAGCATCCAGTTGGAAGTGTGTGTGTGTGGGAGAGCTGAGATCCTGAGTGTGATAAGGCCCTAGGAGCCTCAGAATTTTGCAACACTTGCTATCTCCACTGGTGTCCTCAGTCAGTATTACTGCTAGTCTCCAGCTTAGTAGGGATTTTTGTTTGCTTTCACATCATTCTGTTGCTCTAGAAGGGCCAGTTGCAGTAACAGTTGTTGTGTGTGGGATAGGTAACTGCGCTTTCAGTCCAAACAGCATGAAATGTATCAGCTAAGATAGTATATTTTTAGTAAGTGCTGCAACCTTCTGCTTTCACATATAAATGGGAAGGTCTCAAACAAATCCATTCCAGGGGTGTGAGCAGTATCTTCCCAAGAGGTCACTGAGTAATAGTCAAGGCAGTGGCTGCAATCAGGGTACCCTGCTCCACAAATCTAAAGATAGATTTGTCGAGAAGAGAGGCGTTGCAATCCATCACTACAAGTGGAAGTGCAATCTTGCCAGCTTGAAAAGAAAAGCAGGGGTCACTTTGAGCCCCTTTTATAGACTGGAGAGACATGGTAACATGTCATGGTGTCCACTTTCAAAAGAAGAGAACTGTTCAGTTCCTTGCTGGATCACTCTGCCTCAATAGTTCATAATGAGTGAGCCCTAAAGAAAAAGTGGAAATGATAGCTTTGCTTATAAAAGATTGCTAACAATTATCTGAATTTTCAATGGGATTTAAGTAGATGACCACAGAGAACTGATTTTAGTACAACTGCTGCCATCTTCTTTATTTCATTATTTTTTCCTTTAATATTCTTTTCTTTTTTAATTATCTTTATTTATTTATTGGACAGAGTCAGTGAGAAATTTAGATGGAAGGGTGAGAGACAGTGAGGGAGAGACATAGAGACATCTGCAGCCCTGCTTTACCACTTGTGAAGCTTTCTTCCTGCAGGTGGGGACCAGGGACTTGAACCCAGAGCCCTGTCAATTGTGTGTTTAACCAAGTGTACCACTGCCTGACCCCCTTTTTTTTCTCTTGACCATTATTTTCTTTCCTTCCTTCTTTCTTTCTTTCTTTCTTTCTTTCTTTCTTTCTTTCTTTCTTTCTTTCTTTCTTCCTTCTTTCTTCCTTTCTTTCTTTTCTTTCTTTCTTCTTTTTTTGCTTTTTGGCTTATCACCAGGGCTCAGGGCTATGAATCCACTGGTCCTGGCAGTTATTCTAAATTTCTTTTTTTTTTTTTTTTTTTTTTGGCTAGGGCAGAGAGAAACTGAGAGGGGAGGGGTATATAGAGAGGGATAGAGAACTGCTTCTCTGCTTGTGAAGTGTCCCTCTGCATGTGAGGAGCCAGGGCCTGGAGCCAGGATCCTTGCATGGGTCCTATTTCATTATTTTTATGTTGATAGTAAGATAGAGAGAAACAGAGGGAGAGTGGGAGAGAGACCAGTTCCATCACTCATGAAGCTTCCACTCTATGTGGGGAGTGGGGGCTTGAATCCAGATCTTAGGGTATTGTAATACATGTGCTGTATCAGGTGTGCCTCCACGCAGCCCCTCAAATGCTGGAACCTTCTAAGACAGCCACACCTGACACAGGGGTCAACAGGCAACTCAATGAAATGCAGGCCTGCACCTTTAATGCAAAGGGTGACAGATAGACAACTGAGTGACAAGTGAAATGGGAGCTATTTCTCACCAATATACCCTTTTAAAAGTTGTAAGAAACTATTCCACAAAACAAAAGGGCCACTGTGGAAAGCCTTGCTCCTAAGATGTGTTAAAAAATGATCAGTGGACCATCAGTCAGTATGCCCCTCTTACATTATTTAAGAAAGAAATGGAGGCAGAAGAGAGACTCCTCAAATCTCAGAATTGTAGAGTATCTCTTTATTTTATTTTTTTAATTTTTATTTATAAAAATGGAAACACTGACAAGACCATAGGATAAGAGGGGTACAACTCCACACAATTCCCACCACCAGAACTCCATATCCAATCCCCTCCCCTGATAGCTTTACTATTATTCTTTAACCCTCCCGTATTATGGACCCAGGGTCATTATGGGATGCAGAAAGTCTGGCTTCTGTAATTGCTTCCCCACTGAACATGGGCTTTGGCAGGTCGATCCATACTCCCAGCCTGCCTCTCTCTTTCCTTAGTGGGGCAGAACTCTGGGGTAAAGTATCTCTTTGACTTGGTTTCCAGTAGAAGAAAGAAGAGCAGTGTCTGCATGTTTGATAGATCAAAGAGCCCTTTTCAGCCAGGGCTTTTCTGTCCTGCACTAGTTGCATGACTGGTTTCCTAACTGACCTTGAGCAAAGCACTTGGCCTTCTTGCATCTTAGTGTTTCCAACTGTGAAATAAGAAAGATAATGACAACAACAATAATAAGCCTCAGCACCTACACACCTCACTGAAAGAGGCTGTGAATTAATTAAAATGGGGTTTAGAAATGCATCTATGATTTAAAACCATCTCTCAACAGTTAGCAGAGCCTCACATTAATGCAACACTCATGGTCCTTTGTATGGTAAAGTATATATATATATACAGGTTATGGTATGGATAAATCTGGGTAACAGTAAAAAGTATACTTTCTTTAATTGCTTTTGCTATTTACCCCAGGGAGAAATAATAAGAAAAGGAATCTTTAAAAAATCATCTCCAGGGGCTTGTGGCGCACCTGGTTAAGTGCACACATTACAGTGCGCAAGGATCCAGGTTCAAGCCGCTGGTCCCCATGTGCAGGGGGAAAGCTTCACAAGTGGTGAAGCAGAGCTGCAGGTATCTCTCTGTCTCTCTCATTGTACATTTCTCCTCCCCTCACAATTTCTCTCTGTCTCTATCCAATAATAAATTAAATAAATAAATAAATAAATAAAATGTGTTAGTCATTGAAAACAAATACTTAAAAAAATCATCTGGTAACTGAGAATCATAACAACTTCTAAGTAAAAAAAAAAAAAAAAAATCAGTCTTCAACAGCTTCAATAGGAGGTGATTTTCCCTTTTATCTCAGTATTTTTTTTTCCTTATCCCAATCCTGCCACTGACACTGTCACTCTGACCTCTCACTCTGACACCCTTTGTTCCCATCAAAGACGCAGCTTCTAAGTTTATATTTTCATACTAGATAAACGCTGCTTCTATCACTGCAACCACATGAAGAAAATCATAACTACCAAAAGAAGCTGTAATCATGTCTTCTTAGATCAAGCAATGCATTGCTTATTATAGTGAATTTTATGCCAACACATGATTCCTATGGGACCAATCGCATCTAATGTGCTAGCACAGGGTCAAGCCCTGAGATCTCACCTCCTGAAAGGTAAATATGACTCGAGCATAGCACTCTTCAGTCCCATAGCAATGAAATGAAAATGTTGATAAGTTTTTAAAACTAGGCTTTAGGTATTTTTTAAAAATTTCTTTATTGGGGAATTCATGTTTTACATTCGACAGTAAATACCATCGTTTGTATATGCATAATATTTCTCAGTTTTCCATATAACAATACAACCCCCACTAGATCCTCTGGCTTTAGGTATTTTTAACATTATATTTGTTTGTTTGTTTGTTTTCCTCCAGGGTTATCGCTGGGGCTCAGAGCCTCTACTGCTCATTTTTCCCATTTTGTTGCCCTTGTTGTTATTATTATTGTTATTGGATAGGGCAGACAGAAATCGAGATAAGAGGAGAATACAGAGAAGGGAGAGAAAGACAGACACTTACAGACCTGCTTCACAGCTTGTGAAGTGACCCCCTGCAGGTGGGGAGCCCGGACTCAAATCGGAATCCTTACTCTGGTCCTTGCTTTGCACCATCTGCACTTAACCCACTGCACTACCGCCCAGCCCCCTATATTTATTTTTTAATTTAGTGAGAGAGAGATAAAAAAGAAAGAAGAAAGGAAGGAAGGGAGGGAGGGAGAAAGGAGAGTACTGCTCAGTTCTGGCTTACACTGGGACCTCAGATTCTCAGGCATGAAAGGCTTTTGTATAATTTTTTTTTCTCTTCACATTAATAGTTTTGTATGGCTTTCAAATGATGCTATAAATATCTAAATATCCCTTGGCAGAAATAAAACAATGTTTCCTGCTCCTGCTTTAGATTCTATGTCTTTCGCCATGAATTTGGAAGATGTAGATGGAAAAGAAGAAAAACTGAATAAAACTCATCTATGTGGCTACTACCTCTTCCTTTAACAACTGGCTTTATTTTTCTTTTAGCCCATCCCTTGTGCCTGTCAGCACAATGGCATTTAAAAACTACCATCTCGGGGCCGGGTTGTGGTGCACATGGTTGGGCGCACATGTTGCAGTACGCAAGGACCCAAGTTTGAGCCCCCAGTCCCCATCTGCAGGGGGAAAGCTTCACAAGTGGTGAAGCAATGCTGCAGGTGTGTCTCTCTGTCTCTCACCGTCTCTATCCCTCACTTCCCTCTCAATTTTTGACTGTCTATATCCAATAAATAATAAAAAAAAAAAACCTACTATCTCTCCTGCTTACGAAAAAAAGGTCTGAAATAAGAAAATTGTCCAGTCTTAACAAACAGGTTCCTTCCTGCAGAGGGCTGTGTGACATCTTATGAAAGAGAAGCAGTTGATGTTTACATACTTGGAGTGTGAAAGACATTGGAATCTAAACACTAACCATTGGCAAGTCTGGAATACTACTATGTAAGCCTAGAGAAACTACTTTGCAAAGTTGATCTTCTGCTTTAGTGCTGGGCTAGCTTCGCGGGCAGGAGAGAGACGACCAGGGACTCATGGCTGAGCTGGGAACGCAGTTCAATCTTTATTGATGAGCGAGAATGCAGTGCAATCTATCTAATCTCCCTTCATTAGGAAATCCTGTCCTTTATATCTCCTGAGGCGGAAATGTCAGATCAGAAGAGGAAGTACGTAAGATAGGGGGTGGGGTGAAGGAAAAAACACATGAACCAGTGGGGATTAAACCAGTGCAGGTCTCAAACAAAACAATGATTATGTAAATAGACCACAGCATTAAGCAATGCAAGTGAACCTAACGTGATGATCAAAACAGAAGGGGTCTTAGAAGCAGAATTGGAAGGAGGCCAACACTTTAGAGCTAAAGAAGTCTTTGGATGGATATCAGGCACTGTTCTGCTTATTGAGAGGGAAGAGGAAAAAGGAAGGACACTGGGAAGTAGTAATAGGTGTGACTTAGAAAGGAACTGAAGACAGGACCACAGACATGAATAAAAATGGGCAAAATAAAAAGACAGATAAACAGACAGATTGATTTAGATATACAGTGGACCCACATCTATGACTTCAGAAGAACTAGTGCAGTTTCTGTTTCAGGGGGATGGGGACACAGAACTCTGGTAGTGGGAATGATGTGGAATTGTACACTTTTTATCTTATAAATCTGTAAATCACTAATAAAAATAAACTTCAGGAGAGAGAGATAGAAAAAGAAGAAGAGGAGGAGGTGAAGGAGGAGATTGAAGAGGAGAAGGAGAAGGTGGAGAAGAAGAGGAGAAGGAGGAGGAGGAAGAGGAGGCAGCAGCAACAACCTTCAGACTGAGCACTGGCTAAAAGTCAAGTGACCTGTATTCCTGTCCAGTGATGACCCTGAGCAGGAATGGCCCAAGAAGCAAGGTACTTCCACTTTATATGCCAGTGTTTCTTCAGAAAGGTTGATCCTGGAGATCTCTCAGTTCCCCACTAGTCTTAAATGATATGAAGGATAACATAATTCCATGACTTTTCATATTCAATTCCATTCTCAAAACATTAAATAAATGGAGAGACCAACTATAGTTTTTTGAATGACTTTGCTTTTCCATGCAACCTTAGCTGAGCTGGAGTCAAACATAAACTACCATAAATTATACAGACCACATAGCTGAGAAAAGATAACAGATATGAAATAAAAGGACCAATGTAAGTAAAATCCAAACTATGGCTCCTTTATCAGAAATTGGAACGCAGGAGACAACAAATAAAGAAATAATAACTCAATGGCTGGCTAGACAGCTCACCTGGGAGGGCACCTACATTGTCATGCACACAATTCAAGTGTCCCAGGTTTGAGTTCAACCCCCACCACACTGGTGGAAACTTCAGTGATGTGGTGTCTTTCCCTCTCTCCCTCTACCTGCCTCTCTTTTTCCATCTGGAAAAGTGTTCCCAGAGTGATGAAGCCCCAGAAATGACAAAATGAAAATAAAACAATAAGAGGGCAGGGAATACTGTACAGCAAACCCTAATAAAAGGACTTTTCAAAGTTAACCCAATTACCAAATAATGTGATAATAACATTAACTATCCATTGTCTTTTTGAACCCTAAGACAGCAGGAACCTCACATCTCCACTATAGAGCCTCTACTTCCCCCAGTCCTGGAACCATTGGATAGGGCCCACTTTCCCGTATGCATCTCCCAATCCAAACCAAATAACATTGCATCTGCCGATCACAACCTAACCAAAGCAACGATTGCTACCTCAATATGCTTCACTTCAGACTGTGTCCAGAGACTACACGTGTGGAATGACAACCCTTCAGCTTCATTACTCAGGTGAGACCTTTCCTTTCATAGTATACTCTAATTCCATCTCAGGTGGTTCACTTTCTAACAAAGTCCCAAAACCTAGATATACACCAGTTTCTGGTAAAGAGAGCATATGTTCATAGGTATCCATAAACTACTGCAAAATATATACCTGAAAGCAGAAGTACACTAGAGTTTGCAGTGAGTACCCCCCTAACACTCCCTCTCCACTATTCCAAGCTTTGGGCCCATGATTGCTCAACAATTTGTTTGGCTTCGTATGTTAACTCTCTTTTCAGTCACCAGGTTCCAGATGTCATCAGGATGCTGGCCAGACTTCCCTGGACTGAAGACCCCACCAATGTGTCCTGGAGCTCTGCTTCCCCAGAGACCCACCCTACTAGGGAAAGAGAGAGGCAGACTGGGAGTATGGACCGACCAGTCAACGCCCATGTTCAGCGGGGAAGCAATTACAGAAGCCCGACCTTCTACCTTCTGCAACCCACAATGATCCTGGGTCCATGCTCCCAGAGGGATGGAGAATGGGAAAGCTATCAGGGGAGGGGGTGGGATATGGAGAATGGGTGGTGGGAATTGTGTGGAATTGTACCCCTCCTACCCTATGGTTTTGTTAATTAATACTTTCTTAAATAAAATAAAATTAAAAAAAAGAAAATATATGTAATTTTGAAAAGCAAAAAAAAAAAAATCAGTGGCATCTCAGCAAAGCACAGTAGTATTGTCTCATTAATATCATACTGACAGCATGCAGGAGGTGACAAGAGCTTTTGTATACTGGACACACTGCTTAGAACAGTTTATAAGACTTAGAATATAAACTTAACTCGGAACACACAGTCCGGGGAGGATGTGGTGTGCTGAGACTTATTATGGCAAGATGTGAAATTATACACCTATGACAGTAGTCTTGTAAATCAACATTTCACCCAAATAAAATGATCTGTTAAAAAAAAAAAAAAACAGCAATGGAGCAGGTATCTCTCTTTCTGTTTGTTTCTCTACTTCTGTCTCTATCTGTGTATCTCTTTCTCTATACCAAATGGATGGCCACCAAAAACAGTGAAGTTGTGTAGGTACCAAGCCCCACTGATAATCATGATTGCAAATAATAAAGGAATAACAAATTCATTCTTTGTTCATACCCTTAACTAAAGGTCATATAATCATACAAGTATTTAACTGATAATTGTTATTTATACCAAAAAAAATTAAACAGAATTCTTTAACAACTTCTCAAAAAAAAAAAAAAGAGGGCAGGGAAAAAAAAAAGTTCAATAGAATGCTGTTTTGCTATGTGCAGGATCCAGGTTTGAGCCCAGCCTCTAGCACACTGAAGAAAACTTCAGTGCTTGGTCTCTTTCACTCTGCCTTTCTATATATATATATATTTTTTTTTTAAAACCCAAATTTTAAGTAATTATAAGAATAATAATTTATAAAACATAATGGATAGCGGACCCAGTAGAGCCCATCCTTTACCAAGCATGAGGACCCAGATTCGAGTCTTCCTAGCATTGTATGTAAGCAATGTGCTACAAGGAAGTTTCACAAGCACTGGAATAGTGCTTTAGTGTCTCTCCTCTCCCTTCCTTTCTGTCTCTCATCCTGTCTCTCTGTAAGAACAGCAACAACAACAAAGTAAGGAAATACAGTCTGTCTGAAGTGGGGGAATAGTACTGGTGCAAAGCCCAAGCAAAATCTTGGCAAACAACAAAAGCAAAATTGGAGAAAAAAAAAAAAAAGGAGTCCAACACAGAAGAAAAAAGAGGATCATTTGGGACACATATTTCTTTCTACCTCTTGTCTTTCTACTCAGGTCTCTGGAAAAGATACAGTGGCGTGATTTAGGCATTTCTTATGCTCTGAATAGAGAGCACAGAGTCACACTACAAATGCAAACCAAAAAGAGAATAAATCCATAAAACTTTGGTATAACAAAGCAGAGCAGCGGACAGTGTCATAGTTTTCAGATAGGTGCATGAATGAATAAGCTTTACAGGATACCTTAAAGAGAGGCAGTCCTACTTTTGTCAGTGGTAAGGTATTTCTCAGGTTTGTTAATCTGTATGTTAACTCCATTTTCAGTCTGGGAAATAAAATGATCCTGGAGGCTATGAAGAATGATTTGTTAGTATGTTTTGGGGGAAAAGGATATGGGTACTGGAAACAAGCAGTTGCTGGTGCTGGAATTACAGCTACATCTGTGGCCATGTAATTAGTTGCAACGCTAAGCATCTGCCATCAAACTGCAACTATGATATGTGAACTGATAACACCAACCATTGAAACAATAACACTGCAAAGCCTCAAGGAAGCTTTAATTATTCATTTAATTTGGAGAGAAAAGCTGGAGAGGACAGCTGCTAAAGATGCAGCTTTGCCTTACTCATTCCAACTTACTTGGTTTCTTAAACGTTTTCTATTCTCAGTGCTATTCTCTTCAGTAAATAATGAGCCCTGATTTCCCTGATAGTCCTACAGAAACATCAGTGTTAAGTCACAGGACTCTCAATTGTATCAGGAATGTGAGCAAAATATTAGCTCTCTAAAATGTACAATCAACTCAAATTTGAGTCAAATAAGGGTCACTTTGGTATTTAATGGATTCATGTGGCACAATGAAAATAAAGATAGTGACTACCATGTGACACTAAATTTAGTCAACAAAAATGTCCTGCCACTGGGCTAGGGAGACAATAAAATGGTTATGCAAAAAGATTTTCATGCCTGCAACTCTTGAAGTCCCAGGTACGATGCCCAGCATCACCATAAGCCTCAGCTGATCCATGCTCCAGTCTCTCTCTGTGTTTAGATCTTTCTGTAACTGCCTTTCATCAAAACAACAGCAATAACAAAAAACCAAATATATAAAGTGTTGATGTATTACTATGGAACATTTAAACTACTAAGCTCCTGAAGTCAAGAAAAGATTAAAAGATCAACAAGAAGTATCATATATAATCTGTTCTGCAATAGTGCCTTGTGGGTGTTAGAAATTTTGAGCCATTGAGGAAAAAGAAAAGAGGGGTGACTTCTGCTGGGGCAATCAAAGACTGACTCCTAGTGATTCCTAGTTGAGGTAGTGAGGGAAAGTGGCATTTCTGACAGCTGGGTTAGCAAGAAAGGGAACTGAGAGACAACAAATAGCAGAAGGCATATGGCACATGAGGAAAGGTTACAACCAGCCACAGTCTGGAAGAAGACCTGAAAGTCAGGTAGAAGATGGGCTATAGGGATTGGGGGGAAAAGTTGGATTTTATTTCAAAGTCAAGAAACTAGTCAACTAACCTTTTTTTTTTTTATTATTTAATTGAGGAGCCACATTCATTACGGATTTTTTTTTAAAGTTTTTATTTATAAAGTGGAAACACTGACAAGACCATGGGATAAGAGGGGGTACAATTCCCACCACCAGAACTCCATATCTCATTCCCTCCCCTAATAGCTTTCCTATTCTTTAGTCCCCTTTTTAAAGTTCATTAAAAATGTATTTTATTTATTTATGTGGGGTTTTTTTGTTTTGTTTTGTTTTTGTTTTCAGAAGCAGAGAAAATTGAGGGGTAAGGGGGAAATAAAGAGGGCAAGAGAAAGAGAGATACCAGCAGCATTGCTTTCCTATTTGTGAAGCTTTCTCCCTGGAGGTGAGGAACAGAGGCTTAAACCTGGATCCTTGCACAATGTAACATAAGCAATCTTACAAAGCAGGCACTGTGCTGTGTAAGTCACATCATTTCTCCACCCTCCCCATTTATTTTCCCCTTTGACAGGTGAGGAAAGATGAACTAAGATGCTGGTTAATATCTTCATTTTACATAGAGATGGGCGAGTAATTGAAAAATTGACAGGATAGGTAAATTGCCTGAAGCTCCTTACTCGAAAAGCATGAGAAATGGGATTCCAACCCAGGCAGTCTGGCTCCAGAGTCTGACTATCCCCTGCCCATTCAGCTCCACCGCAACTCTTGACCTCTGCACAATTTACATAATCAGAATGAAGTTCATATACATATGGATGCAGAAACCCTTTCTAGCTAATGGGAACCATTATCTCAGTAGCATCAAAGTGATCAAAATAATAGTACTGAGAACTCCTTTGGATAGTTAAACTCACAAAACTACAGATTCACTTGACAACTTAGAGTTAGGTTCCATAGTCCTTTAAGGTTTACTCTGAAGAAAATCAATGCAACTTTTGCAGTACTTACTGGAAAATAAAATTGTCCAGTGCCAAAATAAATGTGTCTCTGACTGAGATTACGGGCATTCCTTTTCTAATTCACTCAAAATTTTATATTTTTATTACTTTTGGATACACTGATGGAAGGAACTAGAAAGCAGGAAAGCCATTCGACTGTGTGACCATGAACTGTGCACCTGCCACCACATTCAGGCACTCAGAACATGAAATGACTGCCCCCCCCATACTCCCCAGCCCCCCAATTGCAAATTTCCTTCATGCTGCACATTCATGTCTGGTGGTAGAGTGGGAAACAGCCATACTCAAACAAATTTCAGACTGAAAGAGAAAAGGCCTTCAGAAACAGAAATTGTGACTCAAACAAGGAAAAGTCTATTTTCCAAGTTGATTCACTGTGTATTGCCTAAGGCCTTGTAAGACATTAGATTGATTTGCAAGTTTATCTCAAGTTAATGAGTCTATTTGGATGTCAGGGTGGGGTCTCCCAGAACCTCTGGGCTAAACTACTGAAAAGGTCATGAAATATCTATGTTTTTCTCCCATCCAAGTACTAACCAAGCCCGACCCTGATTCTCTCTGTTTTTCTATGTGAAAATGAGTCATAATTTTTCCAACAACCCAATGTAAACCTAGTTTATGCAATTAACCTGTGATTTCATCATGCATAAAGTTTGATTTATTTATGTTATTATTTATTTATTTTTGATGAAAGATACAGAGAGAAAGACACACAAAGAAAGAGAGAGAGACAGGACAGCACTCTCAGCTCTGGCTTATGCACTAAAGATTGAACCTGGGACATCAAAGCCTCAGGCATAAGTCTTTTGCATAACCATTAGGCTGTCATCCCAGCCCTAGAGTTTCTTTTATAATTTATTTTACTATAACACTTTGGGTTTGTACTAAACTTTATAGTTCTGAAAGCACTGAGTGATCATAACATTTCAATTCAGGGCATAGAAAGAAATTATGCCCATTGTAAAGACCAGGAGAGAGAAGGTTTGAGTATACCTTTACGCCTGGGAGGTGACACAGCAGGTCAGTCACAGGACTTGAAAGCATGGGGTCCTGAGTTCAATCCCTAGTGCCACATGTGTGCAAATAAACACGAGTCACTTTAAAAAAATAATAAAATTCTACTTTTGAGCTAAAGAGATAAATCACTTGGATAGGGTATGTGTCTTGCCATCTATGTAGCCCACATTTGAACCCAGGTACATCATGCCAGGTGCTATGGACTGGGGAAGTTCCCGTGAGGTCATGCCTCTCCTTCTCGCTAGCTGAATAATAGAAGAGGCTCAAAATACTGATTAGGCTGACAGGACACACTCGCACACCGAAAGAATGTGGTCCTACATAGGACAAGAAAAGACACAGTTCTTTCAGCAACTATGTTGGGATTTGTTTATAAGTGTGTATGGTCACTTCATGACCCAAATATTACAGATGGCTTACCACCTGTCAGAAGCTGCTTGGCACTGATTTCATATTCATAATAGATTTACTAAGTTCCAGGCACTGAGCTTGGGTTGAGAATGCTGGAGTGGAACCTGAAAACCTTTAACTCACCAGGGCATGCTGCCATACGGCCAAAGATGGGAGCAGTAGTGCTATTGGAAAGACGGCAGATCATAAGAACCCAAATGGCCTGGATTAAAATCCTGGCTCAATTTTAAGAGGCACCTGAATTTGGCAGCTATAGAGACAGCAGAATGGTTATGCAAAAATATCTTAGTGCCTGAGGTTACAGTATTCCAGCCTCAATGGCCAGCACCACCATAATACAGAGCTGAGCAGTGTTCTGGTAAAAACAAAACAAAACAACCTCAATATTGTTCCACATAGAGATTCTGCCAAGGAAATATCATTAGACAAATATGGGTATATATATATATGTGTATATATATATATATATATATATATATATATATATATATATATATATTTACCATATAGTATAGTGTTCAAAACCCAATATCTCTTTCTGTCCTTCACCCCAACCTCCTGATATCAGGCCCACTTTTTGACATTCAGAGCTGACTACCACCTGGATCGAGTGGAATGCATACTTTTTTTTTTTTAACAAAAAGATTTCTCAATTTATTTGCATATATACATTATCACCCCAGGTAACCAGCTCCACTCAGGAGTACCCAGTTCCCCATCACCCAACCAACACCCAAAACTACATGAGATTGGGTCCTTAATAAACAATGACCAGGATACATATCCCAGCCTTGCAGGTTATAACAACTCATTTAAGAAGAAAAAAGGGGGGAAAAAAAAAGAAGAAAGGAAGGGAGTGAGTGAGAAAGAAAGAAAGAAAGAAAGACAGAAAGGAAGAAAGAAAACGGGGTTAGGGTGGGGGTATAGCAAAAAAAAAAAAAAAAAAAAAAAAAATCCTGGCTCAATTCCTGACCAGCTGGGTGAACCTGAGAGTCATTTTACTTTTTCAAGCTTCAGTGTTCTTCCTTTACAGTCAAAGGAAACAAACTGTTTAGCAAATGTATATGTAAAAATAAGGGTAATGGACATAGAGTATGTGGCACACGTTAGGGATTTAATCAGTAACCACCTTGTGGAAAAGAGAAACTAGATGGGAAGAAAGCAAAAGGCAGAGCACTCAGCCAACACAATCCGCTGATAGCTTGAGGGGACCAGTGTGATGAAATGTGACAGGCCTGAAGGAAGGATTTATCAAAACATGGCAGGTCAGAAATGCTTGCATCTAGTGGTATTTATACTTCTCCATGGCAGAAAAGGAACAGGTGACTAAGGGAGGACCAGAGGGAGATATTCCTCTTGCACAAAATGGACTGGGCACCTCACCATTAAACAGATGCAGTGAAGACCCTGGCAGGACTGAAAACAGCTACCACTGGGAAGCAGGCAGTCCGCAACTAGTACAAAGGTTAATCACATCCCATTTTAGAAAGCATTAACTCTTCTGGCCACTACAGTCATTCAAGCGTCACCCACAGCACAGGCATTTCTAAGTGACTGGCAAGGTGTGAAGCTTGATCATTGCTTTCCAGGGAACCCTGAGTGGAGCTTGTGCCCCCAAACACATGCCACAGCACTGATGGTAACACCCGTGTGCAGGCTTCCAGAGGCGGGCCCAGCCAAAATCTGTGCTAACTGAATCATCGAGGCTCCCCAGTCCCAAGTGCGGAAGCCGCACCTGCCTTTAACCAAATGGTGACCCACTGTGGAGCCAGAGAATAAAGCTGGACAATTAAACTTCACGAGGGAGGATTGATTTAGCCGTAGATCACTGTGCTCATCATACTGAACAAGTAAACTGCTTTCCAAATCTACCAGTGGGCTTTCAGCCAAACCCTCACTTACTGCATACTCCTCAAGAGGTCAGGGTTTATGGTATTGCTGAGCAAGAGTGAGGTAGGAAATCAGGCCATCAGAAGTCTCAAGGGCTTTACTTACCGGCACTGACTACATATACAAGAGAGGGAAAGGTCAAGGTGACAGAGGACTGTGCTAGCCGATTTTGTCCCTGATACATGAATTCAACATTTAGTAACTTGGTTGTGACTGAGGGAGGGGAATGAGAAGAGGATGCTCTGATTTACAGGGATATTGCCAAATTCCTATTGGGAACGTCCTGCTACCCCTGTTGTCAAGCTCAAGACATGTGGAATAAATCCCTTGGAAGAGCAATGAGTGCATTTTAAAGCAATTTGGATCAAGTTCAGTGGCATAATTTACTTCTCTGATGGTGCAGTAAAGACATATATATTTAACTTTTTATAGTCATAGGAAAACTCATTTCGTATCTAACGGATTTTTAATATTTACAGAGGACTCAATCAGTGATGTGCCTTCCTGCTTTGATTTCATACTTAATCTTCTGGTATTATGACAGAAATCCCAATGATAAGGAGAGAGGCACACAGCTGTTTAACTTAGGGTTTATTTTCCTCACTCTTTTTATAGTGTTGAGAGTGCCAGAGATGATGGTAATAGCATTATCTGATTTGATTTGAGTGGCAACCTTTTCAATTTAATAACTCTGATGTAGACTTCTCTGTCATGTTGCCAAGTTTAATTCCCACTTCTACCACGATTTATACTCTAATGAAGACACTGTCTGATTTTAGTGCTAGTGCACACTTGTAAAGCTTCTCTCTCCTCAGCTACAACTGAAGCCTCTGCAATGAGCCATGATAAATCAACCTCATCTAGAGCCCCAATCAGTTATAAGAGCACATCTGTTGCACATTTCCATTTTTTTCTAAAGCTTTATTACCCTAGGTGTATGTAACATTTTAGTATCACTTCATTTTGCAAGTGTTTTCTTGGTTTTGGTGATTATTCCCAAACCACAAAATGTCAGGGAGCTAACTCCTTCTGGCCCACTAGATTTTTGAGTCAATGGTCCTTCCACCACTCCCTGCAGAAGAGACTTGAACTTGGCCTTAGCCTCTTGGAATTTTAAGTTTATTTCTAGGACCTAGCTTGGGTTTCTGAGAATTTGGTGTAGGCATGAACACTCTAGTTACTAGGGCTGCAGAGACAGCAAAATTGTTATACAGAAGACTTTCATGCCTCAGACTTCAAAGTCCCAGGTTCGGTCCATAGCACCACCATAAGCCAGAGCTGAACAACAGTACTCTGGTCTTTTTCTTTGTGTCTTTCTGTATCTCCCTCTCATTAAAGGGATATATATATATATCTTCTGGCCACCAGTTCATCTCCACAAGACCATTTCCAAGAAAGGAGTCGACACAGGTAGTAAGAAGGGGATCCATGGTATTGACCTTGCTGGAGTCTCTGGATCCTACAGACTTGATTCTAGGTGACCCCTTGAACCTCAGTGACATGGTCCAGTAAGTCCTCATTTCCAAAGCAAATTGTATCCAAGTTGTTGGTTTGCAATACTATATGAGTTTCATGGCATTTATATATATACTACATCATGATCACAAGTCAAATTTCTACCCATCACCAGACAGTCCACCCTCTTTTAACTCATTTCATCCATCTCCCAACCCCTTCCTCTTCTAGTTAGCACCTATCTAGTGTCTGTATCTAAGAGTCTATTTTTGTTTAGTTTACTTAATAAATTCCCACTTAAATTGATTTTCTGTACCTTGCAGAAATTCCAGCTGATACAATCCAACTCCCTCCCTCCCTCCCACACGCCTCTCATGATATTTCTATTCTCAAGAATTCTAATGTGCTGTCTTGCTCTGGATGTCTTTTCCTGCTTCCTAAACTCCTCTTTCCCTCCAGCTATGCTGATCTCTCTGTACTAGATCCATCAAGTCCTCACGTAGTATGGCCTCAAACCTCTTTCTTCTATTCCAAGTACTTGCCACTTGCATCTCTCAGTGCTGTCCTCAAAATACAGCTGAATTCTTCCTACTACCTACCCTCATACATTTATTTGTTCCACTATCTTGATCTTAATCTCTATTTAATGGTCAATGAATAGAGGTGCTGTTTCTTGAGTTAAATAAAAATTACTTAAAGGTCATGAATTGTATATCAGATTTTCCAGTCTGCCAAAAGTTACTCTACCCGTTCTGACAAACCAAAAATTGGATACCTCTTTTAGTAGTATTTGAAATTTCAAAAAAAAAAAAAATATATATATATGATGACCAAAGCCAAACTCGGTAATTTGTGGACTAAATATTCATTTTTAATTCGTGACATGAAACTTCGATTGCATCTCCAAGAGTAGTGTTTCTTAAACATAGGTGAGCAGAGAATACCTGGAAAGCTTAGATACAAGGATTGCTGGGCCCCACCCTCCAATTGCTTTTCAAGGTCTGAGATAAAGTGTGAGAATGTGCACTTTGAAGTATTTCTGAATGAAGCTGATACTGGGGTTTGAGGAGTGTGCTGAGATCCATAGCCCTAAAAGCAGGACCCATTCCTTGGTGTGTGTGTGTGTGTGTGTGTGTTTGTGTCTGTGTGTGTGTGTGTGTGTGTGTGTTTTAAAGCAAGGCCTTTGAGATATAGATCCACAATGCCAACTATGCTTCTCTATGACCAGGGGAAGTTATGATGATCAGAAGCAGTGGAGATAAGATTTTAAGTATCAACTCCGTATTCCTGCACTCTTGATAGATTACCATTCAGACTGGCTACATTTCGAGTAGCCCTAATGGAACAGAGGCCTTGCTTTCAGTGAGGTTCCATTTCCTAACTTGTAGCATGAGGCAACAATAGTACACATGTACTTAGTTCACAGACAAGCCTTAAAAGTGAAGTGCTTCTCACCATGCCCAGCATAGAAACACGCTCAACAAGCTCTATTATTACTAGTGCTGTCATTGTTAGAAACAGGCTCACACTCATTGAAAATACGGTACAAGATCTTTTTAACTTAGTCACAATATCCCTACGTGAATTTGTCTTTCACTATGGTGCCAGTTTCTAACCTCATCCTTTCTCCTCCAGTCATACTATTTTTTAATTTAAAAGTGTTTTATTATTTATTTATTTATTTTTATTTGATAGAGATAAAGATAAATTGAGAGAAGAGTGGGAGATAAAAAAAAGAGAGATACCTGTAGTACTGCCTCACTTCCCATGAAGCTTCCCCCGTGCATATAGGACCAGGGGTTTGAACAGATAAGTGCGCTCAACCAGATGGGCCACCACCCAGCCTCCCCATCCCAATCATATTCTAGTATTTTGTTCTGTTACAATGCTTATCCGTTTTCTTTGAACATCCCAGAATGTTTCTCTCCCATCCCAGAAGGCATTGTTTTCTTTCAGCCAAATTTGATAAAAAATTTCATTTTTCAGAAAGTCTATATATTGAAACAAATAAGACAGTGAGCCTACAAAAGCTCAGTTTCTATTCCCCTGCAAGTGATGAGTAGTTTTTCAAAAAAAAAAAAAAAAAAAAAATTACACTCTGGCTCTTCATGGGTGCTATGGATGGAATGCTCAGCCCTGTTACCACTGTGGAGAGTAGTTGTTTGCAGCATTTCAGTAAAGCAGAAGTCATTGTTGCCTGGTCTCTTTCATTTGACTTCCAATAAGCACAGGCCACAGCCTTGCTCTCAATATGGTCATGGAGTTTGGGAAGAGCCATCAGTCATGGGTGCAAAAGCTTGACAAGGGGCTGGCCCAGAGTGAAGCCAAGCAGAGAAGCA
Organism: Erinaceus europaeus; assembly: GCF_950295315.1. Classification (NCBI taxonomy): domain Eukaryota; kingdom Metazoa; phylum Chordata; class Mammalia; order Eulipotyphla; family Erinaceidae; genus Erinaceus; species Erinaceus europaeus. Next base: position 85,852,390 of record NC_080168.1, on the reverse strand, counting down.
CAAGGCTAAGGAAAATGGAAGCCAAAAGTCAAGCAATTAACATTTTTTTGCTTCACTATAATTAGCCAGATCAAAGGAGAGCTGGACTCACAGATTCCACCAGGTCCACAAGACTCTCTGAGAATATTTAGCAAACAGCCCTGCAGGTCTTCAGTGCAACTAATTGTTCACAGGTCAAACTCGTTTTTCTGTAAATCACTCCCTTGTGACTCCTTTACAAGTTCTTCCCCATGCCAAAGGGCTGTGTGTGAGGAAATTCACAGGACTTATCTGATTTCCTCTTCCGGAGAGAGTTTACTGCACATTACAAGGCTGCTCACTAACACCTCAAAATCCTGCTGGGAAGACATCAAGGTTCCAATTGACATGACTGGATAGATGCACCATTGCTAGGAAGTGGCCCCCCCAAAACTTAGACCTTTCAGTCATCAGTGATTTCCAAATGCTTCCGACTTTCAAAGAATGATTTGAGCTGTTTACTTAAAAGACACATTTTAATCTGGGAGATCTGAAATGGAGCTGAGAACTAGGATCTACAGAATGTTTTACATGGGGAGACAAAAAATTATAATCATCTGTCAACAACTGTTCTACTATATTGTAAAACCATCATCTCCCCCAATAATATGATTTGGAAAAACTTCCAAATAATTCTTATTTTCACTGATATCTGGAAAACAGAGGGCAAAATTTCAGAGACTATTTACAGGAATTTTATTCACATCCAACATGTTGAAAAAAAGTAAAGCTTCCATCTATGAGAGCTTTACAGATTTCATTATAGCTCATTTTATTTTTCTAGTTTTTCGTTCAGATGCCCAGAGTAATAAACTAATTCTTATCACAATTCACAAACATGTTAGTCTTCTTTCCAAAACCCTAAGTGGTTCTCAGCATAAGAACCAGAATTCTCATAGAAGCTCTCCTTATAATATCATCTAGACCATTCATATCTAATAGATAGCATTACTTCTCATTGTTCTTTTCCAGATACATGGCCATTTTCCCGTTCAAAAACACTCTATAAATTCCCATTCCTATATCTTTACATGATGTTCCCTCTGCCTAAATATCTCTCAATACCCACTTGGTCAGTACTCCTTATCTTTTTTTTTTTTTCTTTTATTTAAGAAAGGATTAACAAAACCATAGGGTAGGAGGGGTACAACTCCACACAATTCCCACCACCCAATCTCCATATCCCACCCCCTCCCCTGATAGCTTTCCCACTCACTATCCCTCTGGGAGCATGGACCCTGGGTCATTGTGGGTTGTAGAAGGTAGAAGGTCTGGCTTCTGTAATTGCTTCCCTGCTGAACATGGGCGTTGACTGGTCGGAGTGCTCCTTACCTTCTATAAATCTTCTCAAATAATAGCTCTTTAAGACTAGCTCTGATAATTCTGTTTCAAATTAAAACCATTCCTCAACTCCTACAATTCCTAATCTTTTATCTTCTGTCACTGTTTTCCAAGTGTGTGTGTATAGAAATATATGTATAGGGAGTCGGGGGGTAGCACAGCAGGTTAAGCACACATGGCACAAAGCATAGGGACCAGCGCTAGTATCCCAGTTTGAGCCCCCGGCTCCCCACCTGCAGGAGAGTTGCTTCACAGGTGGTGAAGCAGGTCTGCAGGTGTCTATCTTTCTCTCCCCCTCTCTGTCTTCCCCTTCTCTCTCCATTTCTCTCTGTCCTATCTAACAACGACTATATCAACTATAACAACAATGAAAAACAACAAGGACAACAAAAGGGAAAATAAGTAAATAAATATAGAAAAAAGAAATATATGTATATGTCATTCACTCACACAGAAAGATACATACATGATTTCTAACATATCATAAAACAGCATATAATTTATTACGTTTAATAGTTATTAGCTGTCACAGTAAGCACCATAGGATTAGGGATCTTTGTCAGCTGATAAAACTGAAACAGCTAGATTATGCTTAGCAAAATAAGAGATGAAAAAACAACTACCTGATGCTTTCACTCATATCTGGAATATAGAGAACTGATAAGGAAAATAAATGTAAGATAAAAATTTTACAGATCTGGAAATACCTAGGATGGTGTCTGGTATGTTGCAGGTGCTCAATAAATACATGTGAGATTAATGAATTTAACCAACACAAAGATTCACACAATGATTTTATAGTGTCAATGTACTTTGATAGTGTTCACAGAGCTCCATTCTAATGAATGTTATTTAAGTGTTTGGCTACAGCTTACTACTTGGTCAATAAACAATTTTGCTTACCAATAACTTGTGGGTTAGCTATTTAGGCCATCAGACCAATTTTACACACACACACACACACACACACACACACACACACACACACACAAACTTTCCTCCAACTGTCCTTGAAGAAGCTAACAACTATATATCATGATGAATCTTGCACAGAGAAAAAAAAAAGTTGATAAAATTAGCTGCTTTAACATATGATTCCTTTGACAAGATGCTAACTTAGCTTTAAGGATACACTACTGAATTGTAATAAATATATGAGTACAGTGAAAAATGTATCTTTGAGTCAGCTGGACAAATAAAAACATGTTTCTGACCATATTGAGGCACTGGGGGTGATGAATTTGGAGGTGATTCTGCAGCTCACATTCCAAAATGTAAAAAAAAATACCTAGGACTAAGCACATTATGTTGTCTTTTTACTTGATGTCAAATATGCAACAAAAAAAAAAATAAGAGAAGATTTTGTGTCCAATAGATATCACCTTCCTAAACAAGTAGAAATGAATCGGCTAGTAATATAAAATTGAACTGGAATGAATGGAACTACAGCTGAGATTTCTAGTTGTTCTCCTCAAATAAGTACAACTTGGATTTTCCTTAGAGTTCGGTCTTTCTTCCTAGGTATTTCATTTTTCAACCAGTGTATTTAGACCTACTCCCCCACCCCACGCCCCATCTAACTATTCTCTGGGCAAAAACAGGAAGGAAAATCCATTTTAGGGAAGATCAGGCAGCCAGATTAAACTAACGGTTGTAATCTAACCACATCTAGATACTATCAACATGAAAACATGCTAGGAATCAGTGCTATTTCCACATTAACAGAGCGGAATTTAGTGGGTTCTGGAATGCATAAAGAATGACACATTCCTATATGCAAAGAATTGTGCATGAGCCCGGGGAGATTTAGTGAGAAACTACTGAAAGAAGCTAGAACTTTTTCCTTTTAACTAGGTGAATTAAAGATTTAGTAGAAATAAGGACAAACAAACACAAACACCTGAGGACACATGGGCAGAAAAAGGATTCTGATTATTCTCACAAACCCCAGAAAGTCATATTGATCAGTTGGGTCAAACATTAAGAAGGTAACTTTGATTAAAAGAAAGACAAGCTGTTTAACAGAATTAGCTAGTAACAGTGGGGTAGAGAATTCCCTCTCGCCAAATATATTCAAACTAAGATTTGGGGTTGTTATGGAGAGGCACAGGAATCGGGTAGAGAATGGACAACTTCCTGAGTTTCTTCCAAACCTGGGATTCTTCCATCAGGCTCACTACCTCTACTGATTTCCATGTGATGATATCTACTTTTTTCTCTTTGTGCAGCACTGAGGAATGAACTCAGGTTTCTCACGAGTGATACTACTAAGCAGCCTCCTAGATGATAGAAAGGCCTAGATGTTAGAAAGGAGAAAGAGAGGGATAAACACAGAGAGAGAGAGAGACATAATAGCACTGCTCCACCATCCATGGAGCTCCCCCCATGCAGGGCATGGTGCTCCTTTGTGATGTCCAGGCTCAAACCCCCAGCCTAGAACATGGTTTGGCATGCATTCTGCCAGATGAGCTACCTCCAGAATCCTCCAAATATCTACTTCTATGCTTTGTTTAATAAGATTGTGTGTATAGCACAAATAAATGGGTATTATCCAGTCAACAAACATGTCCTTGCTGACATAAAGGAATCACTGATAATTTCTTTTCTTTTTTTTTTTTTTTTTTACCTCCAGGGTTATTGCTGGGGCTCAGTGCCTGCACTACCACTACGAATCCACTGCCCTGGAGGCCATTTTTTCCCTTTTGCTGCCGTTTTGTTGCCCTTTTGTCTAACGCCGTTAATATTACCGTTGTCGTCATTGTTGGATAGGACAGACAGAAATTGAGAGAGGAGGGGAAGACAGAGAGGGGGAGAGAAAGATAGACACCTGCAGACCTGCTTCACTGCCTGTGAAGTGACTCCCCAGCAGGTGAGGAGCCAGGGGCTCGAACCGGGGTCCTTATGCTGGTGCTTGCTTGCACCTTGCGTCTTGTGCGCTTAACCTGCTGTGCTACTGCCCAGCCCCCAATTTCTTTAGTCCTGACCAGTCACTGTAAAATAATGTGCCCTGGAACCCCACCTCTCTAGAGCTCTACCCCACTAGGGAAAGATAGAAACAGTCTGGGAGTATGGATTGAACTGCCAACACCATGTCCAACGGTGAAGCAATTACAGAAGCCAGACTTTTCTTCCTCTGCACCCATAATGATCCTGAGTCCATACTCCTAGAGTGATAAAAAATAGGAAAGCTTCCAATGAAGGGGATGATATGTGGAACTCTGGTAGTAGGAACTGTGTAGAATTGTACCCCTCTTATTCTATGGTCTTGTCCATCATGATTAAGTCAATTTAAAAAAAAAAAAGATCTGTAGCTCAGACCTACAGGGATACGGAGGTTACACAGGCTCCTGTGCTGAGTATGGACTCCAGATCAGATCAATGGGACTTACAGTTAACAATATTTATATAATATTTATACATTTATACAATATATATCATATTTATACATTTCCCATATTTGGGAGCTACTCTCTTCCCTGATCCAGCTTTCTAATCTTATTTCCAACTCTGACACCATCTCCCCAGACAATACCTTTAGCCCACCTGTATGTTGGCTGTTGGGATCAGGCAAAAATTAGTAAAGTCATGGCCCCTTGGAACAGACCTAAAATAGACCTGTCAGCTTTTTCCAAAATAGAGATCCCAAATCTCGTCTACTATATTCTTAAGTTTAGACTCTTGATTATTAAACAGTTTATTCTGTTTTATATCTTAATGCCTTTTCATTTTGCAGATGCTACCATGACACCAACCTGACTCCCTGGGCAGACGACCTCACTAATGTGCCCTGGAACCCTGCCTCTCCAGTACCCTGCCCCACTAGGGAAAGACAGAAACAGGATGGGGGTATGGATCCACCTGCCAATACCCATGTCCAGCAGAGAAGCAATTACAGAAGCCATACTTTCCACCTTCTGCACTGTATAATGGTCCTGAGTCCATACTCCCAGAGAGAAAAAGAATAGGAAAGCTTCCAATGGAGGGGACGGGATACGAAACTCTGGTGGTGGGAATTGTGTGTGATTGTGCTCCTCTTATCCTACAGTCCTATCGATCATTATTAAATCAATAGAAAAAAGGCAAAAAAGAAATGGGAGAAGTGTTAGGTTGTGATAAAGTTCAGGAATCATTGGAGGTGAGGTGTTTCAGATCACGGGCATGGGGAGCTTGCTGAGTGCAAAGTAGAGATGGCAGGGGGTAAATAAAAGCTTCTAAAAGCAGAAAAAAAATCTGTGATACATAGATCTCTATATTATACACTACTCTCCCCCCTTTCCTCTCAATTCCTCTGTCTCTATCCAAAATGAAAACATAAATAAAATATTTAAAACTGACTTCCTTGTCATGCAGATGACCCAGCCAAAACCAAATCTCTTTAGAGACAAAATAACCCTGACTGTATCACTTCAAGAAATGTTTAAAATAACATGGCTACCTTCATACCCTACATCTTCTGCATTATCTTGGTAACAACACAACATCCAAGGACAATGTGGGGGGGTTGCAACGACTTTATGAATGGAACCTTCCCATTCTGTGACTAGCAGCTCTTCATCCTAGTGATTAGGAGGGAAATGAGCATGGCATAAAATATATATGAAAGAGAGCCTGTTGTTACTACTGCAGATAACTTTGCCAAGTTTTAATGAAGAGTGAGCATGCTGATGTTTAGTAGCGGATATGATGACCAACTGTGAAAAAAGACCTGGAGGGCATCAGTAGAAGCCCCAGTGGGAAAGAGTAAGCATCTGTCAAAAGTAACTACCATCTGATTTCATGCACTGCGGAGCAGTGGAACCCCAAATCACCTCATTTTCTAAGCAACCAGGCTAGGATGGTGCTCCATAGTAAGACACATTTCAAATTCGCTGTTTATTTATTTATTTTTATTTGGTTTTTTTGTCACCCCTAAATTCATAAGGACCACCACTGTTCAACAGCTTAATCAAGAGAACTCTATCACTCTGTCAGCTTCTTAAGAGGAAAGGAGGGTAAGGAAGAAAGCAGGGGCTGGGGGCAGGTGACTGACAGAAAAGGAAGGAGGCGGGAGAGGGATGAAAAAGGTGCAAAATAATGTGAGATCTCACATAAAATCTGAAGCTGAAGCAGCCATGTAATTATTAAGATAGCTTTTCTTTCAGTTGACAGCATAAGAAAAGGAGGTGAAGAGAGCTCTTAAATGAAACATGACATTCCCTTATTAAAGGCTGATTTAGATTTTAAAGGGCCTACAGTTTCACATCTAATTCCACACTCTGGGGTAAGGAGCTAATGTTTAATGGAAAGAGAAGCTGCAAAAAAATTTTAAAAAATTGGACAGTGTGTGCATGTGTTTAAACAATGAATTCCTTATAAATATTTTCATGTGCATAAACTCTTGGTATGTTATCCAAGCAAGAGCTGGCCACCCTGTGGTAAGCATAAATGGCATCTAGTTCACAGGGGAAATGCGTGGCATGCCTTTTTGTTTAAAAACAGCATGATGTATATGTGTGCAACACATTAAGAATTTATTGCTTCAGTTCCTCTCATGGGGGTGGGGGTACTAGCCTATGGAAAGTGCTGGTCTTCACAGAAATGCTCTGAGGCCTACATTAAATTGGAGCATTGCATGCTGGGACCTATAGACCTAAATTAGGAGAACAATGCAGTGTGTTTCCTGTTGTGTTGAGGTTTTATTTTTCTCACAGCAAAAGATAAGCGCACTTTTTTTTTTGGTGGGAGGGGCCCCTCTACATAATCACGTTAACATCCTTCCCACTCCAAAGGACTACGGATATTTCTCTCCCCCAGGTGGAGGGGAGATGCACTAGATGTGTTATTATTTGCATGTGCTTGATAAATCTGATCAAAATGTTCATAATAGTACCCAATGTTTTTTTCTTCTTTTTTAAAAAAATATTTATTTCCTTTTGTTGCCCTTGTTTTTATTGTTGTAGTGGCAAACGCTAGAAGAAGAAGAATTGTTGTAGTTATTATTGTTGTTATTATGTCGCCGTTGTTAGGGCAGAGAGAAATGGAGAGGGGAGGGGAGGACAGAGAGGGAGAGAGAAAGAAAGACATCTGCAGACCTTTTTCACCACTTGTGAAGCGACTCCCCTGCAGGTGGGGAGCTGGGGGTTGGAACCGGGATCCTTGCGCCCGTCCTTGCGCTTTGTGCTACGTGCGCTTAACTCGCTGTGCTACCACCTGATATTTATGAACATCTTGCATGTCACAAGACCCATTAGCCAAGTTTGAGGAAAATCATTATTTTCTCCCTTTTATCACTTTATTGTGGGGCTAATGGTTTCACACATGGTTACAATTTCCCAACTCTCCATGACAGGTGTCTGAAATACACTCTCACTCCCAATTTGGGTACCCTCCACCATCATGCACCAAGACTTCAAAGCCTCCCACCCCAGGCCTCCTTGCCCTCCTTTCCCAGAGTTCTTTGTTTTAGTACAATACACCAAACCCAATCCAAGTTTTACTGTGTTTCCCCTTTCTGTCCTTGTTTCTTTTCTTTATTTCTATATTTTTATTGCCACCAGGGTTATTGCTGGGGCTCAGTGCCAGCACTATGAATACAGTGCTTATGGCAACCATCTTTTCCTTTTTTTTTTTTTTGCTATTTTTTAAAAAATTAGATACGACAGAGAGAAAATTGAAAGAGGACGGGGAGATAGAGGGATAGAAAGCCAGACACCTGCTGCAGCACTCGTGAAGTAGAACCCCTGCAGGTAGGGAGCAGGGGCTTGAACCTGGGTCCTTGTGCTTGGTAATATGTGTGCTTAACCTGGTGCACCACAACCCGCCCCAGCTTTATTTCTTCGTCTGACCTATCCTTCTCTTTTTGGTTTATCATATAAGATAAATCATTGGCTCTATAACAAAAAGCCATCATGCACCATTCTAGGGGTGGAAGAAGACATAATTGGGAAGAAGATAAGTTAGAAGTCATAGGAAGTGACTGAAAATAAGTATTCTTTACAGAAATGGACAACTGGATTTCATGTATAGAAAAGATAAGTAAAACAAAATGTCAAAGAGAAAATCATTTGAAATACATAATTTAAGTTTGGAATTAAATTTCTGAAACCTTTTCCTTGATAAGATGCTTCCTGTTCTATTCATATCTGTTACTTTCTGGTTCAATAAATGGTCAGATATCCTTTATATTTAAAAACTCTATAAAGATAAATAAAGACTATATTGGGAGTTGGGCGGTAGTACAGCGGGTTATGCGCATGTGGCGCGAAGCGCAAGGACCGGCATAAGGATCCCAGTTCGAGCCCCCGGATCCCCACCTGCAGTGACGTCACTTCACAGGCAGTGAAGCAAGTCTGCAGGTGTCTTTCTCTCCCCCTCTGTCTTCCCTTCCTCTCCCCATTTCTCTCTGTCCTATCCAACAACAATGGCATCAATAAAAACTACAACAATAAAACAACAAATGCAACAAAAGGGAAGAATAAATTTTTTTTTTTAAAAAAAAACAGACTATATCACCGTGAGAGTATTTACCTACATTTCAACAGCTTTCCGGTTCTCTTTCATCTTTGCTCAGCCTAACTTGACAATTCTGTCTCTGTAGCTTTGGCTGACTTGACAGGGCACCAAGTGATACCTTGAGTAGTCAGAAATGTGTGAGACATAAAACTCACTCTCTGTTATCAGTCACAAAATGACTTAAAACAAGCCTGCCCCCACTTTTTTTTTAATACAGTGAAAGTATGTACTGTTTTGAAAATAGCTGTTTGGAAGTCATTCATATCTTCAGATTGCTCTTCAACTCAAGGATCCAGACTCTCTTACCTGTAAGTGTTACTGCAAAGATGATCCCCTGCCCTGCCCAGGGAGAGCTTGCTCTGCTATTGGTCACTAGAGAGATAAGATGACCAAGATAACCAAGATGTTGTCAGCAATGAAATATCCTCATTATGCTGGCTTTGCACTTACTCCTTAAGCCCTGTATATGTTCACAAAAGACCTCAAAAGGGCTTTTTGAATTCCTAACAGTGAATAGGCTAACTGGAAGTCTTGGTTATAAAAATGTTTGTCCTAGGTTAATTTCATTCATTTCAGATGAAAAAGAAGAACTTCCCTCTGGAAGTAGTAGGCGATGGTTCTTCCTATGGCATTCATGGAATTCTGACCTAAATGCATGAGAGAATTTTTGAAGGAAAGCCTCATCCCTTACTTTTCACCTGAGCTCAGCAGAGCAATGACCAGAAGGTGGTATCTTGAAGCCTGATCAATCTACCTGGTGCACTGTGTTAAGTACTGTGGTGAGAGAAATAAGTAACGTGGCATCAGTAAAAGCCACATTCCAATCCTCGTGCAAGAGGAGCCAAATTCATATAAACAGGGAGACCATGCTACAAGTGAAAATTAAATGTACCAAAGAAAGGAGAGCCACCAACCCACCCCCACTCCCAGTAGCTCATTGCTATTTGCCAAGGGTAAGTGAATGCCAGGAGATGAGTGGAGGAGAGAGACATGGCCCCTGACAGCTGAGCAGAGCTCCAAAGGCAGGGGGCAGACAAGGGGCAGGCAGCAACATTTAAATGCATTTCTGCACTTACAGAAAAGAAAGGATTGAACATTCCCCAACCCACAGAAGCCAGCCAAGGACACAAGTGGTTGATGGACATGTTTTAATTCCAGCTAGTCAAAAACCCAAAGAAAAGTAATATAGCGATAAGGAATAGGGAGGGAATTCTACCCTCTGAATGCTATGCCACATATTAGAAACTAGCACAAAGAGTAAGACGATTATGTGAGTTTTCTGGGGATTTGTCAGAATGATTTAGATCCATAAATAACTACCAGATCAGTCTAACACACACACACACACACACACACACACCCCACACACACATCCTTTCTCTTTGCTAACAAAGTTATCACTAGGGCTCAGTGTCTGCACAACAAATCCACCACTTCTGGTGGCCTTTTTATTTTATTTTTTTCATTTTTATTTGATAGAACAGAAAGAAATTGAGAGAGGAGAGGGCAATACAGAAGGGGAGAGTGTTGTGATGCAGGATACTGCCAACAACAGGAATCTGGACACAGAACACGGCTGGCAACAGCCTGGCAGAGCATACGCACAAGGGATTGTGGGTACAAGGGACTATATAAGCAAGGATCTGGTGTAGCTCCGGCATTTTGGGGATCATCTCCTTCACAGAATTCTCTGACTGACATATCTCCTGACCTCGTCACACCTGGCTCCAATCTGACACATTTCTTTTAGGCCCAACTAAGCCACTGCTGTTGAGCTTCATTCATCTGACCCTGAGGAAACCTAAGTTTTCTTTAAATAGAGCGGCCACACCTCTAACTACTTAGCTCACTCCACCAGGCAGACTCCTATTCCCTTTTTACACCTTATGATTTTTCTGCCTCTTAGCTCCACTCACAAAGCAACCCAAACCAGGATGAGCCCTGGTTTTTAAGAAGTGATAAATCTCAGGAGTCGGGTGGCAGTGCAGTGGGTTAAGTGCAAAGTGCAAGGACCAGCATAAGGATCCTGGTTCGAGCCCCCAGCTCCCCACCTGCAGAGGAATCACTTCACAAGTGGTGAAGCAGGTCTGCAGGTGTCTATCTTTCTCTCCCTCTCTCTGTCTTGCCCTCCTCTCTCCATTTCTCTCTGTCCTATCCAACAACAATGACATCAATAACAACAACAATAATGACTACAACAATAAAACAAGAAGGGAAACAGAAGGGAATAAATAAATAAATAAATATTAAAAAGTGATAAAAAAAAAAAGAAGTGATAGATCTCAAAGCTTCTGCAGTGACTCCAGCTTTTGCCTACTTGTGTAGCAACGTTCAAAATAAAACTAAATCAGGCAAAGTTATATATAAATCAGCATGGGGAAGCAAGGTCAAGCATTTCATAGCATAGGATCCAAACAGGGGCTATGCCAAACTGGCCTTTCTTCATTTAAGTTGACTTCAAATGTCCCTAGACTGACACTTTATTTTTAACCATTTGCCTTTGTTTCTAGGTAAAAATGGCCTCTTGTCTAATTCTAGGGAATTTCAAACTTGGCTTAGCAGCTTCCTCAGTGCTGACCATTGTTTGATAATTATTTTTAAAGTGCTGCTTTCAATCATCACCCTCCCATTCTAATTAATCTCTGCCCCACACCAAAGAAGCTTCTGAGCTGGCTGCGCTGAGTTGGTGGCTAACTGGCTCATGGATTGCCCCTATATTCCTATCAACATTGTCTTCCAAACCATAGAGACACAGGAGGGGAGGAAGGAGCAGAGGGAGAGGCACACATAGATAGGACTGCTTAAATAAAAGTCTTTTTATTAATTGAGAGGGAGAGACAGCCAATAGTTTAACAAAAACATTGTTTTCATAGAAAAATAAATTATAATGGGAATACTTTCACAGGAGAGAAAAAAAAAGGTAGCTTGAACATTGTCTTAAAAGATTTCACACCTCAAAAGCTACATATAATCACAGTATACCCTTCTCTTTAGGCACGCAGCTCACTTAAGATGTTTAATTGTTCAACCAAGGAATTTTTCAAAGTGTTTTGCATACTAGCACATCCTCAAAAGTTCAAGACTGCAGAGGCTAATCACAGGTTCCCTATTGTCTAAACTTTCTGGAACAGTCAGTCCCCTAGCTGGATTCCTGGGAGCTCCTTACTTGGTATCCGGGAGGACAAAGCCTTTCAGCAGCAAAAACAAAAATCTAACAGCTATGCCACACTTGCAACAGCCCCTAGGAAATGAATGTAAAATATTTCTATCCTGGCAAAGGCTTCATGCCCCTCCAATGAAGTAATTTATTTGCAGGCGATCCTGCCTTCTGCCATGCCAGCTTCAAATACCAGAAAGCACATGACTTAGCATCCCACCCTATGGAGGCATCCTAGTAGTGAGTCTGATCAGCCCACAGCTTGCTTCTGCTGGCAAGGGGTAACACATCCCTTGAGAGGAGAGCTGCTTCTGCCATGCAGGAGATTCTCACAACTCATCTCTCCATGTTTTCTCATTTGCAGATAAAAGATAATGCATGAGCATGCAGACTTCCCATAAAGTTCCTCTGGTGTTAAGGGCCCTTAAACACAGCTAGTTTATAAAGAGAGCAGCAAGGATGACTTGGATGTTAATGAACAGGCTGATGAATATATAACACAGGGATCAATGGAGACTCAACAAAAACTCATTGGAATTAAGACAGTGGCAGACTAGATAACCTTGGCCAAGGCACTTGACCTCTGTTAAGACTCAATTAGCTGAACGGTAAAATTGAATAAAATGAAAACCCTAGTGAAGATTAGACTATGGATTTCATATACTGGGATGAGTGTTCCTGGAGTCATTTATAATCCCAAAGACTGTTCAAAACACAAAGCCAGAAGCAAAAAGGCCAGCATGGAGGGAGTGTACCAATTCAGCCCAACATATTATATGCACAGAGTCTTTTAAGGCAGCCCGTGTGTGATCCTACTAATGTAAAGCTCACGACACAATAGAAATTTGACTCATTTACACTGAAAAATAGAGTGTGCTGTGTAGTTTTAAGGAGTGAAGAAAGCTTTAAAAAAAATTCTGATCTCCCTCCATGATCCAAAAATACCTTTCCCTAGAAATTGCTTTAAAGAAGCCCCACCACTGTGTTAAAGGCAAAGGTTTGCCAAGTGCTCTAAGGGTTCCAAAGAAAAAGACTATAAACTGTAGGGGGGTAATGAGAACTTTTACACTTCTAAATTACATAATTAGTTCTTGAGTACCCAGGACTATTTAAAATGTGATTTGCTGATTGGAAAGAGAAAAGAATAATAATAATACAACCCAAACAGGATAATGAAGATACTGATTGTTACGGCAAAAAATGTTCATGGAATAGGAGAGAGAAAGAAAGAAAGAAAAAATCTATCAGTTCATGCACCATTCAAGATTCTGAAAAAGAATAAACAATACCCTTTCATCCTCATCTTACACATAGACACAAGATCCTTGACTCTTTTTATTTATTCAAAATATGAATACACTCAGGTTATCAAGCATCAATCTTTAGCACAACCATCTACAGTGAAGTTCCCAAATACATGCTTCCAGCACTATCCCATGTCAAATTTCTTTCCAACTTTCTCCAACTCCTTGAAAATCCCTAGTTGTCTCTATTCCCCATATACCTGTCACCAAAAGTCACTAATATATCAATATTTGCCATAGGTTTGATTTTCAAATATGCTTTTTTGTTGTTGTTTTTTACACTAAAGCACTGCTCAACTCTGGCTTTTGGTGGTACAGGGGATTGAACCTGAGATTTTGTAGCCTCAGGCATGAGAGTCTGTTTGCATAAGCATTATTTTATCTATTCCCACCCTGTGAATTCCTCAGTAGAGCCAGTGGGGACTTTTGCCCTCAGATTACCCAACAGATCAGTGGCAAAGGCCCAGAACACTGGGCATATTAAGATTCATCAAACAATAATTTGTCTACTTCTTTGACTGATGTTAGCTCAATTAGACCAAAGCAATCTAGTTTGTGTGTGTGCACGTGCACGCCCATGTGCGTTTTTAATAACAAATATGCCGCAGTAATAAATTTTTTTCTATGTATTTGCACCAGCTAGAATTGTGAAGCTAAGCATGATAACATGATGATAAGACATATATCATCAAAGCTGAGAATGGAAGTTCTAATTCATTCCTACTCTTCCTGTGACCTTTAGGTGAACCCTGTATTTTTTCTTTCTATGTTAGTAAGAAAGTAAGCATCTGCAAATCTTAATACTCACATTCCTGGAGGAGAGATAAAATAATGAAATGCTGTAGGTATTATTTTGAAAAGGATATTAAAAAGCAATAAATTTAAATCTATCCAGATCAAATCATTGAAGCCACTTCCCAAAAACCAGTGATGCCCCCTTGTTAATGCACTGGTCATTAAAGTCACCAGATGGAGTGATGATGGGCCACACTGAAAAGGACCCCTTGCCTTGTGAATCAGTGACCTCACTGGAAAGTGAGATGGATCAGGATCTTCACCCTAAAGGCTTGGATTCACTCTCTCTGTCCAGGAGCCTAATCTCCAAATTTAGAATGGGTTCATTTGCTAGTGAACATTTCAGCATCTAAGGGACTATGTAAGACTTAATGACCTACAGTTAGGGTGAAAGAAAGTAGACTGAAAAAATCAAAATCAAGATCTGGACTCAAGTACTCAGCTGGAACACACTCTGAGGACAGAAGGACAAGGCCCTTTTTAAGTGCTTCAGGTCAAAGCAACCAAGCAGAAAGCTACTACAAACCCCACCCTTACCCCTACCCCTCCCACCTCAGCAGTAGTTCTGATTAACCCTCTTATACTAGATATCCAGAGAAAGCAAGTCTATGGCCTAAGAGAGAGAATACTGAAGGCAGGCATTCAAGACTAGAGCTATAAGGAAAACCTAGTTAATATAAGGAATTCTAGAGGTATTAGTTCATCGAGCAATGTGAATTCCTTAAAGTAACAAACAAACAAACATCTAAAGCGTTCCTATGTTCCAGAGACTGTGATGAACTGGTAACTTTAATAAGTTCTGAAGTCAATAACAGAGAAAGAAGTTGAACTTCTGTCATTGGAAGTAAGGTCAAAGAAAACTGATCCAGGGAAGAGGTAGACAGCATAATGGTTATGTAAAGAGACTCCCATGCTTGAGGATCCAGAGGCCCAGGTTCAATTCCCCATACCACCATAAGCCAGAGCTGAATAGTGCTCTGGTTAAATAAATAAATAAATAAATAAATAAATAAATAAATAAATAAAACTGATCCTGGGCTTTGATGGTAACAGAGAAACTGGCTTCAGAAAATGCAGTCATGTGGAGGCCAGACCACAGCACCAACCACAGCTAGACTGAGTCAAATTGTTCACTTTTCTCTCTTTGGTGCCTTATTTCTTGAGAAGCTTATGGTTTCTAGAATAGATTCTTAACCCCAAGAGTTCATTAGAATCAGTAACAGCTGGGGCCCCTAACAATCTAATTGTATCATATTCACAGTTGGGAGGTCTGAGCATTACTTTTTGTTTTATTTTTCATCTTCAGAGCTTCACTAATCTGGGTTAAATTTTTCAGATAAGGAGATAGAGAGGAAGAGGGAGGGAGGGAGAGAGGGAAGAAAGGAGGAAGAGAGAGAGATATCACAGCATCAAATCTTCCTTTGATGAGGTGCGAATTAGGTTTGAACCCTGCAAAGCAGTGCACTATTCCAGTGAAGTATTTTTGCCAGCACACTATATTGGTGTTAGTATTTTTCTTTTCTTTCTTCCTTTTTTTTTTTTTTTTTTTGTGCTGGTGGTGAGGAGTGGCTTCACTGTACAGGCTGGGCTGAGGGTTGAGGATGACTATAGGATAGGGAAAAAACAATAAGGATCATGCCTTGCACTTCCTGGAGGATGGGAAGAAAGGTAATTAGAGATGCTGGTATTTGAGCAGGTTCTGAAAATACAGATCCATAATCAAGTTCTACAGAATCCTAAAACTGTGTCTACACAAACAGGATAGCAATTCCTTTCTTTGAACAACTGTTTTACCTTCATAGGCAAAGATGCGTATAAGGCACCTATAGCCTTTCAATGACATCCTTTAGATAAACCAGAGACAGAAACAAAAAGCTTTGCTCACAGCTTCAATCAATACTTCTAAGTTGGAAGCAAAGAGTCCCTATTTCTTTTTAAATTTCTTTATTGGGGAATTAATGTTTTACATTTGAAAGTAAATACAATAGTTTGTACATGCATAACATTTCTCAGTTTTCCATATAACAATACAGCCCCCACTAGGCCCTCTGTCATCCATTTTAGACCTGTACTCTCCCCCCCACCCACCCACCCCAGAGTCTTTTACTTTGGTGCAATATGGCAATTCCAGTTCAGGTTCTACTTCTGTTTTCTCTTCTGATCTTGTTTTTCAACTTCTGCCTGAGAGTGAGATCATCCCATATTCATCCTTCTGTTTCTGACTTATTTCACTTAACATGAATTTTTCAAGGTCCATCCAAGATTGGCTGAAAATGGTGAAGTCACCATTTTTTATAGCTGAGTAGTACTCCATTGTGTATATATACCACAACTTGCTCAGCCACTCATCTGTTGTGGAGTCCCTATTTTTAAACTACCTCACCTTCCAGGGCTACAAGTTACAATGCCTAGGTGATCTTTTTATCTTAGAAAAATCTTAGAAAGCAGAACTTCAGAGTGTCCCAAAATGCTGTCACACAGAGCCAGGTTCTCCTGTTAATCTTGTATTTTCTGCGTGTGTGTTTCTTGTACACTTCATGTGATAAAAGTGAGTTTAGAGGTTTAAAAATGAGCAATCAGGACTGGCAAAATAGTTCACTTGGATAGTGCACTGTTTTGTAATGCACAGGACCCAGGTTCAAGTCTGGCCCCAATCGTAGTCAAGGAAGCTTTGGTGCTGTGCTATCCCTGTATCTCTGCTCTCTCTGACTCTATCTTAAAAAAAAAAAAAAATCCGAATTTCCTTTGCTATATACAAAGAACTTCTGATGTGGTTATCATTTGGTGAGTTGTAGTCACTGGATTTTATATAGTAATGAAACTGCCAGTGAGATGTGTGGTATACTGGGACTTAAAGTGTGGGTTTATCATTTATTAGCCACAAAAACAGCAATTTGGGTGCTTTTCTCAAGTTATAGAGGTAAAATAAAGTTGCAGTGGAGTCTTCTTCTATCCAACTATCAAACACATGTGTTAGGTATCTGCTGCAGAGCAGCTGAAGGATTCTTGACTGTTGATTTGCTTTGCTGAGAACATCTTAGGAAGAGGGAGGGGACAAAAGGGAAGGCTGTACACTGAGACTTAAATCTGATCAGCCAACCAGTGAAAGAGAAATTCAGGAGCTACCAAATGAAGTGGCCCTCGTGACAGTTTCATTTAGAGCCTCTCATTATTTGCCAGTCCCACTGCTTTCACAACCACCCCCATCTCATCCTCACAGTCAGTACAAACACACCACCACCTCTCACTCACCCACCATTCTCACTACCATCAGAGGGAGCATTTGTCATTCAACTTATGCCATGTCAGTTTCCTCTACCAAGGACAAAGCTGTGTCTTTTTAACAAGCACTTAGCTCAGCCCAGGAGGTGGTAGAGTGGATAAAGTGTTGGATTCTCAAATGTAAGATCCCAAGTTAGAACCCCAGCATCTCCTGTGCCAGATTGATGCTCTAGTTCCTTCTCTTTGCTCTTCCTCCTGCTCCTTCTCTTTCTCTCTCAGAAGCAAATAAATCTTAACAGCAAACAAAAAAGCACTTAGCACTTACCATATGGCAGGTCTTGTGTAATATTTGACTTAACTGAGTGAATTCCCTCAAAATCTTAAAAGGGGGAGAAAGCAGGCAGTGGTATAGCTGGTAGAGAGCACATGTCACCATGTGCAAGGACCTAGGTTTTAGCCTCTGGTCTCTCCCTATCTGCAAGGAGAAAACTTCATAAACAGTAAAGTAGTGCTGCAGGTGTCTCTCTCAGTCTGTCTCTCTCTCTCCCATGCACGCACACCCTTCTCAATTTTCTCTCTCTTTCAAACAAAAAAAAAATTGAAAATGTAGTTAACATTCACCCAAGCAAACTCCAAAATATATTCTCTTCCATTTCTCAGTCTCTACATATGAGAGGAAATATGTCGGTCTGTCCTCCTCTTCCCCCAAACACACAAAGACTGCCTAAATAGGAGCCAATATACTGCCTTGGTTTTGTTGATTTGGTTGCACTGCATTCTTATGGACAACCAGAAAACATGAACTGAATGAAAGTATAGTTGAATGAGGTCAATTAAATTAATAGTAAAAATACAGAAAAATAAATTCAACACGCTAACAAGCTCCATCCAGAAGGCACAGAAGAGCAAACAACCACACTGACAGAAAGCTTCTAGTCTCCTATGCTCTTGGTTCTGTCTTAATGAGCACTTTTTGTCAACATTCAGGCAGACACAGAAGGACTATTTATAGGGCCATTCACTGGAGGGTGCAAAAAATATGAGAATAGAAAATCAATAGGTGGAATATCATATGAATACAATATAAAGGCCTGAGATGAACAGCACTATAACATGGGCAAGATGGGCTGAGAGAAATACAACCTCAGAAATCTCTTTATGGAAAAGAACATCTAAAACAAATAGTAATTCTGCCTTAATCCTTACTGAATTGCTTGACCTTGGACAATTTACATGACCACTTTGAATTTGTATATCAATCTCTATCTACCACTATGCTTTAGAACTACTTTTCATCAAATACACAATTCCTTGTTAAGTAATATTGTCATTACTTCTATAAGGGATTTAAGCTTCTGAAAACTTGATATTAGTCAACAAGGTGACATGATCACTAAAATGTGAGTGCAGGCGTAAATTGCATGAATAGAGATGAAAATCCAGATCATAAATAGAATGAGTTAACTGGCCTCTTTATTGGTCAGAGAATTTTGCAATAGGACTGGATTTCGGGGAACATTCCAAAATGATATAAACACTTAAGAGCAAAATCCTAACTTTGGGCTAGAAAAATTGTTCACCTGTATCATGCATTGCTTGTCCATGTGAGCAACCAAGGTTGGAGCCAGGTCCCTACTGCACTGAAGGGAATGTCAGTGCTGTAGTTACTTTCCTTCTCAGAGCCTCTGTCTCTATCTAAAAACAAGTAAATAGACAAAAAAAAAAAAAAAACATGGTTTACAGTTATTTTTAAAATTATTTTCTACTTTAGCTACTCTCCTCTCTAAAGTGTGTATATCAATACAAGGGATATTTATTTTATAAAAGATGAAAAGGTAAGTAACAGTTCCAGAATTAAGGCTCATATTAGAATAAATAAGAGAAAAGCTGGAGAGTAAGGAGCTTAACAGAGTACAGTCCTAAGAGTAGAGACAGAGTCCATAAATATGACAGTGAACTTCAAAGGGGAGTTCTCATGATCTTAACATGAAAGAAAGGACTGTCTGAATAGTCATGTTAGGAAACAAAAGCAGATGGCACACATGCAAATAAAAGAGAATAAATAGGAAGGGTGAATGACAGGACGATTGAAATATAAAAGGGTCACACTTTAAAGATGTAAAGAAAAGTAATGATGGTAGTAAACATGAAATGAAGGTTTTGATAAGGGGAAGAAGGAGTTAAGGTGTTGTAACCCCAACAGGAGTTTGGGACTATTGGCATACAAATGACAGACATCACCCTGAGGTGGGACAGACAGAAGGGACTTTGAGCAGGTCGCCTCTTTTGGCTGCTGCTTCTTCTCCTGGTCAGAAGCATCTCGATGGAGGTGCCCCAGGTACCCATCATGGCTACTTCTCTTGGGAACTGAACACATGTGACTCTGCTAGCTGGTAAACTTTTAGATACTCTACAGCCATGACCCTTGATGATAATTGCTTATTTTGCCTTTTACCTGTTTCACCCTAATAAACCTTGTATTGTTTAAACCAGTTCCCAGCTCCCGCTGTGAATCCTTTTATGCAGCAGCCCACACTAACCCTTTTTAAGGGACATGAGAATGCCACTGTACCCTTGGAAGTACAGTAGCATTCAAAACACACACACACACACACAAACGCGCACACTCACGCATGTGTGTATGTATGTATTTAAGAATCAATAAGAAAATCAATATTGGTTTTGTGTCAAGTGGATTTTCATCCAAATAATTATGACAAAATCAGCAGTTTTCTTGAAAGATGCAATTCAAAAGCAGGCTATGGGGGTAAAAGGTATTTGAGGGGAGATTCTAAGTATGTCAATAAATATCAAACTTATTAGTACAGTTTTCAAAGATCACTACGATTTTATATTGTACAAATTTCAGGAACTGACATATTTAGAGCTGGTTTCCTAACTCAAATGCTCACTGAAAGAAAAGAGAGCAAGATCTGGGTTCAACTCTCTGGAGCATTCTGCAGTTATCTTGTTTTGACCTGTAGAAAGCACATTTTACAAAAGGAGAAAGGCACCAGGCTGTTTAGAAAAACACCATCTTATTTTAGATTACAGCACTCTGAAGACATGGCATAAAAATCAAATATACATGCTTGCTTTTTGTCTACATTTAACTCAACCAAGGATTTAGTGAAAGCAAGACAAACAGATCTCCTGCTATCATGGATCCTGAAGACCATCTGGAAGGACAGACTTTAACACAACCAAGCACAGACATTAGTTACTATCCTGGGAAAAGAGCACCAAAGTAGTAAATAGCTGGAGGTTCTATTCAAATGTGGAATCCGGCAGAAAGTGGAAACAGAAAATCCATATATAAAAGGAAATTTCTTTTTTTTTTATTAGTGATTTAATGCTGATTTACAAAATTATGGGATAATGAGTATAATTACACACCATTCACACCACCAGAGTTTTGTGTCCCCATTCCCTCCACTGGAAACTGTAATAGTTCTCCCTAGGTCACAGATGTGAGTTGACTATTATTTCTATGACTACCTGCCATATATATATATATATATATATATATATATATATATATATATATGCCAAATATATATATTTATATATGTTTGCTGCCCATTTTATCCCACAGTTCTCCCTTTTCTTCTTTAAACTCACACCCACACCCACTACTACTTCCGAATATCTTTTCTTTTTTCCTCTTCTCTCTGGGTGATGATGGAGTTGGAATTCAGAGCCCTCTGGTCATCTTCCCCTAAAATTTCTCCCCTTCTGGGAGTATGGACCAAAATTCTTTTTTTTTTTTTCCTCCAGGGTTATTGCTGGGCTCGGTGCCTGCACCATGAATCCACCGCTCCTGGAGGTCATTTTCCCCCCTTTTGTTGCCCTTGTTGTAGCCTCAATGTGGTTATTATTATTGCCATTGTTGATGTTGTTCATTGTTGGATAGGACAGAGAGAAATGGAGAGAGGAGGGGAAGACAGAGAAGGGGAGAGAAAGATAGACACCTGCAGACCTGCTTCACCACCTGTGAAGTGACTCCCCTGCAGGTGGGGAGCCGGGGGCTTGAACCGGGATCCTTACGCAGGTCCTTGTGCTTTGGGCTGCATGCACTTAACCCACTGCGCCACCACACGACCCCCCGGACCAAAATTCTTCATGGTGTGCAGAAGGTGGGAGTTTTGGCTTTTGTAATTGCTTCTCCACTGGACTTTCTCCATGGGCATTAGAAGGTTGATCCATACTTCCAGCCTATTTCTATCCTTTCCTAGTGGGGTAGGGGTCTGAAGTTCTGTTAACTACTCTGAGTTGCAACACTACTAAACTACTGATGAAATAAGGTCTAGAATGTGGGCCTAACTTGCAGAAATGAAAAAGAGCACAACTCGCAGAAAAAAAGTAGAATACCTCTGAAGACTATCTAGGGGAAACTTTCAGGGCATTTGAGTTCTGCACACAAGATAAAGAAGAGTTGGGAATCATGTGCAAAACTTGGCCATGGGAATTTCTGGTTGCTTTAATTTGCTCAAACTTAAATGTAATCCCTTTTTTGTTTTCACTTTTATTTTTTTGCGGGGGGAATGTGAATCATAATCCTGTCTCCTAGATCTCTTAAGATGCCAGTTTCACTAAAGATACTCATTTTGACATTATTTCTGAGGTCACTACCAAGAAAAGATATTTGTTCTCTCAACACTTTAGTTTCAAAAGAGAAAGCACATTGTTACCTTTTTTAAAAAAAATTATTTTGAATGTATTTGTCATCGTATTTCGGGAAAGATGTTATCCAACTCAATAATGAATTTCTCTAAGTTTAACATTATCTTAAGTCTTGTGTCAGCTACAATAAGTTTAATGTTATTCACTAATTCGAGATTAAAAGAGTACAGAAGGGACTGGCATAATATCTCACTTGGATAGTGTGGTGCTTTGCCATGTGTGCAACTCAAGTTCTAGCCTGGTCCCTACTGCATTAAATAAAACTTTGGTACTATGGTTTCTTTTGCTAGCTCTGCCTTCTCTATCTCTATTAAAAAAAAAAAAAACACACACACATACACACACACACACACACACACACACACACACACACACACAACATTATAACTAAAGCTGCAATCTCCTGATTAATCTTCCCATTTTCAGCCCAGTTCCTCAGGTGCATGTACCTGGAGCCCTTTCTGTTTTCCTTTCTCCATAGTTAGAAACAATTAATTACTTTTCTTTTTAATTATTTTCCCACTCAATAGTTTATTTAAATAGCATTGAGTCACTTGAGTGATTGGGGGAG
The DNA here is from genome assembly GCF_950295315.1 of Erinaceus europaeus. Taxonomy (NCBI): domain Eukaryota; kingdom Metazoa; phylum Chordata; class Mammalia; order Eulipotyphla; family Erinaceidae; genus Erinaceus; species Erinaceus europaeus. Next base: position 85,829,808 of record NC_080168.1, on the reverse strand, counting down.
GGGACCTTTACTAGTGTTACTTGAGTGCCTATATATAACTTTGCATCTTTCTAGCATTCTTTGATACTATAGAACAGTAACAATAAAAAATAAGGATTTCCAGGACAAAGATAAGTACCTCAAAGCCATAGGTATGCAAGAAACTTTATCCTTGTTTAAGCTAATCCAGGAAGAAATCCTCAAAACTATCTAATAGAAGCTATCACACCATTCATATAGAAGACATTTATTATCATAAACATGATAAAATCATTATCCTTAATAAAAAGTCTCATAGTAACTAACACATATTAGCAATATATCCATTTTTTAACTTAAATTCCATGAGTGTAGGAAGGTTAAAAGAAGTGCTTCTGGGGCAGGGTAGATAGCATAATGGTTATGCAAAGAGGCTCACTTGCCTGAGGCTCCAAAGTCCCAGGTTCAATCCCCCACACCACCATAAATCAGAGCTGATCAGTGCTCTGGTTAAAAAAAAAAAAAAAAAGTGCTTCAGACACACAAATACTGGCTATAGGCACTGATTAACAAATGGACATCCTGGATAAAACCAAGAGCAGGCAGTTACCTTGAAGGCTCTCACCTTTTCTTACTGACATCATCAAACATTCCCTTTGTATTGTTCAGGAATAAACACATGCCTTAGTATATGACCAAGAAGACAGGAACTTAGAAGTAATCTTATGAAACAGACTCACCTCTACATTGGCAGATAAAAGCTTCAGGAGTTTATTCTATTCATTTTATTAGAGAGAGAGATACCAGAGCACAGTTCAGCTCTGATTTGTGGTGCTGCTGGGGATTGAATCTGGAACCTAGGAGCTTCAGGCATGAAAGTGTTTTTGTTGAGCTCTTATGCTGATTCCCCAGCCCTCCAGTAGTTCATTTAAAATCACATTCCAAGTCTATCATGGGAACTAGGAAAGAATCAATAAATTCTAGTCAGGACTAGTACTTATTTGACTTGCAGGATTTTGAGAGGGAGAGAGATAGAGAGACACCAGCAGCCCTGCTTCATCACTCATGAAGCTTTTACCCCTACAGGTGGAGACCAGAGGCTTAAACCCAGTTCCTTTTGCACTGTAATGTGTGTGCTTAGCCAGGTGTGCCATCACGTGGCCCCACTTGCAGGGCTTAGATATACTACAAAGGTATACATATCTAGAAATTAGCACTGAGATGTGAAGTTTCTCTTTTTTCATTTATCCAGTCATAAAGATTTCCTACTGAATAATGGTTGTGTGGTGTTGACATTCTTCCCAGAGTCCTCAGATGATCCACATTCCATGAAGTTTTCTCTTCCAATTCCATCTAAGGATTCTTTGGCCTTTATGCTACTTACTGCCTGAAGGGGCCAATTTTTAGCCAAAGCCACATATACCATACAATAAACAAGGAGAACTTTGTGAAATTAAAGATAAATCATAGGCAAGAGTCTATAAAAAGCTTTCACTGGAGGTAACTTTATGTCAATAGAATTTTTTTTTCATGACCTGTCCATCTTTTAATTTTTATTACTATTTATTTTTTACTGGCAACAGTCTTATCACTGAGGCTGAATGCCAGCACTATGAATCCACTGCTGTGGGATTTTTCCTATTTTAGTTGGATAGGACAGAGAGAAATGGAGAGAGAGAGAGAGGAGAAAGAGAGAGAGAGGGAGAGAGAGAGAAAGAGAGAGAGAGAGAAGAGAGAGACACCTGCAGACATGCTTCACTGCTTACGAAGTTTCCACCCTTGTAGGTGGGGAGCTAGGTCTCGAACTCAGATCCTCATGCATGGTAATGGGTACACTCAACTGGATGAGCCACCACCTAGCCCCTGACCTGTCCATCTTTTAACTATGACTATAGTATGACTTCATCTGTTGTCAACACACACACATACACACACACACACACACACACACACACTATATTCTACAAGTTAAAGAAAATGAAACCCAAATTTCCCCTCCTGGAGAAGCTGGGGTTGCTTCTTCCTTTTCTGGCAGATTTGATTTTGTTACCTTGGGACCTACACCACTGAGGTCAATTTCACAGGGCAGGTCTGTGCTTCTCCTAGAAGACACCACATAATACCCTGTGGCCAGAATAGACTCTGTGACGCTACAAGTGTTGCACTGAGTCCCAGTACTTCTCAAGGTTTTGATCAAACTGAGGGCTACTCTTGGTTATTTATTTATTATTTGTGTTTTTGTTAATGAACAGTTGTTTAGCCTTCCCGAAAAAAGATTATATACAGTCAACAATATTTATACACCTTTCCCATATTTGGGAGCTACTCTCTTCCTTGATCCAACTTTCTGGTCCTTTTTCCAACCATGACATCATCTCCCCAGTCAATAACTAGGATCCACCTGCATTGCAGATTTCAGGCTCAGGGGAAAACAAACAAACAAACAAAAAACTAGTATAGCCACAGGCCCTTTGGAATATAACTAAAATATGGCAACTAGTTATCCACAGAATGGAGCCCCGCCAACTCTTCATCTGCACTACTCCAGCCTTTAGGTTCACGATTAGCCAACAACTTGTTTGGCTTTATATGTTAATTCTCTTTTCAACCACCAGGTTCCAGATGCTACCATGATGCCAACCAGACTTCCTTGGACAGATGACCCCACCAATGTGTCCTGGAGCTCTGATTCTCCAGAACCCCGCCCCACTAGGGAAAGAGAGAGATAGACTGGGAGTATGGATCGACCTGTCAACACCCATGTTCAGCGGGGAAGCAATTACAGAAGTCAGACCTTCCACCTTCTGCATCCCACAATGACCTTGGTTCCATACTCCCAGAGGGTTCAAGAATAGAAAAACTATCAAGGGAGGGGATGGGATACAGAGTTCTGGTAGTGGGAATTATGTGGAGTTGTACCCCTCTTATCCTATGGTTTAGTCAATGTTTCCTTTTTACAAATAAAAAAATTTTTAAATGAATAAAAGTAAGACATTAGTAAGACATCCTAGGAACTTCTTTGCACATGCAAAAGGACTTAGTTTATTATTATTATTATTACTGATTTAATAATGATTAACAAGATTGTATAACAGGGGTATAATTCCATACAGTTCCCACACCAAAGTTTGTGTCCCATCCCCTCCACTGAAAACTTCTCTATTCTATATCTCTGGAAGTATTGACCAAAGTTCTCTGTGGGGTGCAGGAGATGGAATGTCTGGCTTCTGTAATTATTTCTCTGCTGGACATGGATGTTGGCAGGTCGATCCATACCCCCAGCCTGTTTCTATCTTTCCCTAGTGGGGCAGGGCTCTGGAGAGGTGAGGTTCCAAGATGCGTTGGTGAGGTCATATGCCCAGGGAAGTCATGATGGAGTAACAGTAGGGTTTTGATTAAATTGTCAGACTACAGATTTAAGAATGATTGATACCAGTGACTTCTGTTAGAAATAAGATTTGTGTTCTCATAATTAAGCCAGAAAAACCTAAATTCTGTATGTAACGTGTCTCCTATTCAGCATTAATTAACAGTTCCTAGTCTAGCTCTAAGTCAATCAGAATGCCATCTCCCATTTGAGATGTCCAAACATGCACAGAAACTGCCTAACTGACTTTTGGTGAGAATAAGATAAGGGTCTACAGCCTGAATCAAACCAGAGTGCAAACAGAAGAATGCCTTGTGGACTCAGGCAGTACCACACTTGGATGAGAGCACATGTTACAAGGAACAAGAGCCATGGTTTGAGCCCCTAGTCCCTGCCTAAGGGGGAAAGCTTCATGGATGATGAAGGTGCAGGTGTCTCTCTCTCTCTCTCCCTCTCTCTCTCTCCTTCTCTTTTTCCCCTCATTACCTCCCCCACCCTCTCAATTTTCCTGTCTCCATCCAATAAATAATGATAAACTAACAATAATAATAATAGAAGAAATAAATAGAATGATGCCTTGGTACTCAGCACTCAGAATACAGGCCAGCTGAGCACTCACTGCTTTTCCCTAGACCTGTTCTGCCTCCTCCCCAAACCTCTTGCAGTGGCAGATTTTCATCAGGAATGTTCCCCACTTACCCTTCAATTTACAAATCAAACAAACAAACAAAAAACTAGTATAGCCACAGGCCCTTTGGAATATAACTAAAATATGGCAACTAGTTATCCACAGAATGGAGCCCCGCCAACTCTTCATCTGCACTACTCCAGCCTTTAGGTTCATGATTAGCCAACAACTTGTTTGGCTTTATATGTTAATTCTCTTTTCAACCACCAGGTTCCAGTTGCTACCATGATGCCAACCAGACTTCCTTGGACAGACGACCCCACCAATGTGTCCTGGAGCTCTGATTCTCTGATTGAAAAGAACTCAGACTCTGAATAATGCACCATGTGACATAGAAAGGGAAATTAGAGAACTCTTAATGAGGTCTCACAGTCCAGTCCCCTCCTAGCTCCTTGAGCATCAGCATGGAGACCCCCAAAAAGAACAGTCATACCAGACCCAGCAGTATCTGAATGTGCCTGGGTGGGGGGTGCTGCAGGACGCCCCTGACTCTCACTGTGCATTCATTCACCACAATTTCCCCTTTCTAAATGAAAGTGGAATTCCCTCAGCTCTATGATATTAAAAATTATTTTCATTTTAGGGAATATGGCAAGCAAGATAAAACATACCAAGAAAGAGAATTTATGAGCTGCTTCCCGGACACCTGGGCTACAATTCTTGCACTTGTCACCCCTGTTGACAAGTTTAAAATAAAACCATGATTTTTATGTTTAGGTCCACAGATATTTTTCCAGGAATTTCCTTTAAATTCATTTTTTTTCTCCTCTGGCAAGAAGAATTAACACAAGATGAGCAATAAATTTATTTACTGGGTTGCTTAGATTCATTTGGAAAAGAAAAATGTGTATCTTGACTTGAAGTGATGACTCACTTTTGTCAAAAGAAGGATGTGTGACTTGGGCGGTGCCAGTCAGTTTCTGTTTAAGACAGCTGGAGGGCAAGGCCATGACTCTCCATGCCTAATTAGCAAAGATGCCACTGCCAAGAAATCATATATAAAACTCATGCCACTTTGCTCATTTCTATCTAAACATATTTTATGACAGAAATCTGCAAACTTTGTCCATTCATTCAAGAGACATTTCATGAGACCTACCATGCCAGTGTCCCATAAAAGGATGAAGAAGGCCAAGTAATGGATACACCCTTTAATATGTTTTTTCTCAGTGTGAAAGACATGCTATAGAAATGGATAAAAATATTCTCAGTGGAGAACTAAGGACAAACCGAAAAGAAAAAGAAAAAAACACCAAAGACAATACACCTTATTGAAGGCTTGATGTGATGCTCTTATCTCCAATACAAAAATGAATATGTTGGGATTTAGAAAAGTTAATTAACTTTCCCAGCAAATGAGAAGTGGCATTGATATTCAAGTGGACTAGTCTACTCTATCCTGTTTGCTCTTCCCAACTTCCTGAGCTGTTTTTGAAAAACAAATAAAGTAAGATCTTGTACTGAAAGCATTGTTGGTACAGATGAAGGAAATATACAGATAAAATAAGCACTACAACTCAATGTAAATGGGGAGGGGGTAGGTGATGGTAATTTTAAAGAGGCTTTGCAGTTGGTGTCAAGTAGGAAAAAATCTCATGAAAGAGATAATTTTATGCTGACACTTCTCCAAGGATGAATTTATTCTATCCAAAACTGTAATTGATCACTTTCAAGTGCTTCACACTATGCATGGTGCATAGTAAGCATGCAATAAATAACAAAATCATTGACTTATTGAATGAGTGATGCTGTAGGTGAAAAAAAAAAAAAAACATGGGAAAGGTAGCCAGGGAGATAGTTCAGCTTGTAAAGAATAGCATAATTAATGTTCCCAGTTTAAATCATCATCATCGTCGTCGTCGTTGTCGTAATAATAATAATAATACACTACTAAGGAAATGCATATATAAAGACAAGACTGACTTAAGTCACCAATGTATACTAGAACCCCACCTCTCCAGATCCCTGACCTACTAGGGAAAAATAAAAACAGGCTGGGAGCATGGATCAACCTGCCAATGCGCATGTTCAGCAGAGAAATAATTACAGAAGCCAGACCTTACACCTTCTGCACCCCATAATGATTCTGGGTCCATGCTCCCAGAGGGATAAAGAACAGGAAAGCTTCTAATGGAGAGGATGGGATATGGAACTCTGGTGTGGGAATTGTGTCGAATTGTACCATTCTTATCCTATGGTCTTGTTAATCATTATTAAATTAATTTTAAAAATTCTAATAATTTTTTTAAAAAGAATAACTTTAGGAAGTTCAGTCCACGTCCCTTTTGCAAACTGGAAGAGGTTGGGAAGAGGAGTACCTGAAGGGACCAGGAGAGGTAGACTATGGGGGATCCTACCTACCTGTGTTTATGTAGCTGAACATTACAGGTTCAAGCCCTGGTTTCTACCTGCAAGGCGAAAGCTTCACAAGCAGTGAATCAGTGCTATAAGTGTCTTTTCCTCTCCTTTTCCCTCTCTCTTTACATCTCTCCTTCTTCCTCTCTCCCTATCTCTCTCGATTTCTCTGTCTCCATCCAATAAATAAACAAATAAATACATACATAAATAGTCTAAAAAGAAGTTGAACTACAATCTCACTGAAAATGAGGGGACTTTCCATCACTGGAATAGCATGAAGTGAGTATGTAAGATCATCATGGCCCACAAATGTAAAGGGTTCCATTCACTTTATGTTGCTATTATTATTTTAATTTTTATTTACTTTATTTTCATAAGACATACAGAGAAAGAGAGAGAGAGAGAGAGAGAGCAAAGCACTGCTCAGCTCTGGTTTATGGTGGTGTTGGGGATTGAACCTGTAACCTCAGAGCCTCAGGCATGAGGGTCTCACCCCTTTTATGTTTTATTTGGAGAGTATACATATCGAATGGAGCAAATCACAGCCCAGACAAGGTAAATGAAAGGCACTGCACACAGTCAATGAACCTCTTTAACCAGCATTGGGACAAGTGCCTAATTACTGCAATGAGAATCCCAACTCCTAACTACACAACGAGGGAAAAAGGAAATGCTTATAGAAGACTTACATTCCATCCACAAGCATTTACATGCATTCATGACCACACTTAAGTGAAGTGACCAGAGGGCTCAAACTCTTAGGATCAGGGGTTTCTCAGAGGGGCTTGGGAAAATGGGAAAGGAGGAATCACTGACCAATAAGCAGAGTTTCAGTACTGCAAGATGAAAAAGATCCAGAAATCACATAGGTAACACTACTCTACACTCTAAGATAGTTATGCCACATAATTATTACTATGTGATATATATCATATAATATCACTATAAGGTGATAATATATTTTCTGTGTGGCTATCTAGAAAAAGCCCCACTTTACAAGAAAAAAAGAGCACTTATTGTCAAAACTACCTGGGGACAAGAGATCATATAGGAACTCCATCTGAAACCACTGCCCCCTGTAGATAGAGAGGACACTCAGTTAATTAAACCTAGTAACAAGAGCTGTATTCATGAGGTATATACAGCATTACACACAATATGCATCTAACTGCCTTGGCTTTTCCCAGAGTAATTATTCACAAGTTAACTCATGCCAGGAGCATACAACACAGCTAATGAACAAACTACTGCTTTTTTCCGATGATCTACATGAGGAAAGTTTATTGGCACAACTTAAGAACTAGTATTTCAAACTCTGTAGAAGTGGGCCATACTCTGACAACACAGTATTAAACACTATCCTTCAGCCACTCACCCCAACCCCCATAAATCATACCCAGTTTATAAAAACAAACAGACAAAACAGTTACTGGTAGCTTTTATGCAAACGAGAACTTTTTTTTTCCCCTCTAGGATTATCGCTGGGGCTTGATGCCTGCACTATGAATCACCACTCCTTCAGCTACTTTTTTTTTTAGTTTTAATTTTTTTGATAGGAGAGAGAGAAATTGAGAAGGGAGGGGAAGATAGAGAGGGGAGAGAGAGAAAGAGAAAGATAGACACCTGCAGACCTGCTTCCCCACTTGTGAAGTGACCTCCCTGCAGGTGAGGCTTGAACCTGGATCCTTAAGCAGGTCCTTGCACTTCGTATTATGTGAGCTTAACCTGGTGAACCACTGCCTGCCCCTCCCACCCCTGCCCTCATGCAGATGAGAATTAACAACCCTCTTTATTGCTGTGTAGACAGCTATTTTTAGTTTTTCTTGTTTAAACACATAGACCTTTTCAAGTTAATGTGCATCGTTGAAATTTTTTAACCAAATCATTTTACTGAGGAAATAATTATTTAAAGTATGGTTGTTGACTCCTCTTCTCCCTGTGATAGGTATCTGTAAAATATTCCCACTTCCAACTTAGGCTCTTTTTCTCCAGGGTAAATTGGAGATCCCAACACCCTCTCCACCGCCTTCCATCTCCTTCTCCTCCAGAGTCTTTTGCTTTGGTACAATACTCCACACCCAGTCCAAATTTCACCTTAGAACACACAAACTTATAAAAAACAAAGAAGAAAAATCATATCACACCTACAAAATATGAAAGAGGTGATCTTACATCAACATCATATAACTTGAGGCTCTGGTAAGATTCCAGACTACTCAAGTCTGAACATTATTTGTGGGCTTGAAGGAAGTGTTCACATTCAGAAATAAAAATGTGACAGGGTTCAGGGCCAAAATTAAATTAGAAATCTACAAAGCCCCAGATGTATATAGGTGAAAAAAGTTGGTTGGGTTTCTGGTAAGATGCCTTGCAAGTACCACAGGTCTTCAAATAAGACTATTTCATTCAACATCCTTTTATTATATTGTTTGTGAGGAAAGAACTATTCCTACCAGGGCCACATCTATATGGAATTTGTGCTTTTGCAATGTCTGCATGTGTGTATGGTTTGGAGGTGGAGAGACAGGATGCCTCTAGGCACTTTTGTTTCTGTCCACATCCCCAAAAATGTGTGTTTCAAGTTCACTGATATGTTTAAATGGTCCCAGTATTAAGGGCAGGCAAAATAACTCACCTGGATAGTGTGCCTGTTTTGCCATGTGCACAACCTAGGCCAACATTGGAGAAAGCTTTAGTATATGGTCTGTCTGAAAAAAGCCAGCCTAGGATAGTGGAATCTCAACAATGATAAAAATTGAAATTATTATTATTTTTTCTTACAGGAGCATTGCTCAGCTCTGGCTTATGGTGGTGCAGGGACTGAACATGGGATTTGGGAGCCTCAGGCATGAGAGTCTGATCACATAACCATTTTGCTATCTCCTCCTGCCCTGACAAAAAGTTAAAATTAAATTACAATTGAAAATAAATAAGTGATCCCAGTCTGATTTAGTGCACAAAGGCCCAGAATTGGAATAAACAAGTTAGAAATGAATGAATATGAATTATCGATGCTAGAAAGGCTTGGTGTCTGTTTAGAACTCTGGTGATATTCTTGCAATGAAGAACTTGTCACAGAACCTTAACTCTTGTTACTTAGCTAATAATGAAACTGGCCATGTAATATGTCATTTTGCTTACAGTTCAGGTTCCCAGGAACTTACTGAAGACACTGAGTGAGAACTTACCATAACTTAGCTCTACATTAACTGCACAACACTAGATATTTATGGCCTGGGCAATTCACAAATTTCTTAAGCAGAATTTCCACCTTCACATTAAAAGTATCAAAAATTCAACTAAATAGTAAGCAACCTGTGCTGAACAAGCAACACTATATAGACATATTTTCATAATTTAAGGCATCTGCTAGCCATGCACTCAAGCACAAAAAAGTTACAGGACAACTGACCCCATGCCACAAGTCTTAAAAGATACCCTGAATGTCCTTCTTCACCAGCTGCCCAAAGGCAATCTTGAAATCGGATATGCCTTTCACATTCTCACATGTTGTGCGTTCTTCTTTTTAATATTTTATTATATGCTTATGTTTTGGAAGCCTACATGCCAGTACTTCACAAAATACAATGCCAATAATGGGGCTATTAAACACAAAAACTCTGAAAATTATCCCTCAACCATCTTCTCTTTGTCCCTCTCCCCTCCTGCCTGATACTCAGCCTCTCTCCAGTATTTGCACACCTCAAACCAGGTTTTCTCTTGACTTCAGATTGGGTCTCCTGAAGAACGACACCTCATATGCTTGCACTGGTCAGAAATGTGCCATGACTCTCCAGTGAGCAACAGATTAAGCATAAATGGGTCTTCGAATGAATATAGGATGATCTCATTCATAGGCAGAAGTTGAAAAACAAAATCAGAAGAGGAAACACTGAGCAGAATCTGGACTGGAGTTGATATATTGCACTAAAGGAAAAGACTCTGGGGTTGGGGGTGGGGGAGAGATACAAGAACACAGGTTCTGGAAAAGAATGACAGAAGCCCTAGTGGGGGTTGTATTTTTGTGTGGAAAACTGAGAACTGTTACGCATGTACAAACTATTGTATTTACTGTCAACTGTAAAACATTAATCCCCCCAATAAAGAAAAAAAATAAATCATACACACACACACACACACACAAAGAATGGGTATTCAATTATTTTTTTTATTTCAGGACTGTTCTTTTTAAGTAAAAATATTTTTATTTACTTATTTTGGATAGAGACAGGGAGACATAAAGAGGGGAGGATGAGAGAGGGTGAAAGAGGGATTCCTGCAGTATAGCTTCACCCCTTGTATTACTTCCTCCACTGCAGGTGGGGACTGGGGACTTGAACCCAGGTCCTTGTGCACTGTGATGTGTCTGTACAATCAGGTGTGCCACCCTGAAACCCCAATACAAAAAAATCATATAAGTTAAGGACACTGCGGGGGGGGGGGCACTAATAGGAGGGAGTTGAGAGGCTGTTGAGGACCCAGTGCATGATGGAAGAGGAGGACCTCAGTTGGTAGTGGGAATGGCATGCAGACATTTGACACACCTAACACTACCAGCTTCTTCCAACATGAAGACCCCAAATTTCATCTGCTATACTCTTACCTTTAGATTCCTGATTATTAAACAATTTTTTCTGCTTTATATCTTAATGCTTTTCAGCCATCAAGTTGCAGACGCTACCATGATGCCAACCTAACTTCCCTGGGTAGAGGACCTCACCAATGTGCCCTGGAACCTCACCTATCCAAAGTTCTGCCCCACTAAAGAAAGACAGAAACAGGCTGGGAGTATGTTGAATCCCATGTCCAGCATGACAGAAGCCAGACCTCCCACCTTCTGCACCCCACAAAGATTTTTGGTTCATACTCCCAAAGGGATAAAGAATAGGGAAGCTTGCAGTGCAGGGGATGAGATACAGAACTCTGGTGGTGGGAATTGTATGGAATGGTACCCCTCTTACCCCACAATCTAGTCAATCATTATTAAATCACTAATAGAATTAAATAAAAAATAAATTGTACTCATGACAATATCTGTCTTATAAAACATTAATTTATTTAGTAAAAACAATTAAAAAAATACTGCAATAACTTAAGAGAACAATCTTACATATGATCCAAATAATATAAAGAGGTAAAATAGCTTATTATTGAAGACAAATGCTGATCCTATTTAGTTGTATCATGTATATAGCTCAAAGGATTGAATATAAATACTTCCTCCATATCTTAAAAATAAGGTAAATGTTATTGCCTTTTAGGGGATTAACATCTGAAGCAACTCAAAATGGATATAGAGTCCTCTTTAACAGAGACAAGTGGTTTATAGGCCAAGAAGATACAAGACAGTGGCAAACCTGTTAACACTGCAATCCCAAGCTACTAATAAATCACTTTACACTACATCACTTCCATTCCGGTCACATGAAACAGAACTTGGTTACCAGCTCAAATACACTGCAAAAGAAGCTGGTATAACCCCCCTAGCTGGCAGGCTAATGCAAAACCATCAGTCTGTGCTGCCACATAGTTCAAACAAAGTTACAAGCAATTAAACCAGAAGGGGGGTTCTCTCTACTGTTAAAGTCTCTTCCAAGAATAAAGATGTTTTCTTTCTTCCTTTCTTTCTTTCTTTCTTTCTTTCTTTCTTTCTTTCTTTCTTTCTTTCTTTCTTTCTTTCTTTCTTTTTTTGACAACTGTTGACCTTTTATTTTCCTGCCTTTCACAGGTCAGAAGACATTTGGTCTTCAACATCCATGTCTGAAGCACAACAGATGATGTCATGAATATTTCCCCTTTCCTTTGTGGCCACAGATATCCTTCCAACTCCCAGCTGTCATGTTTCTGGTGAAGAATCTATAGTTGAGACAGCTTACTAGATAAGGTATACTTCCTAGATTGGTCTGTGTTCAAACCCTGGCACCGCATAGGAACACCTCAGCCCAGGAAGGGTCCAGTGATATGTGTGTTCTCTCAGTCTCTCTCTCTCTCTTTCTCTCTCCCTCCCTCCCTCCCTTTTTTACCTCTTTCTTTCTCATTAAAAGAATGAAATGTTAGCCTAGGAGTAGTAAAAATATGCATGTACAATGTCTCAACACAGGGAAAAAAAGAATCCATGTACAACTCTTAAGTGTCAGGCATAATAATTTTAGGGCAGTGTGATAGGTTGTGCACATAAATGATTCACATTCTCTGTATAAAATACATGTGTACCCTTGCTTTGAGCCTAGTGAAGAATGTTCTGGAAAATGAAGACCAGACACTGCTCTGGTAAGAGTAAATTCTATATAGACAAAAATTAGATTTATAGCACCAAAGAAATAATGTTTTTTCAGTGATGACAAATGAAAGACAAGAGATAAGACTTGTAACATAAAACTAACCTTAAGGCAGTTTGGCAGGAACCAGAACTATAAAAACTTCCATTTTTTTTTTAATTCTTTTCAACTGCCTATAGCGAAAAAGGAATTTGATCCTGTTCCAATAGCAAATGTTTGTTTTATGTACTTTAGGCCAAAGAAATCGAAGCACCCTTATAAATCCTCTTTCTCCCACCCATGAACAGGTTAAAGACAATGTTTAAACCATTTTGTACAGCACATAGTACATGGTACTATTCAAAGCATGGTAAGTAATGCTAAATATTCCATATACGGCTGGATGTTACTCCAACCCAGTAATTGCACAAGAAACAATTAGCGGAATTCATTAACAAAAAAATTTTATACACCAAATTTAAATTTTGCTTTTATGAAGTAGCTCTACACATATTGATATGCAAGGAATTCAAAGGTCTGCTTTAAATGTAAAACTTAAGATTCAAAACTTGTAAGTAACATTGTTATTTGTTGAAAGGGAATAGGAAATAAAAGTAAATATTTGTATAGTCTGTAAATACTCCACATGGGCCTCACATATACATGATTTTGCCATTCCAGGACTGCTTTCTACTTCAGAATGAAGTAAGTGCATATAGTGGAAAGTGGAAGGACCATGGCAAGGATCCTGGTTCCAGACCCTAGTTTCCCACCTGCAAGGGGGTCACTTCACAAACAATGAAGCAGGTCTACAGGAGTCTCTCTGTCTCTCTCCCTCTCTATCTTCCTCTCCTGTCTCAATTTCTCTCTGTCTTATCTAATAAAATGGAAAAATTAGCCACCAGGAACAGTGGATTCCTAGTGCTGGCACTGAGCCCCAATGATAACCCTGGAGGCAAAAAAAAAAAATTAATCTTCTTATAAGGCCATTGATCATATTGGGTGACAGCCCATACCATCAATGCAATTTGATTATATCTCCTGCTTCAAAACAAGTTCACATTCTAAATACCTGAAGATGAAACTTCAACATATATATATATAATGTTATTATTATTATTAATTATTTAACAAAAAAGAGATACATTGGTGGAAGAAATGGAAATAAAATTTATTCAGAAGAATATAAAGCTAGATATTTTTGAAGATTTATTTATTTATAAAAGAGAGAGAGAGAGAGAAAAAAGCCTGAGTATCACTTTGACACATGTTCTGCAGAGGATCAAAGTTGTGGCCTCATGTTTGAGAGTCTAATATCTTACCAACAGTGTCAAATTTCAGGTCACTAGGTTTTTACAAACTATATTAGTAGGTAATCAAGGCCATTATATATCATTAAATGGGAATTTCAGGTGTTTTATAAATTCAGAGGCAGTGTACATATTATATTTTATTGGCCATCAATTTTTATCTGCTTGAAATTTTATCCATAGGGATATGTATGTTGTTAAATTTTACAGCTAAACTAAAGCAAACAAGAAATCCAACTGAAACTTTTAGAGACAGAACATCTTTCTTTTGCTATGACACGTCATTCTTGAGAGTCATAGTTTCTAGTTCTTAGTTACTACAGTAAATACATAACTAAATGTGGGGCATAAGAAAGGAAATAGTATAAGTAAGATAGAGAACATCAATATTGCAAATTAATAACTCAAGTAAACAGAGACTAGAATAAACATATTCAATCAATCATGAAGTATTTTTTCAGATGTCCTACCTACAGTCCTGTCCAATATCTCTCTCGACCTATACCTGATCCCTTCCTTTTTCCACTCTTTAGTGAACCCACTCTACCCAGCTCGCTTAAGCATAGCCTACAGAATACAACTAAAACTCTACTTACCCTAGCATGCTAGGAAATGAGTCAGTAATGAGCCCTCTTCTGATTGACCTTTGACTACTCAAGAGTTCATCATAAGGAATTGATAAGTATTTTTTTAGGAATTTTTTTCCCACTCAAACAGTGAGACATGATTCTTTACTTTTCAACTCCTATGCCTCAGCTAGCTCCTCTCTATACCTATGCTAATACATCCAAGATCCAAAAGAAACTCAGACATTTCCCTGAGGTCATTACAAGGCTGTTCAGCATGTTCCCTCTGACAGGCTTGTACCTCTGCACCTGTCATTTTGATTAACTGTCTTCCTACTGATGGGAGCCCTTTGAGTCTTTCAGGAATGTTTAAAGTTCATTTACTGTTTTCTGTGTGCAGTGCCTCCCCACCTTTTGCATGAGCTTCCTGTTGCAAGGACCACAAACACAATCCTGCCTGAAAATAATGGGACAGAATAGATCACTGGAAGCTCTAAACACACACACACACACACACACACACACACACACACACATTATTTAGATGAACAAAGAAAACAAGATGTGGACTGTAAATTGCAAGTTTACAAATTAAAGGAATAATAGTTATGTGGCAAAATCACAAACAAATGCACAGAAAGTCTATCTCCAAAAGTCACACATTACAGGGTGTACACCTGCCACAGACAAGAGCTATCCTTATGTATCCAATTTATTTCATGCAATTCTCTACAATGTTCCATGCTAGAAAATTCCACTGTTTTAAAACTATACTCACATTTTTAAATTGCTGAATTGAAAACATTAACATAATGCCTCGGACTCTATCTACCTCACCCTCTCAATCACAACTGGTTTAGATTCCCTTCACATCTACTCATTAGTCTCCACAATCTATAATCATTGCCTTGCTTTTCTATCCCTTAAAAACAGAGAAATACAACAAAAGCAAATGTGTCACCAATTCTGAACCCAAACAAGGTACAGTTATCAGGAACCTAGACTGAGCCCCATTCTACTAGACCATTACTACAGTCTCACTGAGTCAGAAGATAATCCAGGGACAAATCAAGTGAGAAAACATGGAGAGTCCAAATCAGGTTATCATGCAGAAAGACAGACAGGAAAAGCAGACAACAGGTACCAGGTTGCAAGGTCCAGTTCTTGTAATTTTTTGCATTGTATTGTTACTTCTTTGTTCTTACTTTTTTAAATATTTTAATTCTTTTTTAAAACTTTTATTATTAGATAGAGACAGAGAGAAATTGAGGGGAAGGGAAGATAGAGATGGAGAGAGACAGAGAGATACCTGTAGCCCTGCTTCACTACTCGTGAAGCTTTTCCCCTGCAGGTGGGGACCAGAGGCTTGAACCCAGGTCCTTGCGCAC
This sequence comes from Erinaceus europaeus, assembly GCF_950295315.1. NCBI lineage: Eukaryota > Metazoa > Chordata > Mammalia > Eulipotyphla > Erinaceidae > Erinaceus > Erinaceus europaeus. The sequence goes on along the minus strand of NC_080168.1, from coordinate 85,813,916 downwards.
TGTAATGTGTGTGCGCTTAACCAGGTGCCCCACAACCTGGTCCCTGTTCTTACTTTTAAAAATAATTTGTTGGCTCAAAAAATAGCTCACTTAGGTCTAGCCTCCACTGCACTATATGAAAAAGTCAGTCCAGAGCAAGGAAGTCACAACAACAATAACAATAACAACAAATAGTAATGATAATAATTTGTTAGCTAAGCTAATGGTCAAGTTCAATGTCATTTATAACAGCACAATCTTCAAAGCTGACAGATTTGAGAAGCACTTTGATGATTTCTGGACAAGCATGATTAACTGGAATTCAATTGAGGTCTAACATACAATTTACTATAAATACAGGTCAGAGAGGAACTTACTAGATGATTCCCTTCCAAAGCAAACAGATATATTCCAGATTGTGATACATCCCACCAAACAAATGTAATGGTCTTCTCAGGAATCAGTATCATGAAAAAGAAGAAGGGGGGCATATCTGAAGTGCTGGAGATTCAAGAGACACAAGCATCAGGTGCAAGTCATAGATCCAGATTAACTCTTAATATGGCAAACCAGAGTTCAATTATAATGTGGAAATTTTTCAGAAAAAAATTTTATGTGAATTGGTACCAAATTAATTAAGGAATTAATTACTACTTTTGGTTGTACAATGATTTTGTCTACAAAAAATAGTTATTTTGAGATATCTACTGAAAAAGAGGCAGAATATGAGAGCTGGAATTTACATTAAAACATCTGGATATAAAATGTGATTTATTCATTTAAGATTGGGTTGTTAATCTACCTCAAGGATTGACAACTTTTTTTTTTTGTAAAGGGCAAGGGCAAGGTAGTAAATATTATAGGTCTCACAGGCCATATGGACTTTTGCATTTTCTTGACCTTCTTATTGTAGCACAAGAACAATCATCAACAATACACAGAGGAATATGCACAACTGTCTCCTTAAAGTTATATTTATAAAAACAGGGGCCTACAATCCATAGTTTGCTGATACCAGGCCTATACCTTCATTTAAAAGTAAATGTTGGACTCAAAGCAAATAGCATACTTTGTCACAATATGCAATATGCATTACCTTAACCTTTTAGTTCTTTTTTTTTTTTTCTTTGCATTTGGAATAGCAACAGCATATGGTTCCTATTCACTTTGAGAGTCATAACATCTGCCAACTGGTTTTCCTATACAGCTAGTTTTTTCTCTATCATGTAACTCAAACCAAAGATCTTACTTTAAAAAAAAAAGAGCTGGGGATACAGCTTTTGGGCATAATGATTCTGCATAAGTCTTTCATGCCTGAGACTCTGAGATCCCAGGTTCAGTCCCCAGGACCACCATAAACCACAGCTGGGCAGTGTACACTATAACGTGTTCTCTATTGGGTGCATAACTGCTTAGCCCCTCATTGATTTAAAAAAATATTTTACTGATTTTATTTTAATGTGTGATACAGAGAGAAAGTACAGAGAAAGAGGCCAGAGCACTGCATAAAGATTTCTCACTCCCAAACTGATTAGCACTTGATGGACTTTGGAAGTGGAAAAGGCAGTGGACTCAGGGCTGGGTAGTGGTACATCTGGTTAGCATATATAAAAATGCAAAAGGACCCAGGTTTGAGCCCCCAGTCCTCACCTGCAGGGGTAAAGCTTTGTGAGCAGTGAAGCAGTGCTGCAGGTGTCTCTGTATCTCATCCTCTTTATCTCCCCCTTCCTTCTTGATTTCTGATTGTCTTTATGTTTACTACTCAGTATCTCCTAGTTCATATTCCATGAGGATTAAAAAACACAAGTTCCTAGCTCAGCACATCAGTATTTCGGTACTTTACCAAATTACACTGCACACACTCAGGTCCTCAGAGGGTTCATGTAAAATAACTTCAGTGGCTAAGTCACTGGGAAAATGGGGCTCAGTTAAATTGCAAAGGTAAGGTTAGTAACTCTTATAGGTAGGTACAGTTGCCATTAAATGGATGTGTCTATCTAGATACTTCTAAATGAACATTTCAAGAATGGTCCCCATAGTCTTGGGTTTCTCTCCAAGATGGAGTTGGTAAAAACAGAAGTCAAGATAAAATATGCAGAGGCTTTATTTAAGTTGCACCACTGGCTTGAGACTGGCTATCAAAAGTTTTCCTATAATAGAAAACTCTAGTCTAGTCATTTCTGTTTTACCATTGAAACTGCAGGTAATATATCTTTATAGAACATGGGATATCATGAAATTTGACTAGACTTAGTTCTTGAAAGGATTTTATAGAGAGGGTCAATAAAAAAGTAATAAAAAGGCACTTTATATATAAATTCATTAATAAGAGGAAACCTAAATCATGACTCATATTTTTAGATTTAAAAAAAACAGAATTAAGACAGTTCATAAAAATGTTGAAAAAGGAATGGGTTGAGCAGGATGGGAATGTACAGACCTGCCAAGTCTCAAGGTCATAAAAGTAGCTGAAGTAAAATACAAAGCTATATACAAGATCACATTTTTTTCATATGAACGTATTTTATCATTCACACTGGGTAGTAAAGTAGAAAACTTATTTAAAAAATCACATTATAGTTTTGTAATATATTAAATATATTATTTCAGAATCTTAATTTAAATTGACCAGGAATCAAAAGAGAGAGAGAGCAAGAGAGGACAACTGTTACGTCTTATGTCTTAGAAAGTGGTTTATAGAAATAGGCTGTTTTTGAAATATCAGCTTTTAAGCTGTATAATGACCCTGTACATAATGAGTATATTGTTAGAAGTACTGTTGGATTTTTACAATAACATGGCCCTGAAAAATTATGTAAATTTTTCCAGAGGAGGGGAGACTTATCTCTGCCACAATTCTGCTGGAAAGATTTATTAGTGAGAAATAAGATCACGGGAGGGCCAGCGAGACAGCCCTTCCTGGATAGTTTGCTTACTTTGTCATGGGTATGACCCAAGTTAGGAGCCAGCACCTACCACACTGAAAGACACTTACATGCTATATTGTCTTTCTTTCTGCCTCTCTCTGTCTCTCTACCTGAAAAAGTCAGTCTGGAGTAGTTGAAACCTCAGTGAAGCACTGCTCCCCCCAAAAAAAATCAGAGGTATCTATAACCTATTTAATACAATAAGCTTGCAATTATGTTGGCGTTTTCTTATAATAGAAATTAAGAAGACAGCTATAAAATAGGTTGTATCAGTCTGGAAATCGGGCAGCTTTGCATTAGGCATTGCTTACCTAAAAAGCTGAACATTTTGTTTTAATGGGGAAGTAGCAATTTCTACGGGCAGCTAGAAAACTTGATCTCAGGGGCTGGGTGGCAATGCACTGAGTTAAGTGCACCTAGTATGAAGTGCAAGGATTAGGGTTTGAACCCCCAGCTCCCCACCTGCAGGGGGGTCACTTCACAAGTGGTAAAGCAGGTCTGCAGGTGTCTCTCTGTCACTCCCTCTCTCTATCTTCCCCTCTCCTCCCAATTCTTTTCTTTTCTTTTTTTTTCTTTTTTGCCTCCAGGGATACTGCTGGGGTTCAGTGCCTGAACTAGGAATCCACTGCTCCTGGAGGCTATTTTTTCCCTTTTATTGCCCTTGCTGTTCATTGTTGTTGTTATTTTTATTGTTGCTGCTGCTGTCATTGTTATTGGATAGGACAGAGAGAAATCGAGAGAGAAGGGGAAGACAGAGAAGGGAAGAGAAAGATAGACTCCCGCAGACCTGCTTCCTGGCTTGTGAAGCAAGCCCCCTGCAGGCGGGGAGCTGGGGGCTCAAACCGGGATCCTGATGCCAGTCCTAGTGCTTTATGCCATATGCGCTTAATCCACTATGCTACCGCCTGGCCCCTCTCTTCTCAATTTCTCTCCATCCTGTCCAATGAAAGTGAGAAAAAAATGGCCAATAGGAGTAGTGGGTTCGTAGTATAAGCATCAGGCCCCAGCAATAACCATGGAGGGGAAAAAAAGAAAGAAAGAAAGAGAGAGAGAGAGAGAGGGAGTGAGGGAGGGAGGAAGGCAGGCAGGCAGGCAGAAAGGAAGGAAAGAAGGAAGGAAGAAAACTTAATCTCTATCCTTCACCTGTGATATTCAGTCAGGCACCTCATAACAACTATTTTTGTTTGGTCCTCTTTCCACCCCTACTTTACATCTTCTCTACCCCATATTTTGCTCTCTTGTTCCTTGACCTCCTTATAGGTCTCCTACCAGACAACTCTGCTTCCAATCTCGTTACTGTCAACCCAACTGGTACCTATACTGAAGATCTGACAGCACCACTCCTCTTTGGGGGCACTTTTCTTGGCTTCCTACTGCTGTAAGACTAACAGATGGTTCAAAAAGTCTTTCCTGCACTGGCTCTACCATTCCAGTTCAAACATACCCCCTGCCTCACATCATCTGCCCTAACAGCAACCACTTAGCAGTTTCCTCCACAAATCTATTTTCCTGTTAACTCCCTTTCCAATATATTCCACTCACTGCATGAACACTTCACAAGCTAACCCGTCTATTCTACTAACTTTTAATATCCTTGCTTTCTGGAAAGACTTCCAAACCCTTTTTGATCCACAATACAATATAATGCTAGATCACAGAGACAAACTTAAGCCTTTTTTCTTGTTGGAAAACGGGGATGCTTATATTTTACCTTGTGCACCGAACTCACAGGTGAAAAATCAACATGATTTAAAGGCTTTACCTCCCCAGATAAAACAATTACTAAGGTAAGATAAGAAGGGAGAAGGTAGTCACAAAGAACTATGAAAGATGGCTTCCAAAGAGCACATCTAGGTAATTAAGTTAAATTAAATCAAATTAAATTAAACAGAATATTAGAGAAGCATTATCTGGGAAATTACCCACTTCAAACAATTTAAGGATAGAATATAGGCTGGGAGTTTGAAGCACACATTCCTCTCCACTGACAAATGATTAAGAACATTTAAGAACCAGAGACTGGTTCCTTCCTGGCTTGTCTGACTGGTGTTATTCTGACAACGTAAGCAGAAAATCTTTGGAAAACATAGGTTCCACAAGCAAATCGAAAGTCAACCTGAAAAAAGCACTTGAATATTTACAAAATGCTGAAAGGGCAAATGGCCTATTCTATGGCATCTTTGCTTGAATGGCAACATATCTCCTCATAGCTAGCAATTGAGATCCACTAGTTATGAGGCATATAGTCATCTTTCTTAAGACAAGTCACTGAGGAAAGTGTTCCTTAGTATTACTTAATTGGGAAAGTTTTGTTTTCTAAGATCAGAATAAAATTCATGCTCAAGGGGCCAAGTAGTGGTGCACCTGATTGAGTGCACACTTAAAAAAAATTATTAGTGATGTAATATTAATTTAAAAAATTACAAGATAACAGGGTTATAACTCCACACAATTCCCACCACCAGAATGCTTAATCCCCAATCCCTCCACTGTAAGCTACAGCAGTTCTCCTAAGGTTGTAGATATGCGTGAACTATTATTTCTACAACTTCCCGTCTATTTTATATACATTTGCCCATTTGTTTTAAGTTCAATCTTCTCTTCCTTTCCAAGTCACATATAAACCTATTACTACATCCAAATGCCCCTCCCATTTTCCCCTTCTCTCTCTGGGTCCTGATGAAGTTAGAGTTCAGAGTCCTCTGGTCATCTTTACCCTATCATTTCTCCCCTCACTGGGAGTATAGATCCAAATTATTTGAGTGCACACCTTATCATGGGCAAATACCTGAGTTCAAGCTCCCCAGCCCCCACCTGCACTGGGGAAGCTTGACAAATAGTGAAACTATGCTGCAGGTGTCATTCTTCCTCTTTCCTACCTCTCCCCCTCTCAATTTCTGTCCTATCAAATGAAAAATTAAATTCATTCATGCTAAAAGTTACTATAGAGTTATTCATAAGCCCATGGTGTATATAAGGGGAGAAAGTGATTTTTAATCATAATTCTGTCTCTTTATTACCATGCTTTTGTAAAATAAACCAGGGATTGTCAAGAGAAATGGCAACTACAGGGGTCAGGTAGTGGTGCACCAGGTTAAGTGCATATGGTACAAAACACAAGGACCCACACAAGGATCCTGGTACAAACCCCTTGCATTCCTTCCTGGAGGGAGGTTGCTTCACAAGCAGTGAAGCTGGTCTGCAGGTGTCTTTCTTTTCCCCTCTCCATCTTCACATCCCCTCTCAATTTCTCTCTGTCCTATCCACTGTGGGTAAAATAAATAAATAAATAAATAAATAAATAAATAAATAAATAAATAAATGGCTGCCAGGAGTAGTGGATTCATAGTTCTGGCACAGCGGCCCAGCAATAATCCTGGAGGCGAGAGAGAGAAAAATGGCAACTGCTGAAGTACACAGGGCATTTTGTTATGCATAGTGCTTAATAATGTGTAAATAAAAGGACCTGGGTTGTGGGTGAGAGTGCCTGCAGGAAATTTGCAGAGGGAGATATAAAATTGTACTCATGTGTCAGTGACTGCACTGGAAACCATCTTTCTCCCATAAAAATAATTTGAAAAAATCACTGCTCAAAAGCAAATGAAAAGGTAGGTCACAGACTGAGAAAATATTAGCAAAACACTTATTTGATAAAAAGCTTCTGTCCAGAATGTATAAGAAAGTCTTTACACTAGGGAAAGACAGAAATAGACTGGGACTATGGATTGACCTGCCAACATCCAAGCAAATAGGAGAAGCAATTACAGAAGTCAGAGCTCCCACCTTTTGCATCCCATAATGAATTTTGGTCCATACTCCCAGAGGGGTTAATTGTTAGGGGAAGATGATCAGAAGGTTCTGAACTCCAATTCCATCAAGACCCAAAGAGAGAAGAGGTTAAAAAAAAAAAAAAAGTGAAGGACATTCAGAAGTTGTAGTAGGTGTAGGTGTGACTTAGAAAGGGAGAAAGGTCAGGACCACAGGAAAAAATGGGTAAATAAATATATAAATATAGACAGATAGTTATAGAAATAATAGTCAACCCATATCTGTGATCTTGGGAGAACTAATCCAGTTTCCAATGGAGGGAATGGGGACAAAGAACTCTGGTGGTGGGAAAGATGTGGAATTATACCCCTGTTATCTTACCATTTTTTAAATAAATATTGACTAATATTTTTTAAAAAACATTTATATCTCTATGATCAGCAATAAGCCTGTGGGTTAATATTTTAAAAACAAAGTCTTTAAACATTATCCTATTAAGACAATCCTATTAACAAAATGAAAAAATCATCTTGAAGAGCTACTTCATCTGAGATGATATATAGAGGGCAAACACACATATGAAATAATGTTTACAGCTCATTAAGAAAATGTAAATTGACACTGCATATAAGGTTAATTGATTTTTTTCAACCAAAGTACAAAAGCAATTCTATCAAAGCATGCATAGAGAGAAATTTAATTAGAATTAAACAGAAGGGAAATATTCCAAGATTAAATTATATCATTCTTGGAACTTAAAATGCATTAGGTTTTGTCTACTAGATAAGTGGATTTTTTTTAAGTGCAAAAGATGTCATGTATACAGAAAATTTGCAAGAATAGAACACACAATATCTATATTGCAGTTACCCAAATTTACCCATTGTTGGCTTTTTTATCCTATTTTTTATCATGTAAATATGGTTGAAACAGACATAGAGAAGGATATGGGTCTCATTCTGGATTGTCTAGTTTATTCCATTGCTTATGGATCTAACCTTTCACCAACACCACACTAGCTTGATTAAGATAGCTTTCCAGTAAGGCTTGAAATCAAATAACATGAGTTTTCCAAATTAGAACTCTTCAAAATTACTCTTTGATAGTCTCCCCCTATTGTCTCCCCGTTAATTTTTTAATCAACTCATGAACAGCTACACAATGTCCATCTGGGATTTTTTTTAATTTTTATTTATAAAATGGAAACACTGACAAGACCATAGAATAAGAGGGGTACAATTCCACCCAGTTCCCACCACCAGAATACCATATCCTGATAGCTTTCCTATTCTTTAACCCTCTGGGAGTATGGACCCAGGGTCATCACTATGGTGGTACAGAAGGTGGAAGGTCTGGCTTCTGTAATTGCTTACTTGCTGAACATGGACATTGACAGTTCAATTCATACTCTCAGCCTATCTCTCACTTTCCCTACATCTGGGATTTTGATCATGAATACATTAAATCTAAAAGTCTTCTAGGAGTGAGTGGAGAATGACACTTTAACAATACTGACTCTTACAATACAAGGACACATTTTTATTTTTCTTTCTTTTTTTTTTAAGATTTCATTTATTTATGAGAAAGATAGGAGGAGAGAGAGAGAGAAAAAAAAAAACTAGACATCACTCTGGTACATGTGCTGCCGGGGACGGAAATCAGGACCTCATGCTTGACAGTTCAATGCTTTATCCACTGCTTTATCTCCTTTGATTCTTTTTTTTCTAAAAGAAAATTCATTTTTTTCTGGCAGCTTTTTAATAAATTTTTTTAATTGTTTATTATCATTATTGACTAAAGACAGCCAGAAACCAAGAGGATAGGAGAATGTAGAAAGATAGATGGATACTGGACAATATAGAAAGATAGATACACAGAGAGATAGATGGACAGACAGACAGACAGATAGGCAGACACCTGCAGACCTATTTCACCACTAGCAAAGCTTTCACCTAGCAGGTTGGGACCAGGAGTTCAACCTGGGTCCTTGTGAACTGTAACTTGTGTGCTCAACCAGGTACATCACCACTCAGCCCTGGAACCATATTTTTAATCCATGCCTATTCCATCTCCATTCCCCAAAGTCAAGTTTTAACACATTAAATAATGTTTAAGATGTGGATAAAATGTAATGTTTTCACATTTTTAAAGTTTCACTTAATGGTAATAATGATAGCCCATTGCACCTTAAAGTTTCCATTAAAAATGACTCAGAATATATTAGCTAGCTTCCTCAATTAAGTGTGAATAACCTCAATGTACTTGGCCTGAATTTTTTATAAGACAAAAGCAATTATTCAAACATCAGAAAAAATTCTGGTGAACATAACATGTCAAGTGTCAGTAGTTCTGTGCCAAGTATCATCCATTCCTTAGATCAGAAATTGTATGCAATTATCTCATTCACAAGATTTTTTGATCAAAATAAATTGTGCACATGGGTAAGCTAATGCCCATGTCAAGAGACTAACTTAAATATGTACCCTGCAGCCTGTAGCAGAGGTGGCAGGAGGACCATTTATTAAAAGAAGAATCCCTTAACTAAGAGAAACATACAAAGATGATGACTGTGACAGTAACTGGTCAACTAAATATATTTCAAAACACCTTTTTGTTCTTAATGGCACAGAAGCTATACTTGGGCTATACTACAGTCACCACCATGATCAGCAGTAGTGAGTAATGATGCATGCAAAAGATCAAAAACTGAAGAAAAAACCTATAATTAATAATAGCTTCCCAGAGACTTCCGGAGGCAGGGCTATGGAGCAGCAGCAGCTGTGTTTCTCTCCTCTCTTCTTCCAGGTCAACTAGGATTACCAAAGGAGACCACATGGGACTGCAACAAGACAGTACTAGAATGACTTCAGGAACCCATAAAATCACCAGTGAGTGCAAACACGTGTGGTCTGTGGACAGAGAGGAGCCTAGGGAGAGATTAAATAGCTGACAACAGTCCAGTAGTTTACCAGTTGAGACACAATGGGACTCTTAGGACTCCCCTAAGACTCACCAATGCAACTGTGAGTCTCCATTGCTATTGACCTCAGAATCTGGAACAGCAGCAGAGAGGCCCTGTGCTGAAAACAAAGCACAGAGAACTAACCCGGGAACTCAGGAAAAGATATACACCTCAGTGGCCTAGCAGTAGAGCTGTGAGAGTCTATTTGCATAACCACTAGATTATATCTGCACCACCCTGCTTTATCTCTTGGTCAGGAGACAGTAATTATGCTAAGAAGCCTACTTATAGTTTAAAAGCCCTCAGGCTCCCATAGCCTACAGGGAAGAAAAAGAACAAAAGAGGTTTCAAGCTACTGAGCTCCAACTCAGGGATTAAAATACTACTGAAACAACTGTCAATTTTCAAAACTGTAAACCCTTTAATTACCTTACTTAGACACAAGTCAATCCAGTCAATAGTGACCAGTAATTAGAAAAGTTCTAAGAGAGGGACCTCAGAACATAATATATAAAATGATTAAACCAACAAGAAGAAATATTGGATAAATGAACCAGGACAGGAGTCCAACTAAAAGCCCCCCAAAGGTTGAAGCACAAAATAATGAGATCAACATCCAAACACCAGTGAAGGAAATAATCACAGGACTGAGTAAAGAGTTTGAAAGAATTGTCATCAGAAATGAAGAAAAATAAATGAGACTCTGGAAGAAAGCACTAATCAGCTCAAGTTTACTACACAGCTGAAAGCTGAAATAGCTGAGATAAAACACAACAGGCTGAAAAAGCTAAAACAGTGTCAGAACAGGGTAACAAAATAGATGAACTCCAGAAAACAGTACAGGGGAGAGAGAATAGAATCAATGAGGCTGAAGACAGAATTAGCAAGATCAAGGACAAATTAGAGACAAATAAAAGAAGTAACAGATCTCAAAAAGAGATTAAAAGATTCTGAAAAAAACAACATAGACCTACGGGATGACTTCAAAAGAAATAATATACACATTATTGGCTTACCAGAAGAAGAAAGAGAGGGAGAGGAAGAAAGCATTCTCCAGGACATAATAGCTGAAAAATTCTCTAGTGTAGACAGCATAAAAGACATAAAGGTTCAAGAAGCTGAGAGGGTCCCAAACAGAATTAACCCAGACTTCATAGTGGGGGTTGTATTGTCAAATGGGAAACTGGGGAATTTTATGCATGTACAAACTATTGTATTTATTGTTGAATGTAAAACATTAATTCCCCAATAAAGAAATAAATTTAAAAAAGAAAGAAAGAAAGAATTAACCCAGAATTAAAGACAAAAAGACACATCCTATTTAGAATGGAAAGGAATAAGGATAAAGAAAGGATCCTGAAGGCTGCAAGAGAAAAACAAAGAGTCACCTACAGAGGAAAACCCATAAGATTAGCAACAGACTTCTCCACACAAACACTACAGGCCAGATGAGAATGGCAAGATATCTATTGAGTGCTCAATGAGAAAGGCTTTCAACCAAGACTACTGTATCCTGCTAGACTGTCATTCAGACTAGATAGAGGCATAAAAACCTTCTCAGACAGGAAAGAGTTGAAAGAATCAAGTATCACCAAGCCTGCCCTGAAAGTAGTTCTGAAAGGTTTCTTATAAACAGGTCACCATAAATATGCCATATAGAATGGCATTAAAATATCTTCAGTTTTTGATATCAATAAATGCCAATGGCCTGAATTCACCTAAAAAAGACACAAATTAGGAAGATGGATCAGAAAATACAACCCAACATTACGCTGTCTACAGGAAACACACCTAACTCAACAAGACAAACACAGACTTAAAGTGAAAGAATGTAAAACTATTATACAGGCCAATGAACTACAAAATAGGGCAGAAACAACTATTCTCATATCTGACATGACAGACTACAAAATAAATAAAATTTAAAAAGATTGGTATGGACACTACTTAATGCTCAGTGGAACATTAAATCAAGAGCACTTAACAACTATTAACATCTATGCATCCAATGTGAAGCCAACTAAATACATCAAACATCTACTGAAAGAGCTACAGCAATATATTAGCAGCAACACAGTCATCGTAGGGGACTACAACACCCCACTTTCTCAGCTTGACAGATCATCTAGGCAAAAAATCAATAAAGACATGAGGGAGCTAAATGAGGAGATAGATAAATTAAAACTATTGCACATTTCAGAGTTATTCATCCCAAGAAACTGGAATACACATTTTACTCAAATCCACAGGGGTCATTCTCAAGGACAGACCAGACCATGTATTAGGCCACAAAGACAGCATCAGCAAATTCAAGAACACTGAAATCACCCCAAGCATCTTCTCAGACCACAGTGGAATTAAACTAACACTTAACAATCAACAAAAGATTAGTAATAGTCCCAAAATGTAGAAGCTCAACAGTACACTACTTAACAACTACGGGGTCAAAGAGAAAATAAAGGAAGAAATCAAAATGTTTCGAGAGTTCCATGAAAATGAAGACACAAGCTATCAAAATATTTGGGACACAACTAAGGCAGTACTGAGAGGGAAGTTCATAGCCATACAAGCACACATTAGGAAACAAGAAAAAGGACAAATAAACAGCCTGATTGCATATCTTAAAGACCTAGAAGAACAAAGGAACCCTAAAGCAACCAGAAGGACAGAAATCACTAAAGTTAGGACAGAAATCAATAACATTGAAAATAATAAAACCATACAAAAGATCAACAAAAGTAAATGTTGGTTCTTCAAAAGAGTGAACAAAATGGACAAACTTTTAGCCAGACTCACAAAACAAAAAAGGGCGAAGACATAAATAAATTGGATTGTAAATGAAAGAGGAGATATCACAACAGACACCCCAGAAATTCAACATATCATGCGAGGCTTTTATGAACAACTATATGCCACCAAGCTAGAGAACCTGGAAGAAATGGAAAATTTCCTACATACCTACTAACTTTCAAAACTAAGTGAAGAGGAATTAGATAACATGAGCGGGCCCATGACAGCTAATGGAATTGAAACAGGTATAAAAAAACCTTCCCAAAAATAAAAGTCCTGGACCAGATGGTTTTACAAATGAATTATACAAAACTTTCAAAGAAGAACTAATACCTCTACTTTTAAAAGTCTTCCAGAGGATTGAAGACCCCGGAATACTCCCTTCTAGCTTCTATGAAGCCAACATCACTATGATACCAAAAGCAGACAGGGACACAACCAAAAAAGAAAACTACAGACCAATATCTCTGATGAACATATATGTGAAAATATTGAACAAAATTCTAGCCAACTGGATACAGCAGTCTATTAAAAAAATTGTTCATCATGAACAAGTGGGGCTTATCCCAGGCATGCAAGGTTGGTTTAATATACCTAAATCAATTAACGTGATGAACCACCACAACAACAAAAGCAAGACCAAAAACACATGGTCATATCAATAGATGCAAAGAAAACCTTTCACAAAATACAACATCCCTTTATCATCAAAACACTACAAAAAATGGTAATAGATGGAAAATTGCTGAAGATATTGGAGTCTGTATATAGCAAACCTACAGCCAACATCATACTCAATGGTGAAAAACTGAAAGCATTTCTCCTCAGATCAGGTACTAGACAGGGATGCCCACTATCACCATTACTATGCAGCATAGTGTTGGAAGTTCTTGCCAAAGCAAACAGGCAGGAGCAAGGAATTAAGGCATACAGATTGAAAGAGAAGAAGTCAAACTCACCCTATTTGCAGATGACATGATAGTATACATAGAAAGACCTAAGGAATCCAGCAACAAACTTTTGGAAATCATCTGGCAATACAGTAAGGTGTCAGGCTACACAATTAACATTCAAAAATCAGTGGCATTCCTCTATACAAACACTAAGTTAGAAGAAGTTGAAATCCAGAAATCAATTCCTTTTACTATAGCAACTAAAACAATAAAATATCTAGGAATAAAACTAACCAAAGAAGTGAAAGACTTGTATACTGAAAATTATGAGTCACTACTCAAGGAATTTGAAAAAGACACAAAGAAGTGGAAAGATATTCCATGTTCATGGGTTGGAAGAATTAACATCATCAAAATGAGTATACTTCCCAGAGCCATCTACAAATTTGGTGCTATCCCCACAAGATCCCAACCACAGTTTTTAAGAGAAGAGAACAAATACAGCAAATGTGTATCTGGAACTAGAAAAGACCTAGAATTGCCAAAACAATCTTGAGAAGAAAGAACAGAACTGGAGGCATCACACTCCCAGATCTCAAATTGTATTATAGGGTCATTGTCATCAAAACTGCTTGGTACTGGAACATGAATAGACACACTGACCAGTGGAATAGAATTGAGAGCCCAGAAGTAAGCCCTCACACCTATGGACATCTAATCTTTGACAAACATGCCCAGACTATTCAATGGGGAAAGCAGAGTCTCTTCAACAAATGGTGTTGGAAAAAATGGGTTGAAACATGCAGAAGAATGAAACTGAACCACTTTATTTCATCAAATACAAAAGTAAATTCCAAGTGGATCAAGGACTTGATGTTAGATCACAAACTATCAGATACTTAGAAGAAAATATTGGCAGAACTCTTTTCCGCATACATTTTAAAGACATCTTCAATGAAACGAATCCAATTACAAAGAAGACTAAGGCAAACATAAACCTATGGGACTACATCAAATGAAAAAGCTTCTGCACAGCAAAAGAAACCACTACCCACTAGGGCAAATATACCTGAAAGCAGTAGTACACTAGAGTTTGCAGTGAGTACCCCCAAAACTTCATCTCCACTATTCCAACCTTTGGGTCCATGATTCTTCAACAACTTGTTTGGCTTTGTATGTTAACTCTCTTTTCAGCCACCAGGTTCCAGATGCCAACAGGATGCCAGCCAGGCTTCCCTGGACTGAAGACCCAACCAATGCTTCCTGGAGCTCAGCTTCCCCAGAGACTCACCCTTCTAGGGAAAGAGAGAGGCAGACTGGGAGTATGGATCCACCAGTTAACACCCATGTTCAGCGGGGAAGCAATTACAGAAGGCAGACCTCCCATCTTCTGCAACCCACAAGGACCCTGGGTCCATGCTCCCAGAGGGATAGAGAATGGGAAAGCTATTGGGGAGGGGATGGGATATGGAGATTGGATGGCGGGAATTGTGTGGAGTTGTAGCCCCGCCCATCCTATGATTTTGTTTATGTCTCCTTTCTTAAATAAATTAATTAATTAAAAAAAAAAGAAACCACTACCCAAACCAAGAGACCCCTCACAGAATGGGAGAAGATCTTTACATGCCATACATCAGAGAAGAGGCTAATAACCAGAATATATAAAGAACTTGCAAATCTCAACAACAAGACAACAAATAACCCCATACAAAAATGGGGGGAGGACATGGACAGAATATTCACCACAGAGGAGATCCAAAAGGCTGAGAAACACATGAAAAAATGCTCCAAGTCTTTGTCAGAGAAATGCAAATCAAAACAACAATGAGATACCACTTCACTCCTGTGAGAATGTCATACATCGGGAAAGGTAACAGTAGCAAATGCTGGAGAGGGTGTGGGGACAAAGGAACCCTCCTGTCCTGCTGGTGGGAATGTTAATTGATCCAATCTGTGGAGAATAGTCTGGAGAAATCTCAGAAGGCTAGAAATGGACCTACCCTATGATCCTGCAATTCCTCTCCTGGGGATATAACCTAAAGAACCCGAAACACCCATTCAAAAAGATCTGTGTACACATATGTCCTTAGCAGCACAATTTGTAGTAACCAAAACCTGGAAGCAACCTAGATGTCCACCAACAGAAGAGTGGCTGAGCAAGTTGTGGTATATATACACAATGGAATACTACTCAGTATAAAAAATGGTGACTTCATTGTTTTCAGCCAATCTTGGGTGGACCTTGAAAAATTCATGTTAAGTGAAATAAGTCAGAAACAGAAGGATGAATATGGGATGATTTCACTCTCAGGCAGAAGTTGAAAAACAAGATCAGAAGAGAAAACACAAGTAGAACCTGAACTGAAATTGGCATATTAGACCAAAGTAAAAGACTCTGGGGTTGGTGGAGGGGGAGAATACAGGTCCAAAAAGGATGACAGAGGACCTAGTGGGGGTTGTACTGTTATATGGAAAGGTTATGCATGTACAAACTATTTACTGTTGAACATAAAACATTAATTCCCTAATAAGGAAATTAAAATATAATAATAATAATAGCTTCCCAAGTGTCTGTTTTACTTAAAGAATCCACTTCGCAAGGGACACATTCAAGTCCACTGGATAAGCTTAACATTGTCACTGTGGGTAGTCCTTTCTGACAAAGCTACTCAAAGGCACTGCATGGGGGCTAGCAAAACATTAATAAGAATGATACAGAAGAATCACACCTTGCCAACTGTGACATCTTGCAATGAAGCCATGCAGCTTGGGAAGCCTGTGAAATGAGGGGCTCCTGGAAAAATGAGGGCACAGTTAACTTACTTATTCAAGTATTTTTATTTCCTGAAGGGTGCCTTTTTGGAGGTGGTGATGGAGAATGGGAAATATTAGCTAGGTTTATCTGTGGGTGGTTTTAAATAAGAAAGGGAACTTCACTAATTCATTTAAATGGAGTTAAATGAAAAACAGCAAGAATCATGTGAAGAAAAACTCCAAGAGCTCCAACAAAATGAGAATAATTTAAATAGACAGCAATTTAATGCTGACATTAGAAAGCCCATTGCAATTGTCACTAGGAAACAGATGGAAAAAATTAATGAAATATAATTTTCATTATTTTGAAATCTAATAATGATGAATAACTGTGGTTAAATTACTTAAAATAATAGCCCCAACTCTGACACTATATTCTCAGACAATACCTTTATCCCACCTGCATGTAATCTGTTGGGCTTGGGCAAAAATTAGTAAAGTCATGGGCTCTTTGGAATATACCTAAAATAGACTTCCTACATGAAGACCCCAAATCTCACCTACTATATTCTTACCTTTAGGTTCCTGATTATTAAACAATTTGTTCTGTTTACATCTTAATGCTTTCCAGCCACCAAGTTGCAGATGCTACCCTGACACCAAACTGACTTCCCTGGGCAGACAACCTCACCAATGAGTCCTGGAACCCCACCTCCCCAGATCTCTACCCCACTAGGGAAAAACAGAAACAGGCTGGGGGTATGGTTTGACCTGCCAATGCCAATGTACAGCAGAGAAGCAATTATAGAAGCCAGACCTCCCACCTTCTGTTCTCCATAAAGATCTTTGGTTCATCCTGTCAAAGGGATAAAGAGTAGGGAAACTTTCAATGGAGGAGATTAAATCACTAATAAAAAAGAAAAGAAAAAAGCCCCTTCTTCAGCCCTCACTATACCTAAATTTCTTAAACCGAAAATTTAAAACTTGACCCCTTGACATTGGACCTCTGTTGAGATTTGCACTGGCCAGAAGAATGTGGTGTGGGCCAGGTGGTGACACACCTGGTACAATGAGCAAGGACCTGGGTTCGAGTCCCTGGTCCCCACCTTGAAAGTGGTAAATCAGGGCTACAGATATCTTTCTGTCTCTCTACCACCCCCTTCCCTCTTGATTTCTGGCTGTCTCTATCCAATAAATAAAGATAATTTAAAAAAATTTTAAATAATGTGATAGAACTGGTATTATGCCAATAATGAGACTAGATCACAAAAAGCCTTGGAATCCTACCCTGCTTGATCAACACAAGTCTGATTTAACCTAAGGGATAAGAAGAAACAGAGAGCAGAGACATCCCAGTTAAGGTTAATGGAGACTGCCACCTTCTAGTCAATTCCAATTGCAAGCACTTGACTGGGATTCAGCTATGCTGACCAGACCTGATGAACCATCCTGTAGGGTGTTTAGCAGTGAAACCTGGAGATGGTTTGTTACCCAGTACAAGCTAACAGATACAATCACCTGCTTTCTCAAGTTGCTTTTTAGAGTTAACACTACTTGAGTGTCTTTTCCTAACCTTGTTTCCTATTACTGACATCACCATTTCCAAGTCATAATAACTGCACAATCCTTTAGTTTGCCTCTCATGTTCTTCCCATAATCAGTCATTTAGTTTTGAAGTGTCTTTAAACAAGTGGATTTCAAATTTATCTGCTTTTCTCCCCTCTTTCTACACTTAATTAATAAAAGTCTCTGACAGTTATCTTCTAAAAGCACTCATCCTTATTCTTTTAGTTTTGGTATGTGTGTACGTTCTCCCTTTCTGTCCTTGTTTCTTTTATTATCATTTTTATTGGGGGATAATAACTTACAATGTAGTTGTTGGCACATGGGTACAATATTTCATCTGCCCATGAAAGTTCTCTTCAGAACAAGTTTACCCACTACATGGGTCATTTTACATCGGGTTCTCTACGGCCCCATTTTCTTCTTTCCCAGAATCTTGCTTTGATGTATACACAATTCTCAGTCCATATTTCGCTTTGTGGTCTCCCTCCCTGTCCCTATTCCCTATTTATTAAGTGCCTTGTATAAGTGAGATCATTTGGTGTTTCTCCTCTATTTTGCTTATTTCATTTAACATGATGTCTTCAAGTTCTAATCTTTCCTCTATCTCTCTCTCTCCCTCTCTCCCTCCCTTCCTCCCTCCTTTCTTTTCTTTTTTCTTTTCTTCTCTTTCCCAGAGCACTGCTCAGCTCTGGCTTGCAATGGTGCAAGGGATTAAACCTGGAACCTTGAAGCCTCAGGCATAAAAGTCTTTTGTGTGCTATTTTAAGTTTGTTATGCTATTTCCCCTACCTTCTCAGGTTTTTTTTTTTTAAAAAAAATACTTACTGTATTTAATCACTAAAATAGAAAAACTTTCATCCTCAATCAAAATCATTATTTTACTTTAAATGCATATCAGGACATGTGTTCCCCATCTTGGCTTTTTAAATCACTCTGGGCAGCCTACAAAACATTCCAAACAGCTTAGCAAGGGAATCAAGATGCTCTATCGCCTGATCCCAATCTTTCCTTTTAGTAACTTCCTGCTGCAGTCCTCCATACTTTCTAAGTCTTGTCAAATTAGAATTATCAACCAACAGGAATATGCTCTTTCTTATCGTTGTACTTTTGACATGGTTTCCTAATTTTGACTTATTGAGCTTTCAAGAAACTGATTCAACTACTGACAACTCAAAGACCTTTTTGTATTTTTCCCAAAAGGTGCACAGCCCTCTCCTCTGCATCCCATATCATTCTGGTGCATTTGGGAGGACTGTTCTTTTTCCCTTATGCCTCTAGGTGGTCAATTTTTCCATTACAGTATAATCTATACTTAGCTGACTGCTAGAAAACTGTAAATCCTTTGATAGCATGACATATGAGCCTTTGTGGCTTCACATGGCCAGCACATTGCTTACACCTTAAACATAATATGCTATTGATCCTGGGGTCTCAGAAAGGAGGGGAGTTGTTTAGGGGGAATTCAGTTTTCTAGTCCAGGACTAAATCCAAATGTGGGGCAAATTATATATATATTTAATCTTTGTTCCATAGTGGGAAATGGAAAGTTAGTCATGGCAGAAAGTCAGCTTCTGACTCCCTCAAATTCTCATTAAATATCATCACAACATGGCATCAGCTGTTTCAGTCCTATTCAGGAAACTGACAGCTACAAGTATGTTAAATTCAATTAGAGTCAAAACCCAGAAGTGCTATAATCCCTTTCTGTTCTCACCCTTGTCCTTTTGGCATATTTGGCAGAATCAGCTATGTAAAGGATAGTTTCTAAATATAGCAAAACCTTGAAAAACAGAGCCCTCTGTTAAGTAATGTTTTTTTCTTTTTCTTTCTGCACTGCTCTATGAAGAGAAGAAAATAAGCATGTTAGTATTAGAGCTCACACAGAGCTACTTTCTGGCATATATAATACTCAGAAGAGAGTTCAGTAACCACATGGACAGTTGGACTTTAAAAGGAAACAATGACTATGAGTAAAGTTAATTCCAGGGTTGGTAAGATAGCTCACCTGGGAGAGAACCTGCTTTGCCATATTCATGACCTAGGCTTAAACCCTGTACATGGGGAAGCTTCAGTGCTGTAGTTCTGTTTCTCTGTCCCTCTCACTCTCTAAACATTGGTCCAGAGCAATGAATCTCGGGCAATAACTGCAAAAAGTCACTTAATTCCTCTGGGGCTCTCTTTCCTAATCTGTAAAATAAATGATTGAGACCAATCTAGCATTAAACTTCCAGGGGCCTATTAACCATCATTTTATTAATGTTAGCAACAATAAATAAAAAATGGAAACAAGATTTTTAGTAACAAAAAAATCCAAGCATTTAAATATGCACCACATATTTACAAAGACACCAAGAATGTCAATATAAGGTTTACATGATTTTTAACACAGGTGACAAATAGTGTATTTTCATTGTCATCAATTAGTTAGACATTCCACTAAGTAAGGAGAATCTATTACCACAACAGTCTAGTTAATTAAGGAACCAGTGTGAATATCAAAATATTGATCTTATACAGAATGAAAAAGTCATAGACTTTGCAGATGAGCCGCCAAAGCTCAGACAAGTGACCTAACTTCCTTTTCATCATCTGCAAAATAGTGTAATATTTGGCTTGCTGAGGGTTGTATAGACTGAATGAGACAACATCCATGTAGCAACTAAAACATACTAGATATGAAATAAGTGCTCACTACCCTTTCTCTACCATCCCATAGAAAATGCAAGATCACTTTAACAATACATGATCAGTGGTAACCAGCTGCCTATAGAAAAAGTTTATGATAATTGTATTCATATAAACAGATCTGTCACAAGTTTGGACTTAAGTTCTATGCAGAGTAAAGGCAGGGAATATTTGATGATAACTTTTACTAACAGAGATACCACACACAAAGAAGCCTTTTAACTCTCTCCCCAGTACTAATGCAGGTTAATCTATTTTACACAGTGGAGGCTATGGTTTTCTTTTTTTTTTTTTTTTTTTTTATTTAAATTTTTAATTTAAGAAAGGATTAGTGAACAAAAGGAGGCTATGGTTTTCATAACTGCTTTCTAAACTTTTCTTGCATATATTGAAAATATGACCTTTTTAAAAATCTTTATTGGCCAACTTAAGTTTACCTGAATACAGCTACTGGGAGGGAATGGAGCTCTGCTCTAGAGAGGTGCTGAGAGGCAGGGTCTCCTGCAGGTACTAAGATGAGGTCCAGTTTATCAGGTGAAACATAGCCTCCAAGGAGACACTAGCTAGCAGCTACAGGAAGTCTCAGCATAAGTTAGCAAGGAAACCATCCATCTGAAGACCAAGGAAGCACACCGTCCTTCTCCAGGGACAGATGAAAATATCCCCTAGGAAGACCATGTTCAAAATGCATAGCAGAGGCCCATCAGCCTATCAGAGCTTTCAGTCAAAGACAGCCTCTTGTTTCTGCAATTGGGAGTCAAATTATGTTTCTAGTGTGATTGACCTAGTGAACAGGAAACAAGATGTGGATGCAGACATAGCTCAAGAGGGGGCACTTGATCTCAAAAATACTACTTAAAGTGGGGCAGAGAGTCAGAACTGGATGAATTGAAGAAAGAAGATCCTCAGAGAGATGGGTTAGTCTCTTAAATCCCTCCTCCTCTAGCATCACTCCTTTGTAGTGAGAAAGCCTATATATGTGTCCCAGGACAATAGTTGAAAAGATGAAAACATTCAATGAAAGGCAGCTTTGTGTTCCCGCTCCAGGCAGCTAAAAAGCAAAAATGGGAAAGACAATGGTCTCTTCTGCCTTAAGAAACTTTACACCTAGGAAAAAAGAAGGAATGGGAGTAATATGTTGCAGAAGAATTCTGCATGCTTTGAAGCATAGAAAAAGCCACCCAAACTTTATCCATTTGAGTCAGGAAAACCTTCTCAAAGATATTTAATATTCTATGTTGGTTTCAGTGACAGGGTTTCCCCATCTTCTCTTCCCTGGGAATAAAATGTCTTTGAATTACTTTTTAATATTTAAGAAAACCCTTCCCACCTCTTTCTTGCACACCCTCTAAATTCTCCTAAAGTTGCTGAGTGAGACACCCACAAAGCCCACTAAACTTCTGGTCCATGCAGAATTCAGACCATACAGGAGACAAGGCAGTGAGCAATTGATCCACATGTAACTTTACTATCTACTCAGTTACTTGCTGGGCAAGAGTATATATAAGTCCACAAACAACACCATCAGTAATTATTAGCAAACCACCTCCATGAGCAAACCACAAGCTTTGCTGAAAGGTGGCATTCCCCATGAATTAAGATAATTACCTCTTTTCATCTTCACAATTATTCTATCTGGTAGTATTGATGGTCTCTGTTCTATAGATAACTTGAGATTCAAAAAGCAAGTAAATTTTGTCAAGGTTACACAGTCAAGTGGTGATGCCAGAATTTA
Organism: Erinaceus europaeus; assembly: GCF_950295315.1. Taxonomy (NCBI): domain Eukaryota; kingdom Metazoa; phylum Chordata; class Mammalia; order Eulipotyphla; family Erinaceidae; genus Erinaceus; species Erinaceus europaeus. Next base: position 85,791,857 of record NC_080168.1, on the reverse strand, counting down.
TTTTTCATTTGTTCTTAATAGGATGTTACACGATTATAAGATTACTGTATATAGTTCCACACCACATCCATGACCAAAATTCTGTGTCTTTGCTCTGCCACCTCCCAAAGATAGCCACTATAGTTCTCCAAGTCTTAGAAAGTTTGTTGCTTCTGTTTCGTTGTTGTTTTTTTTTTTTTAAGTCCATGTGTATCAGATCTCTAGATTCCACATGAGTGAAACTATTTGGTAGTTGTCTTTTACCTCTTTACTTATTTTGCTGAGCATAATCATCTCTAGTTCCATCCATTTTGTCCCAAAGAACACACTGTCATCTTTTTTACTGCAGAATAGTACTCCATGGAATATATAGACCACAATTTATTTAGCCAGTCATCTGTTGATAGGCATTTAGGCTGCTTCCATTCTTTGGCTATTGTAAATAATTTTTTCCACAGAACAATTCAAACTCCACTAGGTTCTCTTCTGTCTTCCAGAGAACCCTCTGGAACCCTCTCCCCGACCTGGAACATTTCTTCATGTATCTGTGGGCCATATGTATCTTTTCTTCAGAAAACTGTGTAGTTTTTTGGTCTACTTTTTTATTGTGTTATTTTTGCTTCTTTTGCAGATCTGTAACAATTTTGTATAGATGTTTGATATGTCACTTGGCTGATGTCTGATGTGCAAATATCTCCTCCCATTTACTTGGTTGCCTGTTTATACTTTTGTAGTTTGCTGTTTTTTGTTTGTTTTTTTTTACTGTTGTAGTTATTATTGTTGTTGTTATTGATGCCATCGTTGTTGGATAGGACAGAGAGAAATGGAGAGAGGAGGGGAAGACAGAGAGGGAGGGAGAAAGATAGACACCTGCAGACCTGCTTCACCGCTAGTGAAGCAACTCCCCTGCAGGTGGGGAGCCAGGGGCTCAAACAGGGATCCTTATGCTGGTCTTTGTGTTCCGCGCCATGTGCGTTTAACCCACTGCATTACCACCTGACTCCCTTTTGTAGTTTACTTTTGATGTGTAAAAGCTTTTTCGTTTCATGTAGTCGTGTTTATTTACTCTTGTTTTCATTTCCCATACCCAGAGGACTGAGTCTCCAAATGCATCTTTGAGGTGAAGGTCCTGCAAATTTACACTAATATTTTCTTCTATAAATTTTAGAGTTTCTGATCTAATATGTAGCTCTTTAGTGCATTTTGATTTGACCTTGCTGTATAGTATTAGGTGGTGGTCTAGTTTCACATTTTTGCATGTGGCTGTCCAATTTCCCCAGCACCATCTGTTGAAGAGACTTTCTTCATCCCCACCGAATGGTTTTGGACCATGTGTCATATATTAGGTAGTTGCATATGTGTGGGCTCATTTCTGGGCTTTTGATTTTGCTCCTCTGATCCAAGTGCCCATTTTTATTCCAGTACCATGCTGTTTTGATTACTATTGCTTTGTAGTATAAACTGAAGTTGGGGAGTGTAACACCTCCATATTTTTTCTTTTTTTTTTCATAAGTAGTTTGGCAATTTGTGGTTTTTTTGTGGTTCCACACAAATTCTTGGACAAGTTGTTCAATTGCTTGAAAAGCATCATTGGCTACATCAAATTGAAAAGCTTCTGCACATCCAAAGAAACTATTAAACAAACAGAGAGACCCCTCACAGAATGGGAGAAGATCTTCACATGCCAGACATCAGACAAGAAACTAATCACCAAAATATATAAAGAGCTCAGCAAACTTAGCACCAAAAAAGCAAATGACCCCATCCAAAAATGGGCAGAGGAAATGAACAAAACATTCACCACAGAGGAGATCCAAAAGGCTAACAAACATATGAAAAACTGCTCTAGGTCACTGATTGTCAGAGAAATGCAAATTAACAACACTAAGATACCACCTCACTCCTGTAAGAATGGCATACATCAAAAAGGACAGCAGCAACAAATGCTGGAGAGGATGTGGGGACAGAGGAACCCTTTTACATTGCTGGTGGGAATGTAAATTGGTACAGCCTCTGTGGAGAGCAGACTGGAAAACACTCAGAAGGCTAGACATGGACCTTCCATATGACCCAGTAATTCCTCTCCTGGGGTTATACCCCAAGGACTCCATAACACCCAACCAAAAAGAGGTGTGTACTCCTATGTTCATAGCAGCACAATTCATAATAGCTAAAACCTGGAAGCAACCCAGGTGCCCAACAACAGATGAGTGGCTGAGAAAGCTGTGGTATATATACACAATGGAATACTATGCAGCTATCAAGAACAATGAACCCACCTTCTCTGACGCATCTTGGACAGAGCTAGAAGGAATTATGTTAAGTGAACTAAGTCAGAAAGATAAAGATGAGTATGGGATGATCCCACTCATCAACAGAAGCTGACTTAGAAGATCTGAAAGGGAAACTAAAAGCAGGACCTGACCAAATTGTAAGTAGGGCACCAAAGTAAAAACCCAGTGGTGAGGGGTAGACATGTAGCTTCCTGGGGCAGTGGGGGGTGGGAGTGGGCGGGAGGGATGGGTCACAGTCCTTTGGTGGTGGGAATGGTGTTTATGTACACTCCTAGCAAAATGTAGACATATAAATCAGTAGTTAATTAATATGAGAGGGGGAAATCAATTGTATGTCTTAAAGTTTCTCAAAAGACAAACTGAATCTTTTTAATATATAGGCTATGTATTTGATATGCGGACTCTCTCAAAAGCCTAGACCAAATAGATTAGAAGCATCCAATAGCACAGCTATATACAAGATACTGGGTACTGTACAGCAAACCCTAACAAAGGGACTTTTCAAAGTTAACCCAATTAACAAATAATGTGATGATAATATTAACTATCGATTGTCTTTTTGAACCCTAAGACAGCAGGAACCTCACATCTTCACTATAGAGCCCCTACTTTCCCCAGTCCTGGAACCCTTGGATAGGGCCCACTTTCCTGTATGCATCTCCCAATCCATATCAAATAATATTGCATCCGCCGATCACAACCTAACAAAAGCAATGACTGCCACCTCAACATGCTTCACCTCAGACTGTATCCAGAGACTTCACGTGTGGAATGACAACCCTTCAGCTTCATTACTCGGGTGAGACCTTTCCTTTTATAGTACACTCTAATTTCATCTCAGGTAGTTCGCTTTCTAACAAAGTCCCAAAACCTAGATATACACCAGTTTCTGTGAGAGAGAGCTTATGTGCACACGTATCCATAAACTACTGCAAAATATATACCTGAAAGCAGAAGTACACTAGAGTTTGCAGTGAGTACCTCCCTAACACTTCCTCTCCACTATTCCAAGCTTGGGATCCATGATTGCTCAACAAATTGTTTGGCTTCATATGTTAACTCTCTTTTCAATCACCAGGTTCCAGATGCCACCAGGATGCTGGCTAGGCTTCCCTGGACTGAAGACCCCACCAATGTGTCCTAGAGCTCAGCTTCCCCAGAGACACACCTTACTAGGGAAAGAGAGAGGCAGACTGGGGGTATGGACCGACCAGTCAACGCCCATGTTCAGCGGGGAAGCAATTACAGAAGCCAGACCTTCTACCTTCTGCAACCCTCAACGACTCTGGGTCCATGCTCCCAGAGGGCTAGAGAATGGGAAAGCTACCATGGGAGGGGGTGGGTTATGGTGATTGGGTGGTGGGAATTGTGTGGAGTTGTACCCCTCCTACCTTATGTTTTTGTTCACTAATCCTTTCTTAAATAAAAAATTTTAAAAAAAAAAGGAAAGCGCCATTGGAATTTTGATAGGAATTGTTTTGAAATTGTATGTTGATTTTGGTAGAATGAATGAGGCCTGAATTTAACTACTGCTGCTTGTCTTCAAAACCCATGGAAGACTCAATGACTTCCAGAGGCTTTGCTATAGACTAGCAGCAAGACTCAAAAAGCTGCTTCTCATTGGTGCTCTCATTCCTTTCACTGACTACCTTGAGATATATATAATCGTAAGCCACTTTAGGTTATGGAAATTACCTAGTGTGGTATAGAATTAAGCTACTTGCTAAAGCTTATGACTTCTTTGTTGCTCTGCCACTGAGCTTGAAGTCAGAGGTAAATAGGATCCAGTCTTCACCAACTGGCCCCAGATGAGCATTTCAGCTTCCTGCCATGTCATGCTTCTATTTTCTCTGCTTTCCTATTTCTTACACTAGAGCCAGCCCTGTTCACATCCACGTTGCTTCCTCTGACCATAGCTTATCCCACTTTGCTATCTACTAAATTAATTCAGTTTTTCAGGACGCAGTTGAGCCACTTGTAGAAACCCTGACCTTCCTTCCTCCTCCCTTCTCCCAAGCACCAGTTGATTGATTGCTCCCTCTTTATGCCCATTATCCTTCTAGGATGCCAGAACAGGAACTCTCACCACCCTGAATTAATTGCTATTTGTCAGCCTCCTTCCTAAAATCTTGCCAATCATGATGTGATCTGTGACTCCCATCTCAAGGATCTCAGAGCACCAACACTGCTAACAAGATGTGCTTAACTTGGGACCACTCTGAGACTTGGAGAACTTCTCTCTTATAGGCTATTAATTCCAGGATATGGAAATTGGAGTTTGTCCCTAGAATTTAGTGCAGAACTTAGTTCACCTGAATAAAAAGGGACATATGAGAGGTGAGAAGCAAATCTCTTTATGCTAATGGTGGGAAAACTAAGGCTAGAGACTGTCAAAAATATACCTAGCACTTAGATAGCAGTTATCAGGATGAGGTCCAAACCTTCTAATTTTAAATTCTTTTTCCTTTCCCAGACTATATTCCATTCATTGTAAAGCAGAACAAATAGTTGCCCCATGATTCACAAAATATTTATTTCAGTATTCTAATACTGCATACAGAGAGGTAAGCAGGCCATTCTTTTTGTTTAAAGACTCAGTAGGAGAGAGAGAAGAACCACAATATCACTCTGATAGATGTGATGCCAGGGATTGAACTAAAGACCCTTAGTTGAGTGGCCAATGCCTCATTCCCTGCACCACCTTCTGGGTAGCTTTTCTAATCAGAGCACTCATTGCTCAGCTCTGGCTTGTTATGGTGGTGGTGATGGTGGGAGGATGTCGAACCTAGGACTTCAGCACTTCAGACATGAAAGTCTTTTGCATAATCATTATGCTATCCTTCCTTCAGGTACTAAATAACTCTTTACTTAGTCATTCCTATGGGTGGAACTTTTTTTTTTCCTTTTTCCAGAGTACTGTTCACCTTCGGTTATGGTGGTATGGGGGATTGAATCTGGGATTCTGAAGCCTCAGGCATGAGGGTTGGTAACTTCTTACTGAGCAGTCACCATCAATCCTGCACTGCACTCAAAATTAAAGATGAACAGGAGGCCTTGTCAAATCAGCCCCCTGCCCTCATGATCAACCCTACAAGTTAAAAAGCAACACTCAGGGCGTAGCCAAGATGGCAGCTTGGAGACAACACCTGGTGTGAGCTCCAAATGAAAGCAGCTTTCAACCTCGGATTCTTGGGAAAGGGTTCCAGATGCTACCATGATGCCAACTAGACTTCTCTGGACAGATAACGCCACAACATGTCCTGGAGCCCCACTTCCCCAGAACCCTGACCCACTAGAGAAAGCAAGAGACAGGCTGGGAGTATGGATCAACCTGCCAATGGCCTTGTTCAGTGGGGAAGCAATTACAGAAGCCAGACCTTCCACGTTTGCACCCCATAATGATCCTGGGGTCCATACTCCTAAAAGGTTAAAAAATAGGAAATCTTTCAAGGGAGAGGATGGGATACGGAGTTCTGGTGGTGGGAATTGTGTGGAGTTGTACCCTCTTATCCTATGGTTTTCTCAGTGTTTCTTTTTTATAAATAAAAATTAAAAAAAAAAAAACACTAACCCTGTGAAAAGTGTCCTACAAGGGGGCCAGGGTGCAGTGGAAGAGAGGTGAGATCAAAGCATCTAATGTAGAGTCAGACTCGGTGGAAATGACTCACATATTCAAACTCAGCTTATATCATTTCTCTCTTCTTTTGCTAAGACCCCACCTTTGTGTATCTGTGTCTACTTGTGGGCACCTGGAGAATAAAATAAGAGGGAAAATATGAGAAAAGACACGTTAAGCAACTCATAGCACAGACTGCCAAACAAAACCTAGGAATGTAAGCTAGAGAAAGAGACCCACCAGGGCGCTATTCAATTCTCTCGGTGCGTCAGAGATTTACACACTCTTCCCATTATCATTAACGGCTGTTATAAGCATAATTTGTCCCCACGCACCAAGGGGAGAATAAATTCCTCACAGAGGGGAAATAGAGGGTATTCAAAGAAAAAAAAATTATGCAGAGACCTAATGACTGCTGGTAATGCAGTCAGAGTAATAATTTTTTAAACTCCTCATTATATGAGTCATAAAGGTCACAGGACAGTTTGAGGTACACACACACACACACACACATACACACACACACACACACACACACACACACACACACACACACACAACCTCTGAATTACCCAGCAAAGCAGCAGAAATGGCCTCTTCAAAGGTAGGATAAAATAAATTATAGATGCGAACCAGGGTGACATACAAAATAAAAGGGAACAGGAATGCCAGTGATTTTAAGTCACAAAGCTCATATAAGAAAGAAGCTGAAAGGTAGAAGGATGGCTGGCACAAGAAGAAAAATCCCATCTGCAATAGACAGTTGGTTCTCCCTAAAGTCACTAAATCTGCTGATGACAGAAACAACACAGAGAAAGAGAGCATTGTAGGGAAACGGAAAAAAGCAAACACACTCCTAAGTGAGCAGAATAAATGAGTCTGGTGGGTTGACGAGTGACTTGCACAGTTGGATCTAGGTGTTAGATAATGAGATGAGGGACAAAAAGCTGCTCTAAGAGGGGACTAGCTTCCCAGTCAGCAGCCCAGAGTCATGCCCCAGAGTAGCACTGGTGCATATCTAAATGCTTGCTTAGCTAACAGGCATGGAACAGACAGACAAAAGTGAAGTTGTGGGACTCAGCATCTTTCCAACTTTCCTGGGAGCAGCATTTCTCCAGATCCTTATGAGATCTTCATGAATCCATTGTCACTTGTCTGTAGTTAATGGTTCCTGCCAGAGCAACAGATTATATCCACGATTTCATGTCATAAAGTGTAGCAGCTAGCACAGGAGACAAGGAACAGATCAGAATAAAGGATGTGAGAATGGTTCATTGGTTCACTTCTCAAAGCCCCTTCCACTGTCAAATGAGGTCAACAGGCACTGCTCCACTAGAGCTCTTGAGTAAGCGAAGAGGCATCTGTATATTCCCCAAAGGGAACTGGAAAGGTTGAAAGTGAAATTAAGTTTCCTAGGCTGGGGAACACTCTGTAAATGCACTGGACCATTTTCTACCATTGAGACACTAAATCCAAGTGATTCTGGGCTGTTTCCCTCTGGAGAGGTTTTTTGTTTTCTTACAAAATACAACACAAGTTTAACCAGTTCAGCAGATGATCTGATACCCATGGCAGAGATAAACTCTATTTAGTCTACTATGAATATAGCATTTAAAACGCCATAATAAATATAGAGTGTTTAATGAGGAGTGTTGAATATAAATGGAGAAGTCTACTGCCAAGACTCACTGAGGTGTCCTCTTTGAATTCCTTCCAAATGGAGACTGTAAAAGAAAAACATAAATATTAAAATCTCTCTACCTATCAAACTCTCGATCTATCCAGACTAGACCATCCAGATAGGGCTGGTCAACAAGTATATCTACACAGCAGAAAATTTTCCAAGCAACACAACACTCAAAAAATTAAATAAAGATCCTCAAGGGCCAGGTGGTGGCGTACCTGGTTGAGCGCACATGTCACAATGTATAAGGACCTGGGTTTGAGCCCTCGGTCCCCACCTGCAGGGGGAAAGCTTTGCAAGGGGTGAAGCAGTGCTGCAAACGTTCCTCTTTCTCTCTCCCTCTGTCTCCCTCTTCCTCTCAATTTCTGGTTGTCTCTATCCAATAAATATATAAACATAATAAACAAAGAAACATCCTCAGTTCTACTTGGGGTCCATCACCTACTACTATCCCTATTACTTGAGGTAAACTGTATTATCAAAAAGAAGTACCATGACATCAATTGGGATTTCTGCAAAATCATGAAGTTATTACACAATCTGGATTATAAACATTCGGATTGAAAACATACAAGTCAAGAACATCTAACTGTGGGTAAATTAATTCAGTTCATACGTTAGTAAACAGAAACAATAATGAAAGATTAAGTTCATTATTTGAAAGGGTTATTAACCCCTCTTTGGGTTGGGAGGTGGCACCCCATTTGAGCATACAGGGATCCCCACCTGCGGGGGAGAAGCCACACTAAAAGTAGCTTAAATGGTGTGATCTCTTTCACTCTCTCTATCTCCCTTTATCTTTAAAGAATGAGTAAATAAATATAATACATATATGGTTAAGAAGAAAAATTTCTTTTTCTTTTCTCTTTTTTAGATGCCAGGGTTTTGTAAGGATTTTGCACCTGCAGAATTCCACCTCTTCTATTGAACTCTTGTTTTTTCTTTCTTTGTTTTTATTTATTTTTATTTGTTTTAGGTGGTGAGAGACAGAAAGAAGAAGACCAAGGGCTCTAACTGAGGGTCTCAAAAATAGGAAAATATTTAGATTGTACTCTATCAGTTAAGTTTTCTCCCAGACCCTAAAAAGAAAGCTTTTTTTAAAACTTAATTTTAAGTTCAAGTTTACTGCAAATTATATACGGCAATACAGTTTTTAAATGGTGCAAGATGGAGTTCCAACTATAATTTGGGTGTTCTGGGTGTGTGTGTCTGTCTGTGTGTGTGTGTGTGTGTGTGTGTGTGTGTGTGTGTGTGTGTGTGTGTGTCTGTGTGTTCAAACAGTTGTTAAAATAAAATGGAATGTTGGCACAGCTCTTCAGATAACAGAAAACAAGCTGCTAAGTGGGAAGGAAATGACCAAAGACATAGAATAGGAAAGTGATGGGAAGACTGTGGAGTATTTTGGCGGGAATGGTGATATTTTATCACTCTGCATTAATTGGGTTGTTTCTGAGTGAACATTTCATTATTACAAAAGCACATTCAGGATAATTTAATAAAACTCTGTAAGTTTCTGGCATAGTGTATTTGAAAGTAGAAAGCTGACAAGCACATCTTTGGAAAAGCTGAGAACTATATGCATGAAAAGTATCACTCTGAAGTAAGGGAATTCCAGTCTTGCTGACTCACTGCCTCACCCACCCAAACTGGGGCTCTCAGCCCAATGAGTTTCAGTCTCAATAAAGTAGAGATCCCAGAAGTAAACCAGCTAAAGGGAATAATAAATATGATGAGAAAGCTTGATGCCAAAGAAAAAGGGGTCAAATCAATACAAAAGTAATAAGGCTATTATGTCTACATTTTAATTTAATTTTTTTTATTATCAAAGACCCAAATACATCTGAAATACAAACTCAAACAAATGCAGAAAGGGCTTCAGGGAACTCAAGAAACTGTAAAACCTTTTCAGAAAGCAAATATATGCCTCTCAAGTTCAAAGAGTCAATGCATGATTTTATCTTGTTGGAAAGACTAGAAGTTAAAAAGGAAGAAGTTTTTAAATGCAACTGCTCACCACCTCTTTCAAATGGTGAAAGTTGTATTTAGCTGTAGAGTGAAACCAAGGCATATAATTTCCTCACTCCTCCTTTTTCATTACATCCTATGAAGGCACCTGGTTTTTCAACTTTCTAGACTTCACTATCACTATAGAAAAATTATATCATGCGTAGTGTCCTCAACTATCCCACAATTTCTCACCTTTGAAGATTCTTCTCTCTTTTGGTGAAAATTGCCTACGGTATTTCAGTTGATTATATTGAAAATCTTAATTGTTTCATTATTAAAATTCTCATTATCAAAGGCTCACTACACATGCTACCTTTAAACTTTTCATATCGCACTCGCTTACTAAAACCAGTCTCTTACAGCATCATTTTTGTGTGTCTTACAAAGCATATCTTACTCACCATATATTATGTTCAGTGGTCTACTGGCTTCTAAATGCCTTCTTAATTATCTTATTTACTCTCATAGCTTTGCCATAACTATGTGCTGACAAAGTTCAAATTTTATATCTTCCCATAATGTCTCCTTCAGGTGTGCCCATCACATATCACATGCAGGGCTTACAAGATAGCCCTCTTGAAAAAATTGTTCAAAAATTGAAATCATTACTACTCCCCAGTATGCCTTGAATTCTATATTTTAGTTGGTGACACAATACTACATTTGTTCTCAGTGACAATATCTGAAGATTTCACTTCCTAAACAGATTAAATGCCAAATTCTCTTCTCTTCTCCATTTCTATTACTTATTCCATTTCTACTGCTCTTTTCTCAGTCAGATGGAACATTAGTCTCCTAATAGCCTCTGCCCTGAATCATATATCTTTATAAATCTATTCTACAGGAGGTGCTTCACCCAAACCACAAATACAAACCCTATCATGTCTCACAATCATATCAAAGTAAAGTCCTAGTTTCTCAAAACAGCCTTAAAGCAGATGTGAACAGCCAACTTAAGGATCATACATTAAAATTACAAATAATAAGATTTAAAAACTAAGGGTGCTCTGATTCCAAAGACCTCCTTGTAAATCCAAACTCCAAGTTGCTTATACTTGATTTGTCAAGTATTTTATTTATTTATTTATTTATTTATTTATTTATTTATTTATTTATTTATTTTAGAAAGTGAACACAGGGAGCCACAGTTGTATTAGGATTTACCAGCAATAAACACAAGGGAATCTTTCCCCGTTCTGCTTCTTCCATTCCTGCACACATTCTTGAAAGGCATTTGTCACTTGAAGCAAGGGAAACTCATACTTGCTTTGATGATTTTTCTTCCACATCCCAAACTACAGACACAAAATCTAGATAATTAAAACCTTATTGCATCCCTGAGAAGATTTATTGAATTTAAAAATATCTAGCAAGTTTCACAAAAATCATAGCAAGAAGAAGACATGGGAGTGAAATCTTATATGAGAGAATGGTAATCAAAGAATTAAGCAAGAAGGGGTCAGGTGGTGGCGCGACTGGTTGAGTGCACATGTCACAATGGGTTTGAGCCCCTGGTACCCACCTGCAGGGGGAAGGCTTTGAGAGTCTTGAATCAGTATTGCATATTTCTTTCCCTCTCCCCCTCCCTCTCCCTCTCCCTTTCCCTCTTTCTCTCCCTATTACCTTCTTCCTTCTCGATTTCTGGCTTTCTCTATCCAATAAATAAAGATTAAAAAAAAAAAGAAAACCAAGCAAGAGGCAGCAGTGCTTTCATCATGACTTTTGAAATTATAGCAAACATACAATGGTTTCATTTTGAGTTATATCGACTATGAATCTGGTAAAAACCACATATGAGTGTATGGATGTTGTTATTTGTATTTAAATGATTTTCAAATAAATAAAACTGTTTCCTGAAGAGGAAAGTTCAAAGAATGAAAATCCCTGTAATTTCTTTTACCATTAGTTTACATTCTTTATACCCTCATTCAATCAGATTCAGTAAACATGGGCTCTTAATTCCTTTTAGTATAATCATATATTTGATTATAAGTGTAAACTACAACAAAACTAACCACATCATATAGTCCAAGTTTTGTTCAACTTTATTCTTCTTAAGACATCTCAAGTTATATCTCAGATTGTACAATGGGCTGAAGAATCTGTCTGAGACGATATTTGTAAAATGCTATAAATGTCAAATTATTTTCTCCTTGCTGCCAGGCTTTCACTGGGACTTCATGCCTACATGATTCTATTGTTCCTGGGAGACTATTTTTTAAGAGGGTGAAAGACAGAAGAGAAAGAGACAAGGCTAAAAAAGAGATACCGCAGTGGGGGTTCTATTGCTATGTGGAAATGTTATGCATGTAAGAACTATTGTATTTTACTGTTGACTGTAAAGCATCAATCCCCCAATAAAGATATTTTTAAAAGGAAAGGAAGGAAGGAAACAATCTCTCTCCCTCTGTCTCTCTCTGAATTTGAAAAGGCATATGTCTTTTTATAGGGTAGGTCTGGCCACTTGTCTTCTGTCTATTTCTATAACATTCTGGTTTATCTGTGTCTCCTTCATTCTTTCTTTCCCATTGTCTTTTATCAATACCATCCACTTTAAGTCTCAGCTATTGCAGAATAACCAAGCCTTAGTCTTGTAAGCTTACGTACGTGAATAGTGAAAAACTGATGGAAAAATGCTAGCTTTCTCCCAAGTAGGAGGGTTTGTAGGAGACTTCAGTTAGTGAAGACTGGTCTCTCCTCTACCACAATCACATGCTCTGTAAGCCACGAGGTCACAGAGCTACAAGCAAGGGGATCGGAACTCACAGGAAAGTAATGAATAATGTTATTGAGGTTAAAGGTGAGATACACAATCTAATGTTTGATGATGGCAAATTTCCTAGCTTATATCCACATAAAGAAAAAAACAAACACTGAAACTAAATCTATCATATGCACATTGGTTTTTTTTTTTCTTAATAAAAGTCATACTGCTTTGGAGATTTCTAAAGATTTATAGTATATAATTCTAAACACAATACTGTGGACACAAAATAAATATGTATCTTGTCAAACTAGGTAAAATAGAGAATAAGAGTAGCTTTTGCTTAAGTACTCCCATATCTGTTTTTTTAAAACCTAGTTAAGTGAAATAAATTAAATGCCAGAATAGATTATTTTACAATTTAAATATGAGGACATATCGAATAGACCTTCAAAATGAAGGGATATTTTAATGTATGTTTTAAAGAAATTCTCCTGTGAAGCCTGTTCTAGAATAGTGAAATGCTTAGAATATCTTAATAAAATTCCAAGAACGTTTAATAGACCAACTATAATCAAAACATTATAATTTGTGACTAAGTATTTGCTCCTGAGAAAAAGTAATCTTGCATCTAATAAATCCTTTCTAATGTTAATATTTAAGGGTTAAGGAATAGTCTATGTGAAATTTTATAGGGATTATTTTCAAACACACAAAAAAACAGAACTTGAAGTAACTGTCCTCTATTTTCTATTCATTCAAACCACAGATGGTCTAGTTCAAAACCATGTAAATCCAAGGCACCTTCTCATATCAGAGAAAATGAGATGTTTCTTGGTAAGATGTTGAGCACTACTGTAATTCATTTGTGTAATAAAGCAGTACTAGAATTCATTTGTGTAACACATGCTACAGTGAGAAGAGCACCATTTTGTACTTAACTGATCCACGTTTGAATTCCAAATTGACCACTAACTTGCTCCATGCTCTTGACTTTTCTAGTCTTCCATTGTCCTCATCTATGAAATAGTACCAATACTCTGTTAGAAAAATGCGGTAATGGCTAGGGGTAGAAAGCATAATGATTATATTGGTGGTCCTAGCCCTGTGAAAGCATAATGAGTATGCAAAAAGACTCCATGGCTTAGGCTCCAAGTTCCCAGGTTCAGTCCCCTGCCTCACCATAAGCCAGAGTGGAGCAGTGCTCTGGTGAAAAAAAAAAGGGGGGGAGGATCTGGCGGTAGCGCAGTGGGCTAAGTGCACATGGCCTGAAGTAGTAAGGACTATGGATCTTGGTTCGAGCCCCCCAGCAGGGGAGTCACTTCACAAGCGGTGAAGCAGGTCTGTAGGTGTCTATCTTTCTCTCACCCTCCCTATCTTCCCCTCCTCTCTTGATTTCTCTCTGTCCTATCCAGCAACAACAACATCAATAACAACAACAACAATGAAACAACACAGGCAACAAAAATAGCTTCCAGGAGCAGTGGATTCGTGGTGCTGGCACTGAGCCCCAGCAATAACCTTGAAGGAAAAAAAAAAAGCCATGGACCCCTTAGAATATATCTAAAATGGACTGCATAGCTTCTTCCCATACAAAGACCCTTTTAGTTCCATCTGCTCCATTCTGACCTTTAGGTACCTGATTATGAAACTATTTGTTCTGCTTTATATCTTACTTCTTTTCAGCCACCAAGTTGCAGATGCTACCACGATGCCATCCTGACTTCCCTAGGCAGACTACCTCACCAATGTGTCCTGGAACCTCACCTCCCCAGAACTCTATCCCACTAGGGAGAGATAGAGACAGGCTAGGGGTATGGATCAACCTGCCAACGTCCATGTTCAGCAGAGAAGCAATTACAGAAGCCAGGTCTCCCACCTTCTGCACCCCATGAGGAATTTTGGTCCATACTCCCAGAGGAATAAAAATATAGGGAAGTTTCCAGTGGAGGGGATGGGACACACAACTCTGATAGTGGGAATTGTGTGAAACTGTACCCCTCTTATCTTACAGTCTTTTTTTTATAGTCATGTTAATCATTATTAAATCATTAATTAAAAAAAGGAAAAGCAGGAAAGAGAAATGCAGTAACAATTATGAATGTGTGTCTCCTTGTATATCAATAGATCATATGGGATGGGAGGTGGCTCAAATGGGTATGTTACCATGTATGAAGACCCACTTCCAGGAACTCAATACCATCCAATCAACTACTGCACAATAACTGAACTCTAACCTTATAAGACTCCATATGTGATCTATCAAAAACATAGAACACTTGCAGGGGGGAAGTGTTACAAGGGGTGGAGTGGTGCTGCATTGTCTCCATTTCTTTCTGCCTCTTCCTCCTTTACCTCTCTGCCTCTCATTCTCTACCTAGAATTTAAAAAAAAAAAAAAAAAAGAAAGAAAGAAAAAGAAAAACTGCTGGGAGTGGGGAAGCTGTGCAAGCACAATGCTAGTGATAATCCTACAAGAAAAATGAATTAAAATCAAATAGCTCACATTTCATAAGATGACTCATCACTTTTGTGTGTTTAAATCTTGTCCTGCTCTGTGTACTGTACTGCAGAGCAAGGTCCAGTACACAGAGCAGTAGGTCGAAACAGCAGTAGGTAGGATGAAGACAGGCTGGGATTCCAGCAGACTGACTGCCTTGCAGGAGGCTGGAAGTGTAGGGGGAGGTTTCGGGATTGAATTCCTACCTTCATGCACAAATGAAATGCATTAACTAATTTTCATTCTATTCCCTCCCTCCTGTCCCTTCCTCATCAGGTAAAAACATGACCACACACATGGGTAGCCAGGGCTTTCCAGGGAGTAGCAGAGTGCAGAGCACAGACTTGAAGGCAGAAATGCAATGTATTCATAAACCCAAGCCTGTGATCCAGCTATTATCCATAGGACAGTCACTTTAGGAAGTTCCCAAACACTCACTTGCACTTCACATTTTAACACCTACTTAACTAATGGCTTCCTAAGATACACATTTCTTTCAGTCTACTAGAATTTCAACATCTCTATAAAGTGGCAACTAATGTAAGGAGAATCCATAGATCATTATGACATATTATTTTAGTCATGGTACCTTCCTCCTTCACTCTTACATAGTTATTAAAGCTTATGGATCCAAAACTACAAATGGCCAAATAGCATTTTAATTCCCAAAGGCCTCCTTGGTGATAAGTGATATGCCATGAAGGCAGTCAGAAGAAGCAGCAAAAGACACTGGTAACAATGTGCCCATTCAAAAAGTCCAAATGCTGCCCCATGGCTCTGGAATGGAGAAATGTCTTCCTCTGCTGGATCCAGCACCACATATGTCCCAGCATCCTCCACTCAGGATTCCTGGGTGTCAACTGGGCACTGACTGCTAACTAATGGGCAGCCTGAATGCTAACTGCAGGCTGCCCTCCATCCTCAGAGTTACTTCCAGTTCCGAAGGATAATCTGTGCTGAAAGGTCTGATGAAAAATCTCCAGATGACTTTTAAAGTCTACGGAGACCACAGAGGACCAACATTGACTTTCTGTTCAGGTTTATGTACTGTGCAAGTAGCCCTGGAGGAGATATCTCTTCCTTCTGCTTTATTACAATTCAGTTGTACCAGTCAACTAAGCCTCCCCAAGGGGTGTTCATAAATGTAAAGGTTTCTCTTCTCTCTTCCTGGGACCTGTGATTCTTTGGCAATTGCGTTTTGAACTTCTTTTTGTGTCTCTAAAACAAGAGAAGAAATA
The DNA here is from genome assembly GCF_950295315.1 of Erinaceus europaeus. Lineage (NCBI taxonomy): Eukaryota > Metazoa > Chordata > Mammalia > Eulipotyphla > Erinaceidae > Erinaceus > Erinaceus europaeus. The sequence goes on along the minus strand of NC_080168.1, from coordinate 85,775,836 downwards.
AGCTCATTTTTCTCTGCTCTTATTTATAATCATTTGTCCAGAGTCCATACACACCAGATTTGGGTCAAAATGACTTACTAGGGCAACAAAGCTAAAGTTAGTAGCACACTCATGCCATGGAGAAAAACAGACAGCTCAAGCTGTGGGAGTTTACCACTTTAGTCTTCATGCTAAGAAAATAAGCACAGGGGGTGGAGAGAGTATGGCGGGAGTATAGCAGTTACGCAAAAAGACTTCCATATCTGAGGTTCCAAGGACCCAGGTTCAAATCCCAGCACCACCATAATCCAGAACTGAGCAGTGTCCTGGGAAAGAAGGAAAGAAGGGAGGAAGGGAAGGTAGGAGGAAGAAAGGAAGGGGAGGGAAGAAGGGAAGGGAGGAAGGAGGGCTGGGCAGTGGCACAACCAGTAAGGCACACAAGATACCAAGCTCAAGGACCAAGTTCAAGCCCCGTCTCCCCACCTTCAGGGGGAAGGTTCATGAGGGGGTGAAATACTGCTGCAGGTATCTCTTTCCATCTCTCTCCCCCCCTCACCCTATGTCTCTCGGTCTCTATTATAAAAACGATTAAATAAGTAAATGTTTAAAAAAAAAAAGAGGAGAAAGGAGGAAGAAAAAAAAGAAAAAGAAAGCAAGAGAAAAGAAAGAAAAATGACCACTGAGTGACAACAGTACAGTGTGTGCTAAGAGCGTGTCACAGGAGGTGGCTGACAATCCCACAGCATAGGTGATGTTTTTCTGCTCTTAGAATTCTGATACCCAAATAAAAGTCGATTAATGGTCTCAAGAGAGAGCTCACTGGACACGGTGCATGCCTTGCTGTGTGTATAGTCCAGATTTGAATGCTGGATCCACAAGGAACGTGCTATGGCCAGCAGAGGAAGATCTGGAGCTGTGGTATCTCTTCTTCTCTTTATCTCTCTATCAGAATGAAAAAGCGATGGAGAGCTGTGAAATCAGACATGCATGAGGCCTTGGCTTTACAAAGACAAAGAAAGATAAGTTTATTATCAAGCTGGGGAAAAAAAAGCATTATGGGTTATGCAAAAGAGGTCTTAAATTCAATTCCCAGCACCTGCATAAGCCAGAGTCAAGTAGTGCTCTGGTCTTTGTCTCCGTCTCTCTGTCTCTTTATTTCATTAAATGAAATACATTTAAAAGAAAGAAAGAAAGAAAGAAAGAAAGAAAAGCTGCTTAGTTACAAAATGCTGAGTTAGTTTTATAAAGTTCCCAAGAAGCTTAAGAAATATCAGACACCCTCAAGCTATGCAATCAGAGAAGATTTTATGGAGAACCTTACTCTCAGTACAGGGTCTGTATTAGATAAGGAAGATCAGTGATGGAAACAGTCACCAAAAGCATAGATTTCAGACTGTGGAGATGATGCACATGAAACAAAACTGGGGGTTGGGGTGGATAGGTGGTGGCGTACTTGGTTAAGCACTCACATTACAGTGCACAAAGACCCAGGTTCAAACCCCTGGTCCCCACCTACAGAGGGAAAGCTTCATGAGTGGTGAAGCAGGCCTATCAGTGTCCCTCTGTGCTTCTCCCTCTCTATCCCCCCTCCCCTCTCAATTTCTCTCTATCTCTATCCAATAAATAGATGAAAATATTAAAAAGGAAGGAAGGAAGGGAGGGAGGGAGGGAGGGAGGGAGGGAGGGAGGAAGGAAAGAAGGAAGGAAGGAAGGAAGGAAGGAAGGAAGGAAGGAAGGAAGGAAGGAAGGAAGGAAGGAAACTCAGTTGGCTCTATGTGGAGCCCAAAGGAAGGATATCAAGGGTTGGTAAAATGGCAAATGGGACTTGAGAGAAAACTATAGACCATCAGTGGTGTGTTCTTCATATTGGAGGGAATGAACAATGGAAGGATTTTGAACATGAAGACTGGGGATCACAGACAAGATTAACGCTGGGGGCAACATGAGGATGGGTATTGGTGGGAGGAAGGTATCTCAGATTAATTACAGGCATTTGACACCTAGTATGAGTCCTTTGAACCATTTGAAACTATTGTGAGAGTGCACCAGGAGATCTAGAGAGAGCAATATTTAACATCAGCTGGCTCTTTAAATGGCCACAAACACCCAGAGGTCATGTTCCAGAGACATGCTTTAATTATATATAATTACATATTACCTTAACCATCTCAGGATATTTTTAAGACAATGCTGTTTCTCATTCATGTGTGGTTTTCACAGTATGTTCTGCTGTTCCATCTCTAACTTCAACTAAAAATACTTTATCTTCCTCCTACAATGTACTTAGTGCAATTTTTATAAAGATTATATACAACCATCAAAGGCATTATTTTCCTTTTATTTTGCTCAGCCCCTAAGGATGAGAAATGAGAGCTCAAAAAAACCCGAGTTGAGCTCTAATCTTACAGAACATCATTTCAACATACACCTGCAAATATCACTGGCAAGGTTCATTTTGTGAAGATAAAATAACAATTTAGCTGTATAGCACCATCCTGAAGCATATCACTGGTAGAATAGCAATTATATCCTCTGGAGGGAAAGAGTCAACTGGCCAAAACCATGAATTTATAAACTCTGGAGGTCAGAACCCTGCATTATATTCGCTTCTTTTATTTTCTACAGTAACTGTCACTGTTTCAAGCACACAACCACAGCAAGATTTTAGAAGTAAGTGAGAAAAAAAACATTTTGTAGGTTATGAGATGGAGCTAACATTGGTTGACTTGGAACTCTGAAGGACTAATTTTACTTTCAAATGGTCTTCAAGTTATTCAAAAGAGATAAAAACATGGACAGGTAGTAATCAAGCTATAAATACATGGGAGTACATAGGAGGAGAGATGGATGGCTAGAAGAATGGACTGCATAAATGCTACAGATGATATATATATATATTATATATATATTATATATTATATATTACTATGCTGGAGAAAAACTGTACTATGGGAGCATATGCAAGGGAAAAAAATGTACAGACATTGAGAATAGCACTCTAGATCATCTATCTACATCCCAGTGCAAATTAAATCTGTGGTGAAATACAGTAAGTAACAAAGTGTACTTACTAGGTCTGGATAACAAATCAACACTAAGTAAGAATATTGCCAACTGAGAAACTTCCTGAGAAAATACAGTAAGGTACAAAATTAAACTAAAGGTAGATGAAAATATAACCAAAGTTCTTACCTTATCAGGTCTTTCCTTTTTAAAAAATATTTATTTATTCCCTTTGGTTGCCCTTGTTGTTTTATTGTTGTAGTTATTATTGTTGTTGTTATTGATATTGTTGTTGTTGGATAGTACAGAGAGAAATGGAGAGAAGAGGGAAGACAGAGTGGGGGAGAGAAAGATAGACATCTGCAGACCTGCTTCACAGCCTGTGAAGCGACTCCCTTGCAGGTGGGGAGCCGGAGGCTCAAACCAAGATCCTTGTGCTTTGCGCCACCTGCGCTTAATCCGCTGCACTACCACCCGACTTCCTCCTTACAGATCTTTCTTTACAGTTCTTTCTTTCTTTTTTTTTTCTTAAATTACCTTTATTTATTTATTGGATAGAGACTGCCAGAAACTGAGAGGGAAGGGGGTGACAGAGAGGGAGAGAGACAGAGGGATACCTGCAGCACTGCTTTACCACTTGCAAAGCTTTCCCTCTGCAGGTGGGGACTCGGGGCTCAAACCAGGATCCTTGTGCATGTAACATGTGCACTCAATCAGGTGCACCACCACCCGGCCCCTTTACAGTTCTTTCTAAGTCTGTATCCGTCCATTACTTTATCCCCCTGGCATCTAGCATATTACTTAGCAGAGCAAGATTCCACAAATATTTACATAATGAATGACATACACTGACCATATTTTAAATGAAATGAACACTATTTGTGACAATAACTATTTATTGAGAATCAACCTCAAAAAATATTTAAGTTGTTTATTTTCATTAGAAAGTCAGACGAGAGCACTTCTCAGCTCTGACATATATGGTACTGCTGGTGATTGAACCTTCGACCTTTCAGGCCTCAGGTATGAAAATCTGGTGTGCTACCTCTATCTCCCCAGACTCTTCTTCACAAGGACTGCAAAATTACTGGCATGTATTTCAACTTCATAACAACCTGGTGAGTTGCTGGGGAGACAGCACCGTGGTTATGCAAAAGACTTTCATATCTGAGGCTCTGAAGGCCCAGATTCAGTCCCTGTATTACTATAAGTCAGAAATGGGCAATGCTATGGTAAAATAATAATAATATGTAATAAATAAATGGAGCTGGGTAGTGATGCATCAGGTAGATTGCACATGTTACAAAGTGCAAGGACCTGGGTTCCTTGCAGTGATGCCGGTGTCTCTTACTTTTTCCCCTTCCCTTCTTGATTTCTGTCTCTAGTCAATAAACAAATAAATAAAATATTTTAATTTTTGACAAGAATAAATAATTTATATTACTAGAAACCGGAAGAAACTAAAACTTACTGTATCAGTCAGCAACTTGCCCAGAAACATGAAGCTGATAACTAATTAGGTTAAACCCTGTCTAGATTCTGTTCACTTTGTTTTACATATGCCACAGACTAATGTCAACACATGGCCAGAAGTCCATACTTTAAGATTTTTTAATACAAAAAGAAAAAAAAAAGACTTGATTTTATCTGTAGTCTCAGAGAATCAGTTTTTTCTTTGACTAACTGAATGTAAAATTCTAAAGCAGCCTCTGTGGGGAAGAAAATGCTGTGAACCTCATCTTCTTGGTCTGTAAGCAATGCTCTGAAAACCATCTGCCACAATTTACAGGTCTAACAAGCTAAATAGGGAGTGTCAAGATAAAAATGCTCTCTCTACCAATATTTTCCACTGTCTCAAAAATCTCATCAGACTCTGGTTACTAAATCTACACTAACTGACCTGCAAGATTACTGTGGTTAAAAAAAGCACTCCACATAGTGCAAAACTGTCTGAAATTACACTGAAGTTAAATGTGCGTTAAAAAAAAAATGCCACACAGGGAAGAAGAGCTCACTGCTGTGTAATTTAATGAAACCTACTGGGTACCCAGGGCACAGGCAGCCAAATTGAATTTTAAATGGTACCGACCAGGAGGCTATAATCAGGATAGACACCAGTGGGTGGGTGAGATAAATGAACTGATTTTCTTCTACACAGGGGTCAAAATAATGTGTCATCTTTATGCATGAGACCCCACCCCTCAAAAAGGTTAAAATACTCATCTGTCATATCTGTACTTATCCACTACATGATCATTTCCAAACTCTTACAGGTGTGAGGGAACATCTTACAAAATGACCTTTTTCCTACTTTGGGCTGTTTGTTTGTTTTTGGCAACCCATTCCAGAAAAAATAAAGTCCAGTCCTATAGATTACACACCTCTCCATAATCCTGGCCTACCAGCACAGTAGCAAGCATCGTCCAAAGAATGACTGAGAATTGATGGTTAACTTAGGCATACCCAAGAGCTTGCCTCTGAACCAGATAGCCAATTGGTAAAAGAAAATTTCAGTATTTAAATCCAAGTCTCCTTTAAGAGTAAATAAAATGGGATTGGGCAGTGGCATATCCAGAAGAACACATATATTACATTGCAGGTTGACTTAAGTTCAAACTCTTTGTCCCCACCTGCAGGGTGGGAAGCTTCACAATCAATTTCCTATCAATTTCTTTCTGTCTCTATCCAGCAAATCAATAACATTAAATATTTTTAAAAGAGTATATAAAGGGTTTTAAGATAAGATTTTCTTAATTCTGTGTACTTAGCCCAGATCCTTCTCAGTTGTACTCTGCCTATATTACTAATTACACTCTTGAAGTCCCCCCAGAACTTGAACCATGAAATCCAAGATGGAACTCACTATCTTAACTCACAGCCTGTGCCTCCTGTAGACATCCATTCTTCATAAGCAACTTCCTCTTTGTAGGAAACACAGAGATGAACACCAAGAGCTGCCACCAGGGCTCAGTATCACCAAAGATGATCAACTGCCAAATCATTTGTTTTTACTCCATTTTTACCACATCTTCCATGTCTCCCAAATTTCAGAACCTCACTGTATCCCCCATACAGAGGGGACAGAAAAACCACAGTGAAATCCAGTGAGGTCTGCTTAATGCTGGTGAACTGGACAAGTCAGGGAAATAAAGCAAACAAGGCAGAGCTAGTCCTGCAAAGCAGAGCAGACAACTGCGATCCAATGACCACGTGGCTGTTTCGGCTGAACCCCCAATAAATGGGAAAACATTTTATGAAGGGCATTGGTTTGGAGCAAAACATTCCAGCCCTTCTGCATGGCTTTTGTTTTTCTTTTGGCTTTCTCAATGGTTAGCACAGTCAATTCAGAGAAAAGAATAAGCACACCTACTGTTGGGCAGTACACCAGCTCCCCCCTGCTCCACTGCTTAACATGTGGTCTATTTACATAATCACTGTTTTACCTGAGACCCTGCAGGGCATTGGTTTAATCCCACTGGTTTGCACTCTCTTTTCGCTCTGCCCCCTCTCCTACTTACACCTTGTTTTCCACCTTTTAATTCCTGCTGGTTTGTACTCTCTTCTCGATCCACCCTCTCTTCATCACATCCTGTTTTCCACCCTACTATTTCCTTCTTGGCTAGTATAAATACAGATTCTTTTCTGATTAAACACATTGGATTGCCTTCTGGCTCCACGAGTCCCAGAGTCTCTCTCCTTCGATACTAGCCTGACACGAGTTCCTGATCCCTCTCCCACCCAGCAGCCTAGGATGGCTCCAGTCGAGTTCTCTCCAACCCAGAGAGCACGTGCTCAGGAAGAAGCACCCTCAGGCTATCCCTGCAACCTACAGCTGAGTCTGGCTGAGATGTGTAAAAGCTAATCTATATATGTACACTTCACAGGAGCTAAAGGAACACCAACCAGATAAACTCTCTCAGTAGTACAAGCACATGCCATTACAGTTGTCTCATACTAGACTGTGAGGCTCTTAAAGTCAGACACATAATCATATTTAAGTCAGTAACCAGCACAAACTTAATAAATGAGAGAAGCTGATCAATAGCTGTGAAATTAAACTTCCTTAAAACACACATGCAGTAGCTGCTGCTTCTTCCTCCTCTTCCTATTTTTTTAATTTTTATTAATGCCAGCACCACAAATTTACTGCTCCCAGAGGCCATTTTTCCCCCTTTCTATTATTCTTGATAGGACGGAGAGGAATTGAGAAGGGAGGAGAGAGACGAAGAGAGACAGAGAGATACCTGCATACCTTCTTCACCACTTGTGAAGTAGCCCCTGCTGGTGCAGAGCAGAGGCTCAAATACAGGTCCTTGCGCTTGGTAACAAGTACACTTAACTGGGTGCACCACTGCCTGGCCCCCAGTGCCTTCTTAAAAAGATCACATTATACTAAGTAAGGCAGACTGGAATTTAGCACTCTCCACTCTCTCAGTGTTATCTACACACTCAAGTAATGCTCAAGAGAAATATAGTGACATTTTCTCTTGTCAAGATATAGTAATAGTTATATGACTGGAACTGAAAGAAATGAAATAATTCAGGTGTTTTTCAGCCAACTACCTCTTTTATTTAAAAAAAAAAAAATTTAGAGGGATGGATTGTTTACAGTCCATAGTAAATATACATGTAAAATTTCTGAATTTTCTGCAAAACACTCTACCCCCCCACCTGGGTCCTCCTCCACCATTGTGCCCCAGAACCTGAAAACTGCTCCCACACACATACCAGTCCTTTTACTTTGGTGCAGTACACTAAATTCACTCCAAGTTCTCCTTTGTGCTTCCCCTTCTGTTCTTATTTCTCAGCTTCTATGAATGAGCTCATCCCACATTCATCCTTCTATTTTCTGGTTTATCTCAACATGATTCCTTCAAACTCCATCCAAGATGAGGTGAAGATTAATTCATCGTTTTTATTAGTTGAGAAGTATTCCATTGTGTATATATACTGTAAATTTCTCATCCACTCATCTGTTGTTGAACACCCAGGTTGCTTCCAGGTTTTGGTTATGGCTGGTGGGAACATAAATCAGTCCAACCCCTGTGGAGAGAAGTCTGGAAAACCCTCAGAAGGCTAGAAATAAACTTACCCTATGGCCCTGTAATTCTACCCCTGGGTATATATATTAAGGAACTAAACACATCCATCCAAAAAGATCTGTGTATTCCTATGTTCATACTACCTCTCAATATTACCTCCAGCAATTTGGTTAAATGTATATACTTCTCATGTGAGCAGATACAGGAACAAATAGATCCTCCCTGCTCAAACTTCTCTTTAGAGGCTTCTAATGTGAGGATTCTAACTGGATACTAAATAGACTCCTGACATCTGCTTTCCTCTTCAGCTCCATCTTCCTGCCCTACCCTCTCACATTTTCTGTTCCAGTAGCCCCCCACAGCCATCTGCCTGCTTACAACTTCTCATATTTGAAGCTTGTCCCTGGTGGTTCCTCACTGGGAAAATGTCCCCTCTCTCTCCAGAGTGATGAAGGTCTTTGCTCAAACTTGACACCGTCAGGAAAATGATCCTTGAAAGTCCATTTTATCCAAAGCATGATGTGTCTTCACTTCCCAACACCACACCTTTAACCTGACATTCACTTGGAGCAATACATAATTTATATTCATCTCTCTGAAATGGTACATAAACAAGAACCCTAACTTTCTAGTCAGCATTCTGTATCTACTGCAAAGAACTAAGTCTGGAATCTAGTAGATGTATAAAAATCAGTTGCTAAATAAATGAAAGAGATGACATCAATATTCGGTCTTTTTTTTTCATGTGGTTGCATCCAGTATGCCTACACTTCAAAGATTTGTAAATACCAGCAAAACTTCCCTTAAGGCTAAAATTGATATTCTTCCTCAGAGTATCATTAGAATTAATTCCTGATTACTTATAAATAACTGTAGAGATGATGAAGGAACTGTCTTAATAGCTAAAGATTACAATTTCCCATTTAGAGGAAATAATACAACTCAAATGAGAAATACACTGCCCTACCATTCATAAAACCGTAGAAAGTAGTGATCCACTGCATTTCCCTTACAGAAGAGAACATGCAAACTCTTATGTTCTGATTCAAGATATCTGTGCACGCAGAGCAGAAAAGGAAATGTAATGGGTGAAGGGGACTAGAATTCAATTTTGGTTTATATACAAACAGACAGAGAGAGAAAGAGAGAGAGATAGGCGGGCAGACAGACAGACAGACAGGGCGAGCTCTGTGAATGAGACTACAGCACCGAAGCTTCTTTCAATGCAGTGAGGGTCAAGTTCAAACCTGGGTCATGTGCACAGCAAAGCAGCACACTATCCAAGTGAGTTATTTTGCTAACCTGGGACTTGAATTCTTATAGTGATCAATCATTGTCAAGAATGAGAAAATCACTCCAACTGTGTGTCACCCCCTTTCCCATAACATAGCTGGACTGCCAGCATTCTGCAAGAAACACAAGGCTTCCTACAAATGCCCAATCCCAGCCAGCTGATGTCAGTAAGTGCAACCTACCATCTATATGGAATGTATATTAAGACAAACTCATCATAGAACATCAGAGGCCTGCCTTTTAGAGTAGTGATTGACATTCACAGGGATAAACTCACAAAAATACCTAAGAATAGCATGCCCCACACACAAAGCTCTCAACAAGAAGCACTGTATCAATGAGGATTAGACATGATCACAGATTCACACCATTTTAGTACTGGAAGGCACATTCCCCTCCCCCAAAAAAAGATTTGATGTGACAACCATACAGAAACTATAAATCACACTGGAAAGATAAAAACATACTTCAAATCTCATAGACTTCAAAGCAATTGACTCATGGAACACAGATAAAAACCACAGACATGGGGAGTCAGGCGATAGCACAACAGGTTAAGTGCACGTGGCACAAAGCACTAGGACCGCCTGAGGATCCAGGTTAGAGTCCCAGGCTCCCCACCTGCAGGGGATTCACTTCACAGGTGGTGAAGCAGGTCTGCAGGTGTCTTTCTTTCCCCGTCTCTGTCTTCCCCTCCTCTCTCCATTTCTCTCTGTCCAACAACAACAACATCAATAGCAACAATAATAATAACTACAACAATAAAAAAACAAGGGCAACAAAAGAGAATAAATATTAAAAAATTTTTAAATCACAGACACGGAGTAGGGCGGTGGCACACCTGGTTAAGCACACTTAATGAGGAATGCTGGGTTGTATGCAAGAATCCAGGTTCAAACCCCCCCCCCCCCGCTCTTCACATGCAGGGGGTCCACTTCATGAGTAATGAAGCAGGTCTGCAGATACATATATATATATTTGTCCCTTTTCTCTTAATTTCTCTCTGTCCTAACAAATAAAATGGAAAAAAAAATGACCACCAGGAGAGGTGGATACATAGCGTAGGCACCAACCCTGGAGGCAAAAAATAAATAAATAAATAAATAAATAAATAAATAAAGCAAAACATAGATACTATAAACTCATAGGTAATTTTCAAGAAATAACTAGTTTCCTTTCTTTCTTGACCTAGTAAGCAGTAGTGACACAATTAACATAAGCCATAATAACAATTTTAGGTCTCTAAAACTAAAAGGTTCATTTGCTATATGCAACTAACAAGTTTCCAATTGTAAATACATTGATGATAAGAACATTGATTTCCCTTTAAATAAAGGTATACTTGAAATGTGATAGTGTTTGTGGAAATTAGTGGTATAAAATTAACCTTACATCTGCTTATTTTTAATGAAGACATTATTTCCTGCATTTTCAGAGAAAGAAAAGGAAAATGTCAGCTTATGAGAACTTAGTGAAGTTCAATGGCACAGACAATTACTTTAACTGTTATCAAAATACTCATCTTGAAGCTTCTCAGGTATACTGAGCAGTCAATATCCTTCACACACAATTCTAAAAGTAAGAGACCACCACACACTGTAAATCTGAACAGTAAGTTGCACCTACAAGTTATGATCACAGCCATCTTTGTTACTTTTTAAGATGTTATCAAGGGGGCTGGATGGTGGCGCACCAGATAAACACACATAGTACGAAATAAAAGGACCCATGCAAGGATCCTGATTCATGCTCCCAGCTCCCTACCTGCAATAGGATCACTTCACTAGTGGTGAAGTAGGTCTGCAGGTATCTCTCTGTCTCTCTCCCTCTATAGCTCTCCCTCCTCTCTCAATTTCTCTTTGTCCTACTCAAAAGAATAAAAAAAAAAAAAAAAGATCACAGGAGCAATGGATTTGTAGTGCAGGCACCAAGCCCAAACAATAACCCTAGAAGCAATATATATATATATATATATATAATCAAAATAAGCAAAACTAGAGCTGCTTATAAGTCACATTTTCTTTTTTCATGTTCTAAGAACCAGAGGGGTTGGTTTTGTCCGTTTCATTATAGAAAGGATATACATTTACTAAAACATTTATTCACTCATCTATTCATCTGCAAGTAGAAGCCACAATATCTGTTTGCCCTTACTTGAGAAATATCTCTGAAATCCTTCTCTCTTTATTCTTACTATCTCTAAGAATACCTCTTACTACCTTTCCTGGGCTTTGGTTGTTTCCTAAGACTGACTTTCATTGCTACTAGATTATGTAATTCCTATAGCAATTACATCTATCCATCTATTCTGAAAGACACTCTAGCAGGATATACTATTCTTGGCTGAAAACCTTTTTTCATTCAGTGTTTAACAGATATCTTGCCATTCTCTTCTGGCTTTTAGAGTTTGTGTAGAAAAGTCTGCTAATAATCTTATAGGTTTTCCTTCATGTGATTTTCTGTTTTTTCTCTTGCAACCTTCGGGATCCTTTCTTTATCTTTACTCCTTTCCATTTTAACTAAAATGTGTCTTGGTGCCTTTAATGTCTGGGTTAATTCTGTTTGGGACTCTCTGGGATTCTTTACCAATAGTAATTTTACCCACAACTACTCAAAAGCTTCAGTTTATTTAAGAATAGAATCCTATGCACGAAGAGGACAACAGTGTTACAACCTGCCCCTTCCTGGCCCCATCATTGTTTTCCTTGTCACATCATCCTGAGTACCCTGAGTACCTTAGAGTAAGACACTTAGTAAACTCATATCAAAATTCATACAAAGGTCTTTGAGAACTTGCCCAGTAGTTCAGGGAATCTTTCTCTCCAGATTTGATTCAACTAGCAAGTCTGCAACAAATCTTCCCAAAGCCTCGCCAGACAGAAAGGCACTTCCTCACCTGTCTTCTTATAGCATTTTGTTAAAACATCAATGAGCCCTGGCTATTCCTAGATTAAATATTTGTCTATTCACCTGAAATGCCAAAAAGTTCACAGGATGACATAGTCTGCCAAGTTGGCTTAAATAAGAACTTGAGTTATGTAACATATTATATTTCAGCCAGGATTCAATCAAGGAGGCAAAAACCATTCTAGGTATTTCAAGTACAGAGAATTTAATTAAATGCAGGAAATTGGTTATAAGGGTAACATAAAAAGCTTAAAAACCAAACAGAGGGTAAAGAGACTACCTAGAAATTGGCAATAGCCAAATATTGCAACCATCCATCAGATGGAAGTGATACTGGAAAAGATGGTGTTACCAGTGACTGGTCAAAGCAGGGTCAGAATAGTGGCATAGGATGGGAGCTGAGGCCATGAGGATTTCCAGCAAGAGTAATAGTTTTTGAAAAGCTACTTCCCAAGAATAGTTAGAGAGAGAAAAATACCTTGGCTTCATCCGTCTTCCAAGAGTCTCCCAGTAGCTGAGTCTATCCACATGTCAGGAGTCAGGACTTCTGGGAAATGTAGTTTCATGTTATACACAGTCTTATAGGACAAGGGCAGAATAGAAAGTGATCAGAATACTGTGTGAGCTCTCAGGCAGAAGTTGAAAAACAAGACCAGAAGAGAAATCACAAGTAGAACCTGAGCTGGAATTGGTGTTTTGCACCAAAGTAAAAGACTCTGCGGTGGGGGTGGGGGGAGAATACAGGTCCTCCAGAGGACCTAGTGGGGGTTGTATTGTTATATGGAAAACTGAGAAATGTTATGCATGTACAAACTTTTGTATTTACTGTCAAATGTAAAACATTAATTCCCCAATAAAGAAATTAAAAAAAAAAATACTGTGTGAAGCTGGTGAGCATCTCACTTGAACTGTAGTTAAAACTCACACACTGGTTTTCTCCAAAAGACTACAAAATTCTTTGTAATTGGATTTGTTTCATTGAAGATGTCTTTAAAATTTATATGGGGTGGTTGGGCATGTTAAACACATGTGGCATAAAACGCAAGGACCTAGTAAGGATCCTGGTTAGAGCCCTGCTCCCTGCCTGCAAGGGAGTCACTTCACAGGCGGTGAAGCAGGTCTGCAGGTGTCTATCTTTCCCTCCCCACCTGTCTTCTCCTCCTCTCTCCATTTCTCTCTGTCCTAACAATGACAACATCAATAAAAACAAGAATAAAAAACAATAAGAGCAACAAAAAGGAAAATAAATAAACATAAAAATTTATTTAAAAAATAATAGTAAAATAAAATTTATATGGAAAAGAGTTCTGCCAATATTTTCCTCTAAGTATTTGATAGTTTCTGGTCTAACATCCAAGTCCTTGATCCACCTGGAATTTATTTACTTTTGTGTTCAGTGAAATATAGTGGTTCAGTTTAATTCTTCTGCAGTTTCAACCCATTTTTTTCTAGCACCATTTGTTAAAGAGACTCCCCTTTCCCCATTTAATAGTCTGGCCACCTTTATCAAAAAGTAGATGTGCACAGGTGTGAGGGCTTACTTCTGGGCTCTCAATTCTACTCCACTGGTCAGTGTATCTATTTATATTCTTGTACCAAGCATTTTTTATTATAATGACCCTGTAATACAGTTTGAGATCTGGGAGTGTGATGCCTTCAGTTCTGTTCTTTCTTCTCATGATTGTTTTAGCAATTCTAGGTCTTTTCTGGTCCCAGATAAACATTTTTAGCTTTTGTTCTATTTCAGTTGAATACAAAATATCATAAATGGGATTATTGATAAAAAAGAGAATTGTCTTTTAATATTTAATTTTAGTGAAAGACAGAGAGAGAGAGTCCCTGGCATATAGCAAAGTAATGATCAGGCTCTCTTTCGCTCCTTATCAATTAATGAATAAGGAAAATCTAGAATAAAGAGAATGTCTTCTGGAATAAATAATATCATTACCTTGAACAAAGAATTACTATAAATGTTTCTAACATTGGGATACACTAGAAAATTTGGCTTGAATGCAAAAAATGAAAGATAAAATTCTGCTGAGTAACTTTTTAGACAGCATGTTTGCTTTGGGAAGATAGCTTGGCATTTTCCTTAGTGGCCTTTGTTCTACATTTCACAGTATTAAAACTAACCTTTAATCTTTGAAAATTGGCAAAAAGTTGCTATATCATATTACTACATGTGGTTCTATGGTGCTATAAGCATAAACTGAAGACCAAAGGAATAATACAATTATTCACTTATACTAAGATGTTTATTAGTCATCATGGTCAGAAACTCTGAATTCCACATAAAATACTAGAATTTCTCTTTTTAATTGCAAATATTTTTGCATATATATATGTATTTTTCATGTATATATATTTAAATATATATATTTCTACCAGAGCACCGCTCAGCTCTGCTTATAATGGTGCTAGGGACTGAACCTGGAACTCTGGAGCCTCAGGCCATGAGAGTCTTTTTGCATAACCATTATGCTACCTACCCCCCACCCATAAATATTTAATTTTAGTACTAATCTTACAATGACTTACAGTATTATAACATTTTAAGTGAATAGGTTTACATCTATGTGTATTTAAAACCATACCCACACTTTTCATTAAAACTTAAATATTATTGTGATAGTATTCACAGCTCAAGTATCACCTAAGATTGTAAGTTCCTAATTCTGTTCTTGTGGTTGAGGAGGTAGCTCAGTGGCAGAGTACAGGACTTGCATTGCTGAGGTTCTGAGTTCATATCTCTCTCTTCTAGTAATCCATTTTAAGTTCAGTGTTCTCCTTTACAGAAATATAAAATGGAGGCCAGGTGGTGGAACATCATATTGAGCTCACTCACTACCATGCATAAGAATCTGGGTTCAAGTCCCTGGTCCTCATCTGCAGGGGGAAAGCTTCATGTGGTGAAGCAGGGCTGCAACTATCTCTCATCTATCTCTTTCTCTCACTCTCTTTCTCTCTCTCTCTCCTTCTTTCCCTTTCAATTTATGTCTCTCTAAAAAATAAACATTTTTAAAAATTAGTATATTAATACAGATATGTAGATAAATTACTGGCCTCGCTGAGGTGAAATGAGAACAAAATGTTGTATAGATCACTACCCACTTGAAGATGCCAAGCCCAGGTTAGTTAGAAAAACACTTAATATGGGACTGGGCGATGGCACATCCAGCTAAGTGCACATATTACCAAGCATAAGGACCTGGGTTCAAGTTCCTGCTCCCTACCTGCAGGGGGTCCGCTTCACAAGTGATGAAGCAAGACTGCAGGTATCTTACTCTCCTATCTCCCTTTCCTCTCTCAATTTCTCTCTGTCCTCTCTAGTAAAAAAAAAAAAAAAAGGGGGGGGGAAGAAAAAGGAAAACACTTAGCTTTATACCCTCCCATTCTCCCAAGGAGATTGAGAGTAGGCATCATCACATTAAAGGTCTAATTTTTCTGAAATGAAACTTATTACTTTACATAGCCAAGAGCTTCTCAAATAGATTTGGTCCCAAGGCTATTTTGCTTTTTCTGGCTAACATCTATTAGCGTACCTAAGAATCATGAGAGTATACTTGAGAGTGATACCTTAACAGGAAAAAAAAAAAAAAAGTGAATTCTAATGACATACAAAAATAAATGTTTTTGAACTTGAGGCCATTATTCTTTCTGATTAGCACCACTGTCTTCAATGAGACACTCTTGTCAAGCTCTCCGGCTGTTCAAGTGCAGACAGCATAACAATGAAGACTGTGTGGTGTGTTGCACAAATTGTATAGCATCTTGCGATGCTATAGAGAATGATATCAAGCTCTCAAGCATGTGTCTTGAGATTTCTCTTATAAAAATGCTATGGATTCACATTCCTCGGTTGGTTTTCTCTGAGAGGAACAACAGATCTTTGTAACAGAGCTAACCTGATCTGGCCTTGGCTTCAGAAGCAGCTGTCTATCCATAGCTGTATTAACTGGTGCTAACAAAGTGAATTCCATAAGTAAAAAGCAAATGGCTCTCTAAGGAAGACTACTCCACATCAAGTCAATGAAGACTGGGGCTATGTCAAAGACAACAATTAAAATCAATCTAGGGGGAAACATTGCAGAGCTGCTAAGAGGATAAGCCCAGGTGCAGTGGATATAGCTCTTTAATTCCACCATTTTTTAAAGAATTATTATTATTATTGCTTTTTTATTGCAACCAGGGCTATCACTGTGGCTCAGTGCCTGCATAATGAAGCCACAGCCATTTTTATTTTTCTTCCCCTTATACTTCTTCATCTTTTTTTTTTTAAAGTGAGTTAAGTCAGAAAGATAAAAGATGAGTATGGGATGATCCCACTCATAAACAAAAGTTGAGAAAGAAGAACAAAAAGGAAAACTCAAAGCAGGAGCTGACTAAATTTGTAGTAGGGCACCAAAGTAAAAACCCTGGGTTGAGGGTGAGGGTGGATATTCAGATTCATGGGGTGGGGGGGAGATGGGATCGAACACAGTCTTTTGGTGGTGGCAATGGTGTTTATGTACACTCCTATTAATCTGTAGTCATATAAATCACTATTTAAGTAATATGAGAGGGGGAAAACTGATTGAATGCCTCAAACTTTTTAAAGCACAGAGTCTTTTTAATACATAGGCTAAGTCTTTGATATGTTGACTCTCTTAAAAGCTTAGTCCAGGGAGAACAGAAGCAACCAGTGGTATAGCTATATACAAATAATTTCAAAGGACATAAAATATGGTGATGGTGTGCATATACAGATACAGCAAATCCTAACAAAGGGATTTTTCAAAGTTAACCCAATTGCCAAACAATGTGATTATAGCAATAACTAGCTATTGTCTTCTTAAACACTAAGACAGCAGGAACCTCCCACTTCCATTATAGAGCCTATATTTCCCCCAGTTCTAGAACCTCTGGGATGGGGCTCACTTTCCTGCAAGTCATACCAAATGATATTGCATTCGCCGATCCCAACCTAATCAACGCAATGAGTACCATCTCAGCATGCTTCACTTCAGACTGTGTCCAGAGACAGACGTCAGCCATAGAATACCAAACCTTCACCCTCATTACTTGGGTGAGACTTTTCTTTCATGGTATTCTCTAATTCCATTCCAGGAGGTTCACTTCTGAACAAAGTCCCAAAACCTAGATATAGATCAGGTCCCATAAGATAGAGCATATGTTCACATGGATCCATAAATTAGGGCAAAAATACTGTAGTGAGTCAGTATCAAGTTCATAATGAAATAGTGTCTACTTAGACTTAGATCCCCTCCTCACCTACTTCTATTACAGTTCTCTCACTCACTCCAAAACTAACCTTAGCAAAGCAAGACAGCAAAAGCTGAATAAGGGCAAGAGACTGGCATACTTTAACAATGACTCTTTAGTCACTATCAGGTCACCCCATCAGCTGGGGCCCTATTCGGGGAGTCTTGAGATTCCCAAACAGACATGATGGGCCTAGACCTCAAATAAATCCCTCTCTCCATTGTTACCAGTCATTTCTATCAGGAACAACACAATAGACCCCTTTGTGGGCCCCCATAGGATCTTGCCCTCAGCCTGGATCAACAATGGTAGAGAATGTTCCATCCTCTGAAGGGAGGATGGAAAACATACTCTATGCTACACCTGAGGAAGATGGGTCTATATTGGGGCAGCATGGAATGTTCCTACTCATGACCACAGAATGTGAGCTCAGATCTAGAGGGATGCAAAGATCACATAGGCTCCTAAGCTAATTATGGGCCCCAGATCACATCAAATCGATGGGGTTTACAGTCAACAATACTTATACACCTTTCCTATATTTGGGAGCTACTCTCTTCCCTGATCCAGCTTTCTGGTCCTTTTTCCAGCCATGACATCATCTCCCAGACAATAACTTGGATCCACCTGCATGTCAGATTTCAGGCTCAGGGGGAAAAAAAAAAAGAAAAAAAAAAACTAATATAGCCACAGGCCCTTTGGAATTTAACTAAAATATGCCTACTAGCTATCTACAAAATGGAGGACCCCCCCCCCAACTCTTTATCTACACTATTCCAGCCATTAAGTCCATGATTAGTCAACAATTTGTTTGGCTTTGTATGTTAACTCTCTTGTCAACCACCAGGTTCCAGATGCTAGAATCATGCCGACCAGACTTCCCTGGACAGACAACCCCACCAATGTGTCCTGGAGCTCCGCTTCCCCAGAGCCCTTTCCCACTAGGGAAAGAGAGAGACAGGCTGGGAGTATGGATCAACCTGTCAATGCCCATGTTCAGCGGGGAAGCAATTACAGAAGCCAGACCTCCAACCTTCTGCATCCCACAAGGACCTTGGGTCCATACTCAAGGGTTAAAGAATAGGAAAGCTAACAGGGGAGGAGATGGGATACAGAGTTGTGGTGGTGGGAATTGTGCAAAGCTGTACCCTTCTTATCCTATGGTTTAGTCAATGTTTCCTTTTTATAAATAAAAAATAAAAAAATAATAGGATAGAGAGAAATTGAGAAGGAACAGGGAGCTAGGGAAGGAGAAAGAGAAAAAGAAAGAGAAACGCCTGCAGCACTGCTTCACCACTTGTGAAGCTTCTCCCCCTGCAGATGGAACCAGAGAACTGAACCCCAAACCTTGTACGTATTAATGTGTGCACTCAACAAAGTGTACCACTGCCTGGCCCCTATCATTCTTCTTCTTTGCAAATATTGTATTAGTAGTTTCATATTGATTTACAAAGTTATATGATAACAAGGGCATAATTCCATACATTTCCCACCACCAGAGTTCTGTGTCCCCATTGCCTCCATTGAAAACTGCATTAGTTCTCCCAAGGTCACAGATAAGGGTTGACTATTACATCTTTTTTTATTATTATTTTTATTATTGGATAAAGACAGGGTGAAATTGAGAGTGGATGAGAAGATAGAGAAGGAGAAAGACAGAGAGACACCTGCAGCCCTGCCTCACCACTTGTGAAGCTTTCCCCCTGCAGGTGGTGACCAGGGGCTTGAACCTGGATCCTTACACACTGTAATGTGAGTGCTTAACCAGGTGTGTCACCGCCTGACCCCAACTATTATTTCTATAACTATATATCTATATTTATCTATATTTGCCAATTTTTTTCCTATGGCATTGTCTTCTCTTTCTCTTCCTTTCTGAGTCACACTTAATACTTCTGCGTGTCCTTTCCACCCCACCCACCCTTTCCCCGCCCGGTCTTCTCTCTCTGGGAGGACTGAGAATCAGAAATCAGAGCTCTCTGTTCATCTTCCCCTAACATTTACCCTTCTGGGAATATGGACCAAAATTCTTTTATATATATATACATATATATATATACATTTTTTTAATTTTTATTTATAAAAAGGAAACACTGACAAAAACAATAGGACAAAACTCTACAAAATTCCCATCACCACAACTCCCATACTCCCAGAAGGATAAAGAATAGGAAAGCTATCAGGGGAGGGGGATGGGATATGGACCAAAATTCTTTATGGGGTACAGAAGGTGGGAGGTCTATCTTTCCCTAGTGTATCATTATTACTCTTACTTCAGAGATACAATTTTAGTCAGCTAAAACAAGTAGTTCCAAATAAGAAAACTCTGAGTCCATGTGGCAGAAAAAAAAAAAAAGAGAGCTGGAATTTGACCAGGCCTTCACTGAACATAAACCAAGACATCACATGTTTCAGGATAAAGGATACAAAGTACACCCTGGTGATGATAAGAGGTTTTAACGTTTGCATTTAGAATGCTAGATTGTAATGGTTTTCATCTAAATACAGCGTGAAAAAGATTTGTTCTGCTTTTTGAGTGGCTGATCATCAGCACTGACACTTAAGGTCCACTCTATAATATAAAGGAAGGCACAGTTAGAACCTGATCTGTGCTTACAGTAATTCTCATAATGGCTACTCATATCACATCATCCCCCCTAAACAACCACAGATGGAAAGACACTGGTAATTTTATACTTAGTTTACTAGTTGCATGACTATTCCTCAATAGTAGACTCATATGAGGCTCTTGTTTATTTATTTATTTATTTATTTATTTTTGCCTCCAGGGTTATTGCTGGGACTCAGTGCCTGAACTATGAATCCACTGCTCCTGGAGGCTATTTTTTCCCCTTTTGTTGTCCTTATTGTTTACCATTATTGTTATTATTATAATTGTTATTGCTGTCGTTGTTGGATAAGACAGAGAAAAATGGAGAGAGGAGAGGAAGACAGAGAGGGGGAGAGAAAGATAGACACCTGCAGACCTGCTTCACAGCTTGTGGAGCGAGCCCCTGCAGGTGGGGAGCCGGGGGCTCTAATCTGGATCCTTGAGCTGGTCCTTGCGCTTAGCGCATGTGCACTTAACCTGCTATACTACTACCTGGCCCCCATATAAGGCTTCTTAAAGATTTCTTTATTTATGATAAAGACAAAAGTAGTGAATCACTCGAACATGCACAATGCCAGTGACCAAACTCAGGATCTTATGCTTGCAAATCTGGTGATTTAGCCACTTTACAACCTCCTGAACTTCAGATTAAGTTTTAATGTAAAAAAAAAAAAAAAAGAAAAGAAATCGGTGCCTATTACACAAAAATGTGCTATGTGGGCCACCTGTGTCTAGAACTTCTGGGGAGTTTGGTAAAAATTCTTTACCTGGGCACCACCCTGCTCTGCTAACACTCTGGGACAGGACCTTAAACTCCCCACACATTAAAGGACCAGTATAGGAATATACAAATATAGTTTTATTATTATTAAAACCTGATGTCAATTACTTGACAAGAGAGTCCTTGGAAGCTTCATAGGAAAGTTTAAAAACAATGAAAAACTTTCCAAATTAAAGTTTGGTGCATGTACAAACTATTGTGTTTACTATTGATTGTAAAACATTAATCCCCTAATAAAGAAAAATAAAATTAAATAAATAAAGGGAAAAAAGTTTGAAAAACCCTGCCAGCAACTAAATAGGAGAGGGGGGTAGGACAATCATTCGAAAGTGTCATTTAAAAATATTAGTAGACACAAATTCATAACATTTACTTTTATGACACATCAGTTAACTCACTGACATACCTACCTTTAACAAAACCAGGGTTCAGAGAGGACCTTGAAGGTAGTCTACACTGGACCTACTCTTCCACTTCATCCTGGCTGGCAAGCCCCATTTACACTGTTGTGAACCTGTTCCTCTTGATTATCAAGGGACATGGGACCTAAATTTGTGATGAAAAGTATGATCTGTGACCCCTTGAAATTTGTGATGAAAAGTATGGTCTGTGACCCCTTGAAAACAGTATTCTCCAGCAAGGATTCTTCATCTTTTTTCCCAGAGATGTTGAAGACCAGGAGGCCTTTCCCTGAGTCAAGCTGATGAGTAGCCTCCCTCCCCCCGCCCCCTGCAAGCCTGACAGCAGAAGCAGTTCAGGCTGACTTATTCCACCAAGCTTGCCTGGCCAAGTCACTGTGTTTTTCCAAGACAGAAGTGGCTTTACAGAGTTGGCCAAGGGTATTTTGGCCCCACTCTTGTGGTCTGCAAGATGGTCTTCCTGTCCTTTAATTAGTAATTCCTTAGTGAAAATCCACTTTGTTACAACTACATTAGATTACACTTTTTTTTCAGTTCTTCAGATATAAAAACTTTTTTATGACCAAAAAAATAAATAATATATATAATGAACATTATATAATGTGTATATTTAACACACCAGGTATGTAATACAGGATGACAATTTTCTGTGACAAGAATAAAAGAAAAAAGATGCATTCAGTCAGTACAAGATTTAAAAAGTGGGATGTCTGTATACTACTGTCAAAGACACATTTACCAGATCGTGATACAACTATAAGTTCTAAAAGAAAGCCATCTTGTTGAGCACATACATTACCATGCTCTAGGACCTGGGTTCAAGCCCTCAATGCCCACCTGCAGGGGGTAGCTTTATCAGTGGTGACGCAGGTCTGCAGGTATTTCCTTTTTCTCTCTCTCATTCTCCTCCTCCCCTCTCAGTTTCACTGTCTTAACAAATAAAAAAGAAATTTAAAAAAGAAACCCATCTACAATAAGTCCCATAATGTATGTGTGTGTATGTGTGTGTGTGTGTGTGTAGTGGTTAACTTAGAATAGTTTTTAAATTGTCCACTCCCAACCATCTGACAACTTGTCAGAAATTAAAAATTACTGCCAAAGAAATTCCTGGGTGAACCCAAATTTCTGTAAGTCCTATGCTGCACACTATAGTTTGAGAACCACTGGCTTAGAACTCAATACAACCCAACTAGGCATTACACTGTAGGTTAGAGGGAGTTGAATGAAGTAGGACAAGTTAGTGTGACAGCAAAAGTGTGACGTCAACAGCAGCTAAGAGAACTCTGTCCTTTCCCCTTGACTGGCAGAAGCGATATTCTTTCCGTTAAGACACCGTCCCTGATAAGCCATTATGCTCATCACTACGCCAACACATCATGTATCTTATTTCTCAGCTGTCACTTGACAAAGAGCCTGGATATGAAGAAAAGAGTAATGTAACACGTTACACATGAGGTCAGGCTGAAGGCAGAGCAAGGGAAGGAACATCCAGAACTCTCATCCTAGAACCACTAAACACAAGCAGAGGTGGGACTGCACAGGGAGTAGGTGCTAAAATGGCAATGGTGCTTTTAGCCCGCAGAGGGAGGGATACTCCCAGAAACACTTTGTCATCATTACTGTCTTGATTAGTGTTTGACTGGCAATTAGTTGAGGAGGTGGTTTCCCTGGGGTCTGAGAACAATCAGAGTCTAAACGAGAAAGGTAGTTGTTTGCCACTGATGGCATGATCCACTTATTTTCTGTATTGATGTGACTCACACTCCAACCGAATGTGAATGAAAATAAATTTGGGACTATCTCAGGGGGCCCTCATGATGGCACCAGCAGCATCATAAGGTAAAATCTACCAGTTCAGACCCTGAGACAGGTAAGGACTAACAAAATATTCCTGTTTTGTGTTATTCTATGGGTTGCCTAGAGACATTTTAAGCTCTAGCCAACCATAGGTTTTTACAGAGCAAGTAGATTAGAGAGTCTGCTAACACATACATCTATCACAAAGCTTGTTATTAACTTTAAAATTACTCCTATAGTACTTAGTAGCTACAGCAATATTTTGAAAGCATAGTAACTATTCTCAACAAACAAAAAATAACAATAAGGCCTAGATTTTCTCCTTGTAGCATTATTATACTGTATACAAGCAAACAATCTTACAACATATTTCTCAAAGGCTCTGTATATGCTTTTTATTTATTTATTTATTTATTCATTCCTTTTTTTTTGCCCTTGTTGTTTTATATATTGTTGTAGTTATTATTGTTGTTATTTATGTCATTGTTGTTGGATAGGACAGAAAGAAACGGAGAAAGGCAGGGAAGACAGAGAAGGGGAGAGGAAGATAGACACCTGCAGACCTGCTTCACCACTTGTGAAGCGACTTCCCTGCAGGTGGGGAGCCAGAAGCTTGAACCAAGATCCTTGAGCCGGTCCTTGTGCTTTGCACCACCTGCACTTAGCCCACTGTGCTACCACCAGACTGCCTATTTTATTTTTATATTATCTTACTGGGGACAAGTGCTTTAGAGTACACTTAGCACATGAGTACAATTTCTCATCACCCCATGATAGATATGTGCAAAATACTCTCAACCCCAGCCCCACCAAACTGGGTCCTTTTCCACCTTAATGAGCCAGGATTCTATCATTCTCTCTACCCCCTTTCTTCTCCCCACCTTCTTCAGAGTCCTTTGCTTTGGTGCAATACCCTAAACCCAGTCCAAACTTACTTTGTATTTTACTTTTCTGTCCTTGTATCCTTTTTAAAAATACACATTTTTGTTTAGCTGAGAGATAGAAAGAAAGAGAGATAAAAAGAGAAAGGCACAGAGAAAAAGACAAGAGCACAGCTCAGCTCTGGTTTATGGTGTTTATGGTGGGACCTCAGCACCTAAGGCCTTTTGCATAGCCATTATGCTGTCTCCCCAGTTCTCTGTCCTTGTTTTTAAGTTCCACCTATGAGTGAGAAAATTCAGTGGAAGGTCAGACTCAACCCACACTGGTTTTAAAGACAATTATGACAAAAATATGAATAAGAAATAGCATCAAATTTGGTGACAATTAACTTTTATGTGTAAATTTCCAAAGGCAAATCAGAAGTCACCAATTCCATGAAGTATCCTTCCTACAGGGAACATAGGCCTATGTTTCACATTCCTGTTTTGTGTTATTCTATTGGTTGGTTGGTGACATTTTAACCTCTAACCAACCATAGCAAGACAATTCAAAATTAAGGTTGACACCTTGTCCTTTAACTAGTTCCAAAGTACTGCAGGGGTTTTACTGCCTGATGTTACACCATATGTGCAAACTCTAGACACAGCAGGCAGGGTTAAGCAGGATGCCTCTGTACTTTGCCATTCTCCTGCTTCCTGTTGTTTTTGGAGCAATCCTAACTTTAGCTAAACATAACCCTTCTGGGTGAATCATTTTAGTAAGGGAATTTGCCTTACAGCAGATTGTGTGTTGATGTATTTCTTAGAGCGCTACTGTCCACGGAATTCATAGAACTCATTGCTTTGGTATTTTGCAATATTTATGAAACCCACCCATTTTCCAAAGATTTCATTAAATCAAATTACTCACCACTTAAGCTTGTATGAACAAAACCTCAACTAGGAGATAAATAACTAGAGGAATTGTTTTTCAAACTCTGTCAGTTGGTTTAACATTAAATGATAATGACTTAGTAAATTTTGCAAGGCCTTTTCCATAATTGAAGCCCCCACCCCCCTTCTCTCTCTTTTTAATTCTAAATCTACTATTATCTTGGGTGATGGTTTGTAATTTCTCTCACATCTTCTTAGAAATTTCAACTCAGAAAACCATTCTTAGGTTTTATACTCAGTATTATTTTTCAAGATCTGAGCAATGGAAACATACTAACTGCTAGTAATAAATTATACTCTTAACATATTGTCAGTGACTCTTACCAAGTGAGAGTTCATGAGAAGAAAAAAAAAAAAAGCCCTTTAAATATATATATATGTTTAATATATATACATGTTTAATATATGTATTTCTCCAATGAAATGACGTTTCCTCTTGAGTTTTCTGTAAAGTAGAACATTTAGTTCTATATAATTAAAAAGAAGACAAAGGAGGAGAAGAAGAAGTAGAAGAAGAAGGTCTATAAATAGCTAAGAGAGAAAAGCATAAGTCTCATAAGTCTCAGATTTACTTCCTGTTTCCTTCCTTCATTATATACTTGAAGATAATCAATAAAAACTGATCTCTCTTTGTAAGCATTTTCCTGTACTGCCAGAAATAACAGCAGTCTCTTCCCTAAAATAAAAAAGGGGGGGGGGGTAATATTTACCATAAAGGAAGAAAAAGAAACTGACTAAACATTTTTTTTCCTGAGCTAAATGAAACACAAACAGCAAATCAAGTTTACTCTTCAAGGGGGGAACATTCAAATACTCCAGGCATTTGTTCTATTCTCAAAAGCTGTGGCATCAACAAGTTCAAACTCTGAAATTTATATTTCAATTTTCACTGATAACGTTTTCCAGTTTCCTAGTCATCAGACTACAAGATCTTAATATACATGCATATCACAAGTAAGACACTGAAGCAGTAAAGAGTGGACAGTTAAAGCCCCCAGTTTACCTCCTAAAACAGAGTAAGATGTAAAACCCCGGGAAGAAAGACAGATGAGATCAGTAAGGAAATAAATAACTGCAAATGGCTTACTCATGAGCTAGCATTTGCTCAATCTATCTATCTATCTATCTATCTCTATCTCTATCTCTCTATCCCTCTCCCTCTCTCTAAATACAAAACTTTTTGCCACTTATATTTTTTTAACACAAAAATATCTCTCTTATATGAAGAGCTCTCAGAACTGTTCATGTTAAACCTTGTTCCCTTTTCTAGATATTTTACAAAAGAATGTAAGAAAATGTCAAATGGAAAAAGCAACAGACTTTTACATTGTAATGAAATTATAAATCCATGCGATATGTTTTTCTAACTTTCTATTTCCCTTAGCTCTGTAGTGTCTGTGGAGGCTGCCATATTTCACCAGGGCAGATTATAAATCAGACAAGTTCAGTCTATCAGGTGGAGGAGTAGAGGTGAAAAGCACAGTGGAAAAATATATAAAGTATAATTAAAACCATATGACCAGAGATATTGAAGCAATACTTGCTGGAGGAAACCCAAATAAAAATCAAACTTCTACTGGTGTAAGTGAAACTATCCAGTCCATTTGGGACAAGCAATATCATTT
The DNA here is from genome assembly GCF_950295315.1 of Erinaceus europaeus. Lineage (NCBI taxonomy): Eukaryota > Metazoa > Chordata > Mammalia > Eulipotyphla > Erinaceidae > Erinaceus > Erinaceus europaeus. The sequence continues at coordinate 85,749,303 of NC_080168.1, read as the reverse complement.
GCTAAACATTCTCTTTTTTTTCCTTCATAGCAAGAGTACACAAGGAAGTTAAGTCCTAATAAGACAAATAAGCCTATGGCTCTTTGTAGCATACTGAACTTCATAGTTGCTGATGTAAAATGGATTGCTCATTTAAAACAGCAATCACTTATTTTGAAATACAGTTAAAGACTGAACAAAGTCAATTTTATATCCACCATCAAGGGTTACAGGCTCTTGATTACAATGCAGAATCAAAAGCCTTTTCTACTTTTTCTTTTTTTTCGTAAGTTGTTGTAATTATTATTGTTGTTGTTATTGATGTCGTCATTGTTGGATAGGACAGAGAGAAATGGAGAGAGGAGGGGAAGACAGAGGGGGAGAGAAAGACAGACACCTGCAGACCTGCTTCACCGCCTGTGAAGCGTCCCCCTGCAGGTGGGGAGCCCAGGCTTGAACCAGGATCCTTACGCCAGTCCTTGCTCTTTGCGCCACTTGCGCTTAACCCGCTGCACTACCGCCTGACTCCCCTTTTCTACTTTTTCAATGAAGTCTTCATCTCCAAAGCTCTCAAGTTTCCAATAATATACAGATAATCTAACCAGCTCACTGTATCAAAGAGCTATAAAACCCAAACTGTCACACCTATGGCATTATAAACAACCTAGATGGTGCAAGTTCACATAGCTGGCACTTAACAAGCTAATAAAGTAGACATATTTTTGCCCAAGGATGTACAGCAATATTAAGAGTTCTTGAAATCATAAAGCAATTTCAATAAAAATCCCAAAGTCATTCCAAGTCTACTTCCTCCAAGCATGCCAAGTGTCAGTTACAATAATCTCAAAAGACAACTGGAACATAATTTTCAATGATGCTCTGGGATTTGGAGAATGACTCAAGTTTAGCATCACTTACCCCCCAGGAACTGAATTCCTCCAGCCACTCTTCCCACTGTCCTGGAGATGAGCTCGGACACACAGCATCCCATTAGGGCAGTGAGTGCCACCAGGAGCAGGAGGCCACAGCCCAAGCCTGTGATGATGGTACAGATCCTCCACTCTGTGCTGGGAATGCCCTGGAAAGAAGCGTAGCGCCCACATTCTTCCACCATCACCATCATCTGCCGGGTCTCATCGTGCACAGGATATGAGCACCTCCGGAAAGTGCCAAAAGACACAGACTTGCCCAGCTGTGACCCCCAGAGCCAGTAGGGCATAAAGAAGCCCACACAAGATGTGGCAGCACAGAGAAATGAAAGCAAAGCCCAAATCACCCCAGCACAAGTCAGACTGGATGCCATCATTCACCAGATCAGGAATAGGAACCTGAAGTAATTGTCCTGGGGTTTGTTCTGCAAGAGTGAAAGAAGGGCTGAAAGCACAGAGCTCAGGCAGCAAATCCACAGCTGTGCAAGGGGGAAGTGTCTCTTAGCAGAAGGGATCTTCAGTCTCACTGAGTGTCAACTTCTCATCCTCTGTAGTAAAGATGATGGTCCCTGGTAAAACAACAGGAAATATTGTAAGTTAAGTGCTTTCAGAGAAATGATAAGGAACACCAGTTGGTCTATAATATTCCCTCAATACATCAAACGTTGGAAGAACAAACTCTCTCTGTGAACGTTCTCTAAAATTCAAGTCTTGTCAAGCCAGCTCAAAGCTTTTCCCTGTTCTATTTCCCATACATGTTCACAAATGAACTCTTGACAGCTATAAAGAAATGTGGGACTTCTACTTGCCTGACCTGGAAATTCATTTCACACACTCATATCAAAAAATAATGCAGCATTTTTGCAGTCATTCAACATAATCCTTAATATTATAATACAATGAAGCATGTCATAGTTTATTTATTCGGCTTTCAAATTCATGCTCAGAGTTTGTAGCAACTTTTCTGGGTCCCTGTGGGTGCATTAACTCTGTATGAATCCAAACAAAATAATTGGGCTAATTGTCACAATTACAGAGCATCATAAACCCAGCAAACATTATAGACTGTTCAAGCAGGTAAATTAGATGGAACAAGCTAGACACTCCCAGGATTCATCCAGTGAAGACTCTCTTTATTCTTAACTACCTTCTTCTAGTATAAATGAAAATCTCTGTATCACGACTTACCTTCCTATCTACAACTTGATTCACTGCTTACAAATAAAAACATTACAGCCATCGCCCTTACCGAAATAATGGTCTTAATTTCTCAGCATCTAACTTGAAAAGCAGTGTTCACTTTCCAGTGCTCTACATGGAATCCCAGTCATTCAAGTGTCCCCACCTCCTCTTTCCTTTCAAAAAGAGATCTTGAACTATTTCCCACATTTTCCATAAAGAAATGTGTCCAGAAGCCCAGAGCTCACGCCTCCTATAGTCTCAGCTCCAGTGCTGGGCATTCACAGTAAATCTCCCCTCCCTTCGCCTCGCGGGGTCCCCAGCCCTCACAGCCAACCATTTCCACTCCACCCATCGCTCCATTTCCATCCCAGTGAGCAGCTCCGGGAGAGCTTCCGCTACTTTCGCCTTTTTCTAATCTTGTCCACAGCGGTCAGTGTCAGCCGCTGAAGTTGGTCTGTCTGGACCCAAAGGCCTGGGACGATGGGTTATGGGAGGACAGAAGGTCCCCACCAAGCCCCTCTTCCTCCACCCCTATCCCCCCGCCCCTGTGGACTCACTCACCCCCGAGCCTGAAAACACAGGGATTCCACAGCCACCACCACCCCCATCCTGAAAGCGGGGCAGGTTCCCGGCTGCAGACAGGGAGGGGAGCGGGGTGGTTAGAGCGCCCCCCGGAGGCAGACACCCGCAGGGGCGCGCAGCTCTGCCCGGGACGTCCGCCTCCCGGGAAGCCCAACTCGGGCGCTCCCGGCAGGGCTAGAAGGCGCGGGGCAGCAGGGCGCTCCACTTACACGGCTGGCGGGCGGCGGCCACCTCCTTTCCTGACCCCGGGCGCGCACGCAACTTGCTGTCTTGCCCGGGCGAAGCATCCAAGGCCAAAAAAAAAAAAAAAAAAAAAAAAAAAAAGATTGTCCTCTTCTCTTTGCTTCTCTTGGTTTCGCTCCTGCTGCTCGTCACACTGCTAACAGCCGCAGAGATCCGGCCGGACTTGGCAGAGGCGGCGGCGTGTCCAACAAGACGCCGAGCGCAGCCCCCAGCGGCGCCCCCAGCCCGCGAGTCCCCGGCGGCGCGGTCGGGCCCGGGCGGAGCTCTGTGGAGGCTCGCGGGGCGCCCCGGCCAGCTCGCTCGCGCGCACTCGGAGGCGCAGATCTCCCTCGGGCAGGCACCGCACAGCGCCTCCCCCTCGGCGGCACTGCCCTCCTCGCTCCCGTCGCCTCCCCTCCCCTCGCGCCTGGCGGGCCCGGGAGCGCACAGACCGCGGGCGCAGCTCAGCCGGCGGGGACCTCGGGAGCACTGGGCCTGGAAGGAGCGCTCCCGGCTGCACGCACGGGTCCGAACCCTTCCCCAGGGGGCAGCTTGCACGGTTAGCCCAGAGGGCGTCTCCTCGCAACTCCCTCGCGGGAGACTGCGGGGGGTGGCAGCAACTGAGAAGTCAGGGAGAAAGTTCCTGGTCTCCTGGGGGTTAGTTCCCAGCTCACCTTTTCTGGGGCTGGAATTTGGGACTAAAACTCCAGCTTCCTGGTACCTACAAGAGACAGAGATGGAGAGATAGGAAGGAGCATCTATGACTCTTTTGAACTCTGAGGGTGTGTGTGTGTGTGTGTGTGTGTGTGTGTGTGTGTGTGTGTGTGTGTGTTTTAAGGGATGAAAAGAGCCGGTGGAAATAAAGAAATAAGGCCTAAGGCTATTCTGCCAACCACTTTTCTGGACAAAACTTCCTGGGAGAAGGCCAGGAGCCTTACAAAGAGCCTCTCCCAAGAAGTAACCCCCCTGGGAACCTTTTTCTGGATCTCTCCCTCCTCTCTACTTCTCCCCCTCACTTTTCTGCCTCCTCTTTTTCTTCCCACTGTTTATGTCCAATCAGTTTTGCAATCTATACAACCATTGATTTTCTTTTCTGAAAGATAACTGATTACACACACACACATACACACACACACACCCACACACACACACGAGGTTGGATGGTTAGTTGGTTGATCCTGGATTGTCAGTAGCACTTAGTTCTTTCCAAATTCAGAGCTAGACTACTGGAGGAGTGTCTGCTGAAGATAGTATTTTAAGAATCACACCATCTGTGAGTTGCAGTTAGTGAAGTAGCTGTTCCCTAGATGTAATTTCTGGAGTGCCTTGTCAAAGAAGTTGAAAGTAGCTTATTTCATAGTAAATTTGCAAATCGTGCCACTTTATTTAGCCACAACGCTGTACAGACCCTCCCCCCAACACACAAGCTCAAGAGAACACACACACACATATACACAAACTCACACACACACCTACTGCTGGAGATGTATGCTCTTTCACTATTACTTTGAAAGAATGAGTAAGTGGTTCCAACCCTTTTGAGGTCATGGAGCACCTTAAGAATATGACAAAACTGATGAGCTTCCCAGAAGGAAAAAGGTGCATATACATAGTGGATTATATCACAGTGGTTCTCCAGGGACCGTATGTACCACACACCCAACCCAGGGAATATTTGACAAGGTCTGGAACTATTTTACTTCTCACTATCCCACAGGGAGGTACTATTAGCATCTACTGGGGAGATCACATGATTGCTGCCAAATATCCTGCAATGTGCCAGTGTATAAGACAGACCCGGGATTACTGAACTCCAAATAAACAAGTTTGAGAAAACACGTTTTAATGAAATGGCACTCTTCTGTTCCCTTGCAGTCCATGACCAGAATCTCTGAGTTATCATGATTCGTCTTGTACAACTCACCAGTTATTAAATTTAGTAGCACCACAGTAATGATTAGCTTGACTCCTACTTATTTTCCACACCCTTAATTATTGTACAGAGACATCAAATCTATATAACATTAAGGAAGAAGATATGACAATATAGAGACAAAATAATAACAGTGAGATTCATGCTCGACCTTCATACAACCCACTAGAGAAATTGGTGTAGAGTGCTTTCTCAAGCTTGGAGTAGTTTGTTGTTATTGTTATTTGCCACCAAGGTTATTGTCAGGGTTCAATGCTTGCATATCAGATCCACCACTCCAGGAAGCCTTTTTTTTTTTTCTTCCCCTTTTTGTTTTTTTCTTATACAGACAGAGCTTGAACCTTGAGTCCTTGTGCATGTAACATTTATACTCTGCTGGATGTGCCATTGCCCTGCTTGTGTAGAAGCTGTAAACACTGCAATAGATGACTACATTAAGGTCTTGTGGTGGTCATGTCAGTCAGTCACTATGCCAAGTTTTCTTGATTATTTTACCTAGCCCACAAAAAAAGGAAGAAAATATGAAGGTGCAATTATTACTACACAAAGAGGTCAAGTAACTTGCTTGAAACATGTCAGTCAAAAAAATAGACTTATAAAAATCTCTCTGTTTTTATTAAATAGTAAATACTATTGGCAATTCTGGTAAATGAATAGAATATCATGGCAGGTACTGAATTTTTTTTTAAGTCCTGAGATATCAACCACATGTGAGGTCATAGCATATTATGTATTAGGACTCAAATTTAATACTTAATTGAGTGGGTGGATTTGCAAAGACACTGACCTTTCTAAATCTAAATCACCTCTTACGTAAAAAAAAAAAAGGTTAGAAAAGATGGTCTTTCCAACAACAGATGAGTGGCTGAGAAAGCTGTAGTATATATACACAATGGAATACTATGCAGCTATCAAGAACAATGAACCCACCTTCTCTGACCCATCTTGGTCAGAGCTAGAAGGAATTATGTTAAGTGAGCTAAGTCAGAAAGATAAAGATGAGTATGGGATGATCCCACTCATCAACAGAAGTTGACTAAGAAGATCTGAAAGGGAAACTAAAAGCCTGCTGACCAAATTGTAAGTAGGGCACCAAAGTAAAAACCCAGTGGTGAGGGGTAGACATGCAGCTTCCTGGGCCAGTGGGGGGTGGGAGTGGGTGGGAGGGATGGGTCACAGTCTTTTGGTGGTGGGAATGGTGTTTATGTACACTCCTAGTAAAATGTAGTCATATAAATCACTAGTTAATTAATACGAGGGGGAAAATTAATTGTATGTCTCGAAGTTTTTCAAAACACAAACTGAATTTTTTAATATATAGGCTGTGTAATTGATATGCAGACTCTCTCAAAAGCCTAGACCAAGTAGATCAGAAGCAACCAATAGCACAGCTATATACAAGATAGTGGGAACTGTACAGCAAACCCTAACAAAAGGACTTTTCAAAGTTAACCCAATTACCAAATAATGTGATGATAACTTTAACTATCCATTGTCTTTTTGAACCCTAAGACAGCAGGAACCTCACATCTCCACTATAGAGCCCCTACTTCCCCCAGTCCTAGAACCATTGTATAGGGCCCACTTTCCTGTATGCTTCTCCCAATCCATATCAAATAATATTGCATGTGCCGATCACAACCTAACCAACACAACGATTGCCACCTCAACATGCTTCACTTCAGACTGTGTCCAGAGACTTCACGTGTGGAATGACAACCCTTCAGCTTCATTACTCGGGTGAGACCTTTCCTTTCATAGTATACTCTAATTCCATCTCAGGTGGTTCACTTTCTAACAAAGTCCCAAAACCTAGATATACACCAGTTTCTGTGAGAGAGAGCATATGTTCACACGTATCCATAAACTACTGCAAAATATATACCTGAAAGCAGAAGTACACTAGAGTTTGCAGTGAGTACCCCCCTAACACTCCCTCTCCACTATTCCAAGCTTTGGGTCCATGATTGCTCAACAAATTGTTTGGCTTTGTATGTTAAGTCTCTTTTCAGTCACCAGGTTCCAGATGTCATCAGGATGCCGACCAGGCTTCCCTGGACTGAAGACCCCACCAATGTGTCCTGGAGCTCTGCTTCCCCAGAGACACACCCTACTAGGGAAAGAGAGAGGCAGACTGGGAGTATGGACCAACCAGTCAACGCCCATGTTCAGTGGGGAAGCAATTACAGAAGCCAGACCTTCTACCTTCTGCAACCCACAATGACCCTAGGTCCATGCTCCCAGAGGGATAGAGAATGGGAAAGCTATCAGGGGAGGGGGTGGGATATGGAGATTGGGTGGTGGGAATTGTGTGGAATTGTACCCCTCCTACCCTATGGTTTTGTTAATTTATCCTTTATTAAATAAAAAAGAAAAGAAAAGATGGTCTTTGCAATATTTGTTACATAAATAATTCTAGCCTCGTGATTATGCAGATAGTCATTTTTGAGACAGGTTTGTGGCTTATCTAGTTTCAGTCAAGCACATAATTTTCCAGAAGAGGAAGCAGAGGGTCAGCATCTTTCCTGTGTCTTATTCAAAGGTAAACCCAGAACCCAAGTGTCCAGATTTCTGTTTTTATTCCACCATGTAATTGTATTCCTAAGATCTTCTCAATTACTCCTTAGGTTCTAGCATATCTAACTTTATAGACCAAATTATTATATCTCTAAAACTTTTGCATTAAATTTGTACTTTCAACAGATCTTTAAATTACTTCTCAGGCAGAAGTTGTCACATAGCTGATGCCATTTAATACTTCATTTTCCAGAACTGAATTTTTTGTGCATCTGGATAGTTATCCACTGCACTGTTCAGCTATTGTATTATTCTTAGACATCTCTTGAGTGAAACCAATAACCCTCAGCTATGTAAGTCTCTGTTGTTAGTAATAAATACATAGCTGTTGGACTATTCAACCTACTCCAGGAGCCAGCTCCATAGTGATGCAGACTAGACACAGAGCAGGTAGACAGTAAGCAGAGCAAAGCAAGGACAGAAGAGTGCCAGGGAGAATTAATTCTCCAGTTAAGTGTGGCAGTGGAAGGCCTTCACTGTTGATTATGCATATTAGTAGAGAAGATGGGCACTCATTAAAATGTGGCAGTAGAAATAGGAGCGGTTATGAAAACAGTTCATGAGTTGATCCCTTTCAAGTGTTACTTTGAGAAACTAAAGACAGCATTTCTCAACTTTATCAAATGGCCTAACACAGAGCTTCCCCTCAAATAGACACCAACAAGAGGGATGCAGGAAGGTGCAGGATACAGAAAAATAAGCATAGATAACAGAAGAGACTCTCAGAATGGGGCCAGAGAAGAGATGTTGTCTTGAACTGATGCTGCTGTGAAATCACCAGTTCCTTACAGGTTATGTCATTTATCAGATAACCCAAGAAATGCTATCAGATAACCCAAGAAATGCCTAGCTGAAATAATCTAGCTTTCTTGAGCTATCTGGCATGCTAAGAAATAACCTAGCTGAAAAAACTGTTATCATGATTTTCAATATAGGAGCAATGCACAGGGTTTAAGGTTAAGAGTAGAGGAGCACTGCATGTTAGCTGAGGCTCAGGCAAAAATTAGTAAAGTCATGGGACCCTTGAAATATACCTAAAATAGACTTCCTAGCAACTTCCAACATGAAGACCCCAAATCTCAGCTACTCTGTTCTGACCTTTAGGTTCTTGATTATTTTTTTTTAAATGCAGCTTTTTAAAAAAATATTTATTTATTCCCTTTTGTTGCCCTTATTGTTTTTTTGTTGTTGTTATTGATGTCATCATTGTTGGATAGGACAGAGAAAAATGGAGAGAGGAGGGGAAGACAGAGAGGGGGACAGAAAGAGAGACACCTGTAGACCTGCTTCACCGCTTGTTAAGCGACTCCCCTGCAGGTGGGGAGCCAGGGGCTCAAACCGGGATCCTTAAGCAGGTCCTTGTGCTTTGCACCACATGCGCTTAACCTGCTGCACGACCGCCCAACGTTCCTGATTGTTAAACAATTTGTCCTGCTTTATATCTTACTGCTTTTCAGCCACCAAGTTGCAGACGCTATCAGGACACCAACCTGACCTCCTGGGCAGATGACCTCCCCAATGTGTCCTGGAATGTCACTTACCCAGAGCCCTACCCCACTACGGAAACATAGAAACTGGCTAGGGGTATGGATCGACCTGTCAACACCCGTGTCCAACAGAGAAGCAATTACAGAAACCAGACCTCCCACCTTCTGCACCCCATAAAGATCTTTGGTCCATACTCCCAGAGGGATAAAGAATAGGGAACCTTTCAATGGAGGGGAGGGGATATGAAACTCTGCTTGTAGGAATTGTGTGGAATTGTATCCCTCTTATCCCATAATCTTGTTAATTATTATTAAATCACTAATAAAAATAAAAAGAATAGAGGAACTAAAGGTGACTAAGCAAAATAAATGAACAGGTAGTTTCACTCAAATGTGGAATCTAGAAAACGGAAACACATGAACTTGCAAAAAAAAATCACAGAAAAACAAACAAACTGTTGCTAAGATTTTGTGAGAAGTCTGGTGCTATTATTGGGAGGATGAAGGCACAGAACTTTGTGCTGGCTGTGATATAGAACTATACCCTGTAATCTTACAATCTTGTAACCACTATTAAAAGATAATAAAATAAAACTTATGATTAAGATGCAGCTAACCTACCCAATATCAAATGTTAATCTGTTTTAGTCTGTCCTAAATACTCACAGTAGCCTACAGTCGGGTAAAATCATACAACACAAAGCCAAGCCTGTTTTATAATAAAGTGAGGAATATGTCATGTAATTTACTCAGTTACAAAAAAAAGAAGGGAGTCCGGTGGAGTGCAGCGGGTTAAGCGCATGTGGTGTGAAGCACAAGGACCAGCATAAGGATCTCGGTTCGAGCCCCCGGCTCCCCACCTGCAGGGGAAGTCGCTTCACAAGTGGTGAAGCAGGTCTGCAGGTGTCTGTCTTTCGTCCCCCTCTCTGTCTTCCCCTCCTCTCTCCATTTTTCTTTGCCCTATCCAACAACAATGACAATAATAATAACTACAACAATAAAACAACAAAGGCAACAAGAGGGAAAATAAATAAATAAATATTTAAAAAGAAAGAGAAAGAAAGAAAGAAAGAAAGAAAGAAAGAAAGAAAGAAAGAAAGAAAGAAAGAAAGAAAGAAATTTAGAATTTAAGATTAGGGGCCAGGCGATAGCAGACCTGGTTAAGTGCCCATAGTACTAACAGCAAAGACCTGTGCAAGGAACTGGGTTTGAGCCCCTGCTCCCCATCTGCAGCAGGTCTAATGGTGTTCATCTGTCTTTCTCACCCTCTATATTCCACTCCTTTCCCAATTATTCTCTGTCCTATTGAATAAAATGAAAAAAGGGGGGGTTATGTCTCTATGTCCTTTTGAGAGCTATTTCCCCTTCCCTTATTTCTAAACAACCCTTTCCTTTCATGTATTTCTACTTATGACAAATTGAGATGCATAGTCCTGTGGTTTTTTCTCCATTCTGTCAATCTTAATATATATATTAAGATAGACATATATATGGAAAAAATATCTCATGGGATATGCAGCCCATCAGGTTTCCCAGCCTCTATTTCAAGTAGTCTCTGAGTGAGATTGTGTCTTGTTACTAACATTCTTAATCTCTCCTCTTCATACACAGGCTTACCATAGCTATGCCAACATTCTTTTAAAATAGAGTTGCCTATTTCTATGCACTTTCTTTCATGCGTTTGATAGACTTAAGACCCTATATCCTGTAGAAATTGTGTATGTCTAGCTAATATACAATTTCTGAACACAATGATATGAAAAGCCGTTGTTTCCCAGGCACTGTGATGGAAATAAGGGGTATATAGCCTATGGTCCACTCTCAAGGGTACTTTCTGCATTATTCATTGAAAGTTTGCAAATTACTTTGGAAATTTGAAATGCCACATAATTTTTATGTATTATTCTTTTATGAATTAAAGCAGCATACAAATTTTAAACCGATAACTTATTCATAAGGAGAAAAAATATGAAGTGCTAAATCACATTTAACATAGAAAATACTTCACATTAAACTATCAAAATGGAAAATGCCTGTAATATATTATATATCTGTTAGCTACATGGCCTATGATGCATTTTAAAGCAGTACATAATTATGTTTAATGTTGAATCTTTGTCATGTTTTTATACTTGACAATTTTTAATTTTTTTCTTCCTGTGACAAAAATTCATCTCAAACGTTTTTAGTGTTAAGACTACATTTTCTGAGGAGGTTTTTCTTTTTTTATCTTCCCGGAGTATGTAGAAAGTATGATGACTTCTATTAAAGGAGATAAAAATATTGGTGAATATTAACATTTGCTCCTAACCAGTCATAACTTCTGCAAGACTTATCAAAGATTTGCTTCCACTGTATGTTAAAATCTTAAATTCCTCTTTCCCACCACACAAATAAGATACATGGCAAAGATCAAAGATAATAATAAAGTGATCAGACAAATGAAAGCACTCAATGTGATGCTATAACAAATACTAAAGATCTAATAAGCACTAAGTTTCCCAAAGTAAGTAATTTCATATTACAGACATTGTGAAATGGTAGCCAAAAGAAAAAAAAAACAACTTCTTTTGTAAGTCTCTGACAGAGGAATCTTCCTTAAATACACCTCATTTTTCTTCCTACTCATCTGAGCACCCAAGAAAATTGAGAACACCCTCACCCTTGTCATAAGCTTGCATAGCTTTGCTCTCCTCTATGGATTAGTCTTTTACAGAGCAAGAGTGTTCTCATTATTTCAGGAGACATGTCCTCAGGTGTATTACTGATCTGGTAAGTGTTGACAGACCTGCCAAGTACTGGGCATGACTTAGAAGTTTCACTAGTCTCTCACTACCACTTTCACCTTTATTAGTAATAATCATAGGATAATAATCTATCTCTACCACTTTTCCCCCCTCAAGTTTTTCAGATTGTAGATGGAGAATATAAATGTTATCTTATTTAATTAATTTATTTATTTTGCCTCCAGGGTTATTGCTGGGGCTCCATGCCTGCACCATGAATGTACTGCTCCTGGGGGCCACATTTTTTTCTTTTTGTTGTCATTCTTGTTGGATAGGACAGAGAAAAATTGAGAGAGGAAGGGATGATGGGGAGCGAAAAGACAGACACCTACAGATCCTTCCTCGGATCCTAGTGCTTTGTCTACTATGTGTGCTTAACCAGGTGTGCAGCCGCACGCCCCCGAAATGTTATTTTAAGGGGGCCCCAGAGATCCCACTATGACTGTTTATGAATTTAATTTCAGCATGTGTCAACATTAGTAAAATGTATTTCTATTGGGAGGTTAATGGTTTACAGTATAGTTGTTGATACATGGGTACAATTTCTTACTTCACCATGATAGCTATCTGCAGAACACTCACCCACTTATTTCCCAGTCGTTCTTTCCCAGAGTCCCTTGCTTTGGTGTATTACACCAAATAAGTTCAAGTTTTACTCTGTGTTTCCCCTTTCTGTTCTTGTTTCTTAAGTTCTGCTTATGAGTGAAATCATCCCATTTTCATTCCTCTCTTTTTTGGGTTATCTCACTTAATATGATTCCTTTAAGCTCCACTCAAGATGAGGCAAAGAAGGTGCTTCATCATTCTTAAAATGTGAGTAGTATTCCATTGTGTATATATATATCACAACTCATTTATTATTGGACATCTAGATTTCTTCCAAGTTTGGGCTTGGATAAAATATTACTTTGTGACCAATATGTTCAAAATACATTAGGCCTATACTAATGGAGTCAAAGAGAAAAGAGAAGAACTAATTTTTCAGTTATCCATGAGTCAAAGTACCAAAGATAGTATTGTGAATGCTGTGCTTGGTTGACTGGCCCACTCTGGTGAATGAGTTGATGAAAAGAGACTGCTATTTAGCTGGTTGCATCTTTGAAAGGTCAATGTCTCTATGTGTTAAAAGCTAAAAGAACTTAGCCAAAGTGATATAAAAAATAGATACAAGAATGTAAATAGGTCTAAGAGCAGAAAGTAGGACATCAACTAAGTCAGCAAGTCAACATTAGGAGAAGGCATAAAAGAAGGGGAAGCAGAGAGGGGACAAAGACATGGGAGGGAAGGAAGACAAGAGAAAGGGAAAGAATGAGTGAAAGAGAAAGAAGACAGGACAGCTGTTCTGTTTCTGTTGCATCTGTTTCACTTTATTTCTGGGAAGAATGAGATAAACAGCATAGCTGTAGCTTCCCCCCCTTTGAAGCCGCACACATATGGGGTATGACCCATGCCTTGTGAGGGATGGGGAAAATATGAATCTCATGAATCAGTCACTACTACGTATGTCTAATAATGCCATCTCATGTTAACATGGAAGGCCTAGCTAATAAAGGGGCATTCAGTCTATACAAGAAGATGATAAACCATGATACCAGTCTTGATCCCAAACCATCTATTGCAGTTTTTATAGTGACAGTACAAGTACAGTGTAATAATTAATGGTTTTCTTTCTTTCTCTCTCTCTCTCTCTCTCTCTCTCTCTCTCTCTCTCTCTCTCTTTCACCAGAACACTGATCATCTCTGGCTTAGGATGGGGGGGGGCTTAAACCTGGGACTTCGAAGCCTCAGGCATGAGAGTCTCTTTGCATAACTATTATACTATCTACCCTTGTCCTAATAATTGATGTTTGAGATGGAGTCTTTCCCAGCCATCTCCAGCAGCCCGTCCTTCCCTGAATTTCTATTCAGTATGCTCTGATTATTTGGCTGTGTATGCACAACAACTTCAAGAGTTGCCTGATCCTTTGCTAGGCACCTAAGTAGGTACTCATATTCTAAGACATGAGCTTTCTCGAGCTGCCTTGCCTTGATGTTTTTAAACTTGGCAGGGCCCCAAAGGTTTATCTCCTAGTTTCCATTACTCTCAACAGAGAAAAGCTCCACACTCAGAGAGAAAGCCCACCCAACCAGCCAGTTCCTTACTGTCACATCAACTGCCTGGTCTGCAGTCTCCTTTATCTCCTACCAACTCACAAAGTTATGGGAACAAGTCAGTTACATCTTCCTGTGGAACCAAGAGAGCACTTTACATTCTTGTTGCTGTCAAGACTGTCTCCAAGAGCCCTGTTGGCTCACTTTATTCCCAGTTGCAATCCAAGTGTGACTGTGCATAATGTACCAGGGGCATTCCCCAGGCTGAAGATATATGAGTAATAAATTGTTGTAATTGTGTCTCTGCACTAGGGGTTGTGTGTCCAGTTATCTATCTTGTACTATTTAGAAGCACCTCTCTTATTAATTAGATAAGTAGGAGGTAAAAGACACACACACACACATTTACTTAAGGGCACTAAATTAAACAATATATTTTTGAAACATCTCCAAGAGCAAAAATTTAAATGTTAATACTCAAAATCCTTACATAGTAAGAAATACACTAATCTAATCATATCAACTGCTCCTCAGTAAGCATATTTAAAAATTTTTACAGGAGTTGGGCAGTAGCGCAGCAGGTTAAACACAGGTGGCGCAAAGCTCAAGGACCTGCATAAGGACCCTGGTTCGACCCCCCGGCTCCCCACCTATAGTGGAGTCGCTTCACAAGCGGTGAAGCAGGTCTTTCTCTCCCCCTCTCTGTCTTCCCCTCCTCTCTCCATTTCTCTCTGTCCTATCCAACAACAACAATAATAATGACTACAACAATGAAACAAGGACAATAGGGAATAAATAAATAAATTTTTTTTTTAAATTTTACTACAAAATTGAACAAGCAATGCTTTACAGAGTGATAAGAATGAAACGATTCTGCAGGGAAGATAGCATATGCAAAGAGATATGCAAAAAGACTCTCATGCCTGAAGCTCCTAAGTCCCAGGTTCAATCCCCAGCACCACCATAAACCAGAATTGAGCAGTGCTCTGGTAGGGAAAAAAAAAAAAGTTCAAATTGAAAAGATTCAGTATGATATATTGAAGGGTGTTTTTTTTATTTTCTATTGACATTTGTTTGCCCAAATCTCTCCTCAAGTAATTTGAACTACCTACAAATTTACTTGAAAAATTACTTGAGGAAACTCTAGTCTTTTCTTATGAAAAGCAGAGTCTGTTTGACCCTGGGGCTGTCATGTGAACTCCCAAGTGATAAAACACCATTTTTCTTGTACCTCAAAAGCAAGCAAGATCACCCCATGATGGGTGGCACATGCTGACATTAAATTCATAATCAGTCATACTGAGATCTCTGAGGCCCCCTTAAAAATAACATTTCGGGGGTGTGTGGTTAGTGCACCCGGTCAAGCACACGTAGTAGACAAAGCGCAAGGACCTAAGCAAGGGTCCCGCTTTGAACCCATGGCTCCCCACAGGTCTGGAGGTGGGATGGGAGAGTGAGGTTTCCTTTAAGCAACAGCATACTCCACCTAAAAGAGGAACACTAGTCTCCAAGCCCAAGAGCCCTTGTCTGCCCTGAGAAATTTCACACAACTGTTACCTCATTGCCTTCTTCACAACTGCATAGGTCTCTCTTCCAGAATTGTTACTTTCTGTAACCTTATTTTATTTTATTTTTTTCAGCATTTCTGTCCCAGGCTGCCCATGAAGCTAAAGTCTGTTTCTCTATGTTGTACATTTTTTTTTTTTTTATAATTTTCTTTTTTGAAACAAGAGTTATTTATTTATTTATTCATTCACTTATTAGATATAGAGAGAATTTGTGTGTGAGAGAGGGAGAGGCAGAGAGGGAAAGAGGAAGAAAGAAACACCCACAGCCCTGCTCCACCACTTGTAAGGCTTTCCCCACTCCACTTCTCCATCATTTGTGAAACTTTGTCCCCTGCAGATTCAAACTTGGGTCCTTATGTACGGTGGGGACCAGGGCCTTGAACCTGGGTCCTTGTGCAACTAAATGCTATGCTTAACCAGGTGCACCACCACACGGCCCCTGTTTCTCCGTATTGTTTGAGCATCTTAGCTTTCCTTTTTTTTTGTCTCACTATGGTTGATTCTCTTGGGATAATTATTGCTGAAAGCACTATGATAATCTCCTCTTCCCTCAACTCAATTATTTTATCCCCCTCTGGATATAGGACTTTGGATCTGTGCCTTTATCCTGTGCTAACTGGCTCACATCAGATTTCATTATTAAACTGTAAAATAAAAACTTAATTAAAATACATCGACTTCTTTTATTTTATCCCAGTCCCTCAATTTCAGTATCACTTTCTTGAGGCAATATATGAAAAATTTGGACAGAGAGGAAGAAAGAGACACAAAAAGGAGGAGAAACACTGCAGCACCACTCCACTTCTCCATCATTTGTGAAACTTTGCCCCCTGCAGATTCAAACTTGGGTTCTTGTGTATGGTTAAGGTATGCACCTGACTCGTGAGCCTCCTCCTGGAACCCCTCAATTCCTTTTAAAAGAGAAGACAAATTCTGACCAATTTCTTTCATATAAATTCAAGCATTAAAATGTGTCCCAAATTTGATGCATTGTTAGTATATTGTAATAAAAAAAAACAGGGGAATCCATAAACATTGTCCAGTGAAAATAATGTTTGACACTTCATTGCCATAGATTTGTGAAAACTGAACACCAGCGAAATGGTAGAAACAGGAGTTCCACTCTGAAGGAACTGAAGAAATCTGCTGATGAAGCCCTCAAAATCTAGATTCTAGGAGTTTATTTTCCTTCATGTGCAAGTACCACACGCTAACCGGTTGCACTACTGGAGCTCTTATTTTCCTTCCTATAATCAAGTCAGACTCCACACTGCATCCCTCCAGACACCATATTATATTAGTCAGTGTTTAGAAACCAAATAAGTGTCATTTGAATTATTAATATGTTAAAATATCCTTCCAGGACGGAATTAAAATCCTGTTTCTTCAGCCTCTACCAAGTGTAGTAGCAAGGCAATTATTTTAAGTTGGAAGCCACAAGGTAATGACTTAATATCGCCATCTGCTGACCATCCAGGGGTATAGTTTGCTACAAGAAACTGGCACTTGATGTGAATGAACCAATTACACATTTTCAGGCAGGAAGAGGTTTATTTTCTAGTTTGTGCATCCGTTTTTAGGTCTTTAGTGACTCTTCATCCTTTTCCAATTGACTGAAAGTCTAATTTTAGTAGTGTTTCCAGAAATTTTAGTAAACAGGGAATGAAAAAGTAACCTCACACCAGTCTTTCTCCTGTTATTTGAGAGTTCATAAGATAAAAAATTTCCTAGGCTGGAGAAATAGCTCACTTGGACAGAGTGCTACTTTGTCACGTGCAACAGCCAGGTTCAAATCCAGCCCCCAAAGCACTGAAGGAAGCTTCCGGGTGCTGTAGTCTCTCTCTCTCTCTCTGTCTCTCTCTTACTGATTAATTGATTGGTTGGTTACTTGGCTGATTTAAAAATAAATAAAAAGGTTTCTGTATAGAATAACTTCAAACCATATACAACACACAGTTGCACACCAAGTTGAGAATATTCTCTTTTCACTCTCTTGAGGGTAACTCACACAGTTTAGAGTATGGGAAGGAAAAAGAGAAACTTTACAGTGACTAAATCTGACAGACAACATTCAAACCAGGTGATCCAGGTGGGCATTACCAATGATGTGTGGGAACTAGGAACCCTGATATGTGATGAAAGCACCTCTGTGGCATTCTTTCCCCAAACCCATAGCTCCAGTCTAACCACAACAGACCAACCCAGATTCCCAGGGAGAGCTCCTCAAAACTTCCCAAGGACTGGGGAGAAACATAATGGTTATGCAGAAAGACTTCAGTGCCTGAGGTACTAAAGACCTCAGGTTCAACCCCCAGCACCATAAGTCAGAGCTGAGTAGTAGTCTGGAGGGGAGGGGGGGTCAGGGAGGTCAAGCGGGAAGAGGAGGAGGAGGGGGAAGGAAAGCTAGAGGAGAAGGGAAGAAAAGAAAGGAGAGAGAGGAAAAAAAAAAACAAAAACAAGGGAAGCAACTGGGGTGAAGGCTCAGCTGACAGAACACAAGGCTTTTACACCTGACCTCCCAGGTTTGATCCCCCACACCAAATATGCCAGAGCATTACTCTGGCTTCTCCCTCATAAAATGAATCAATCAATGTTTTGTTTTGTTTTACAAAGGAAGAAAAGACTGAGAAGCAGTCACAGGTCACAGGAGACTAATGAAACATGAGGAATAAATGTGGTATCCTGTAAGGGATTCTAAACTGAAAAGGGGTGATGTTAGGAAAAACTGATAAAATCCAAATAAAGTCTGAGGTTTAGTTAGCAGTAAAGTGCCAAGGCTGGTTCCTTACTTGTGACAAATGCACCACAGTAATGTTAGATGAAAGTATTAGGGGAAATAGAAACTAGGCAAAGAGTATGCAGAGAGAAGCTGTACTATCTTCTTTTTTTTTTTTTTTAATTTGCCCATCACTGTTTTCTTTCTTTTAAATATTTTTTTATTAGTGATTTAATAATGACTGACAAGATTGTAGGATAAGAGGGGTACAATTTCATACAATTCCCACCACCAGAGTTCTGTATCACATCCCCTCCACTGGAAGCTTTCCTGCTCTTTATCCCTCTGAGAGTATGGACCCAGGATCATCATGGGGTACAGAAGGTAGAAGGTCTGGCTTCTGTAGTTGCTTTTCCACAGGACATGGGTGCTGGCAGGTCGATCAGTACCCCAAGCCAGTTTCTATCTTTCCCTAGTATATTCTATCTTTCCCTAGTATATATCATTGTTATTCTTATACTTCAGAGATACAGCCTTAGTCAGCTAAAACAAGTAGTTCTAAATAAGACAACTCTGAGTCCACGTGACAGAAAAAAAGAGGTGGAATTTGAACAGGCCTTCACTGAACATAAACCAAGACATCACATGTTTCAGGTAAAGGATACAAAGTACACCCTGGAGATAATAAAAGGTTTGAAGTTTGCATTTAGAATGCCAGACTGTAATGATTTTCATCTAAATACAGCGTGAAAAAGATTTGTTTTGCTTTTTCAGTAGAGAGACAAAGGGCTGATCATCATCTAAGGTCCTAAACATTTTCAAACTCAGCCCAACACTTCTCCCATTTCTTTCTTTCTTTCTTCCTCTCTTTCTTTATTTCCTTTTAAATTTATTTAATAATGATCTAAGGACCTAAGGGTAAGAGGGGTACAATTCCACACAACTCCCACCACCAGAACTCCATATTCCATCCCCTCCCCTGATAACTTTCCTATTCTTTATCCCTCTGGGAATATGGACCCAACATCATTATGTGGTGCAGAAAGTGGAAGGTCTGGCTTCTGTAACTGCTTCTCTGCTGGACATGGGTGTTAACAGGTTGATCCATACCCCCAGCTGGTTTCTATCTTTCCCTAGTGGGGCAGGGCTCTGGGGAGGTGAGGTTCCAAGACACATTGGTGAGGTAATCTGCCCAGGGAAGTCAGGTTGGTGTCATGGCCTCATCTGCAACTTGGTGGCTAAAAAGCATTAATATATAAAGCAGGACAAATTGTTTAATAATCAGGAACCTAAAAATAAAAGTATACCAGAAGAGGTTTAGGGTGTTTATGTTGGAAGGAGCTAGAAAGTTTATCTTAGGTATATTCCAAGGGGCCCATGACTACTCATTTTTTGCCTGTGCCCAACAGCTAACATGCAGGTTGGCTAGGAGTATTGATTGGGAAAAAGGTGTCAGAGTTGAGGATAGAATTATAAAGCTGGATAAGGGCAGAGAGAATCTCCTTAATGTGGGAAAAGTATATAAATACCATTAACTGTAAACCCCACTGATCTGACCTAGGGCCCATGTCTATTCATATTTGAAGCTATACTATCTACGAAGGTCCTATACATTACCTTAAACTCAAAAATTCTGAATACTAGTATTCCTTTTTTAACCAGAGTATTGCTCAGCTGTGGCTTATAGTGGTGTCAAGGACTGAACCTGGGACCTCAAGAGCATAGGCATAAAAGTCTTTTTGCATAACAATTATGGTATCCCCTCAGCCCACTGAAAACATTCACTAAAAAGACATTTTAGTACTTGAGTGTCCATATTTATGCTGGACAATTTTCAGAATAACACAAGAACTAAATATATTTTCAAATATTCTTTCAAAAAATATTTTTATGAGAGAGAGAAGCATTACTTCAGAATATTCTGGAAAGGAATCCAGAACCTCTGCAGGTTAAGTTCTGTGCTTAACTTCCTGGGCCATAAACATCCATTACGGCCCTGTGAGACAGAAAATGTGGGATCATTTCTATCAACTCTGTATGGATGAAGAAGCAGAGATTCAGAGACTGTTCAAAGTCACATAGCACGTAAAACAGTGTCAGCACCCAACTATAAGACTGGAGCCACCACCTCCCAGAGGAACACCCCCCCCCTCGTGTCACCCACCTCCCTCCACCACCCCACCCCTCCCAAATCCTACTAGAAGCAACTCTGTTGGGAGAATCGCATTGGGTATGTCTGCCAGGAGGTTGTCGGGCATATATCTAATGTTATCCTGATGGTTCTGCAGGAGGGTAGAAGTGTGGAAAATAGTAATGGTTACTGTTGGAGGTGGGGTGTGGGGAAGGAGAAGAGTAGGGAACTGAAACAAAAAAGAGCAAGTCAAAGCTCCGATATTTACTCCCAGACTTCATCATGAAGTAATGAAAATCTCTGCCAAGAAAAATCCCTCTCACCCGTTAAGGCTTGGCTCCAGAATGACTTTGTGCGTCTGTCTAGGGGCTCTGCTTGCATGCACACACAGTACACTCCCCTACCTTCTGTATTTCTGCCACACTTCCCACTCCCCATTTTTGTTATTTCTCCAGGGGGTGGTCTTAAGTATTAAAAATAGACATTCGTATTTTGCTCTAGATAAAATGACTCTCCTGCCTCTCCTTAATGACTGCATTTTCTTCTGAATTTTGTTTTCAACTTTGTCTTTTTCTAGTCAACTGACTCATTGTGGGTGGGCCTGTTAAAGGAGTTACATCAAATGTCTCAAAAGCAAATGTCAACAGAAGCCAATCAAGGTAAATTAGGCCCAAATATAGGAACAGGCAAGTGACTACGATGCTATCCCTCTTTTTTTTTCCTACTTGTTGGAGACCCTCCAAAACCTATTATTTTCCAACTGTTAGAAAAAAAGTGTGCTTGATTATGAATAGCAACTGACATTTGACCTCGATATCTGTGGAGAGGAGAAAGTAACATAGTTTGTGGAACATCAAAAAAAAAAAAAAAGTGAGATCTACCTAAAGGGGAAAAACTCTTGTTTCAAATAACTTTCTTGTGGAAATTAAAGGACAGTGGTTTAAAAAGCACACCTATAATTTATTTATCTAGGCTAGAGGCGCAGGAAGGTAGGAGATAGGGAAAGAGATACATACAGCCCTGCTTCACCACGTGTGGAGCTTTCCCACTGGAGACGTGGAGCTTGAACTGTAGCATGCGTCTAGACCTACCACCAGGCCCAAACACACCCATTTTTAAGAGAAGCTGGAAATATGAATTCTTGTATGAATCTAGTTTTAAATTATATTTCATTAAGATACTGTGCAAAGGGGGACCAAGTAGTGGTACACCAAGTTGAGCACACATTACCATGAGCAAGGACCAGGGTTTGAGCCCCTACTCCCCATCTGTAGGATGACCTCTGGCTCCTCTCTCTCCCTCTCCCTCCCTCTCTCCCTCCCTCTCCCTCCCTCTTTCCTCTCTCCCACTTTCTCTCTCACATGAAACTGTTTCTCATATGTAAAAATAAAATAAATCTTTTAAAAATTAAATAAGGAAGCTGGGTTAAGTGCATATGGTGCAAAGCACAAGGACCTGCTTAAGGATCCTGGTTCAAGCCCCCCAGCTCCCCACCTGCAGGGGAGACACTTCACAGGTGGTGAAGCAGGTCTGCAGGTATCTATCTTTCTCTCCCCCTCTGTCTTCCCCTCTTCTCTCAATTTCTCTCTGTCCTATCTAACAACGACGGCATCAATAACATTAGTAACTACAACAACAATAAAAAACAAGGGCATGAAAGGGAAAATAAATAAATATAAAAAATTAAAATTAAATGAGATATATAATTCTTTTAGAAAGTAATATGGCAATTTATTGCAAGTGATGCAAACCTTAGGCAGATGATAATGTTAAATTTTAAATTAGATGAAGTTGTTGTAAAGGTGAGACCTGTAGATTGCAGGAAATTGAAAAAAGCACACAAGACTGGAGAACCAAGCCACCTAGGAGTGAAAAGTCTAAAAGTTATGTGTTAGGGTCTACAATCAAAATATTACCACCTTGACTTTAATGGGAGGGGGGGAGAGGGAGAGAGAGAGGTAGAGGGAGAGGGAAACTAGAACTGGAAAATGGGGAAAATGAGCAAATGATGTCCCTGCTTCTATTACAGCTATAGTCAGTTGTGAGTCTCTATGATAGTGCTGTCCTTGCTAGGAAATAGTGTCCTCTGTACTCTCATCTCATCGATTGATTTCTCTGTTGGATGCTCAAGTGCTTAGATGAATCAATCCCTAGTTGTTTCTATTTTAGGCTTATGGAGCACTCAAGCAACATCTAAGCTTTCAGAGGGATTTTTCCTAATACTCTGAGTCTCTCAAGTTATTCAACTATTAACTTCATCTTTCCTTAACTAACTTGAAAGAACATTTGTCCCCTAACTGGATACACTTAATAATTGCATTGATAACTCTCATTGTGATGATTTTTGAGGCCAAATAAAAGGAGAAAGCTCACAATTGTCAGAGTTTTTAGAAGAGAGGATGATCTCCTTAAGGGGGAAAATAAAATCTTTAAGTTTATACATTGTTTGGATTACCTGGACTAGATATTGTTTTCAAGTGTTTTGTTTTTTTTTTCTAGTATTGATTGAGTGCTCTTTCCCTTCTACTTTGTAGTACTAGATTCAGCTAACATCACATCAATTTCAGTCTACTTATTTTTTTATCATCTAATTAAATTCTGCATAATTTTTATTATTTTTCTTGTCCATGGAGAGTGCTTGTTTTTCTACAACTTTACAATACTGAATATTACATTATTGCCAATCTAATAAGTAAAAATATATAGTGTCGGGTTCTCCCCGACAGGTAGTTGCAAGGAGGGAGATCTGGACCACCCCTTTTGGGGCTGAGTGGGAGGGAGCGTGTCAAGGACTTGAGAAAAGAAAAGACACCAAGTCCTGAGTTTTGTTAAGGCAGTGACTCGCTTTACTGAGCAAAAGGCCATTCTTTATAGGCAGGGGGGGAGGCATGGATGGAAGGATAGGGTGAGATGACGCTAGAGGTGGTGTGAGGTGGCATCACCATGATGGGGCCTATGTTCTTTACACATCATCAGTTGGAGGGCAGAGGTGAATTCAGGCATGGCTCACAGGAAGTGCTGTGTCACTCTGAGGAGGTTAGTGACCCTCAGCCAGGCTTAGGGAGTGTCTGCTGGGCCTAGATCAAGGCCAAGCAGGTCCCAACAATATAGATTTTTCTTTACTTTCTAGTAAGGCATATTTTTAAATGATTTTTGTTTCTATGTCTTCTGTCTCTCTGCTTGTAATTGACTTAAAATCCCCTATTTTCTTTAGAGATACTTTGGTTGCCCTTGGAATACATATCATATGGGGCCATAATATGAAACTGGATAAATAAACTAAGGCTGACTTAAGAGAACTTAAAAGCCTAACTAAGAATTTGAACACAAGGAATATCAAAGGAGACCACCTAGGACCGCAACAAGACAGGACAAGAACAACTTCAGGAACCCACCAAATCACCAGTGAGTGCAAACACGTGTGGCTCCTGGACAGAGAGGAGTGTGTGGCAGTTTACTAGCTGAGACACCACCTCAGTCTGTTTCACCAGTAAAAAGACTGAAGGGAGGAGAGGACTCACCCTAAGACTAACCAAATGCAAATGTGAGTCTCCATTGCTACTGCTCTCAAAATCTGGAGCAGCAGCAAGGAGGCTCTGTGCTCACACCAGGGGACAGAGAACTAACCAAGAAACTCAAGAGATGATCAATACCTCCATGGCCTTGTGGTGGGGCTGTGAGAGTCTCTTTGCATAACCACTGGATTATCTCTGTCCCACCCTGCTTTATCTCTTGGTCAGGAGTCAGTGATTAAGCTAAGAAGACTACTAATAGTTTAAAAGCCCTCAGCTTCCCATTGCCAACAGGGAAGAAAAAGGACAAAAGAAGCTTTTAAACCACTGAGCTCCAAATCAGGGATTAAAATACTGTTGAAACAACTGTTAACTTCCACAACTGTGAACCCTTTAATTACCTTACTTAGACACAAGCAATCAAGGTAAGAGTGATGAGTAATTTGAAAAGTACTGAGAGAGGGACCTCATAATATATAAATTATACATAATATATAAAATGGTTAAACCAACAAGAAAAAATATTGGAGAAACGAACCAGGACAAGAGTCCAGCTAGAAGCCCCCCAAAGTGTGAAGCACAAAATAATGAGGTCAACATCCAAACACTAGTTAAGGAAATAATCACAGGAGTGAGTAAAGAGTTTGAAAGAATTGTCATCAGAAAAGCAGAAACAACAAATGAGACTCTGGAACAAAACACTAATTATCTCAAAGTTGTTAGAGAGCTGAAAGCTAAAATAGCTGAGCTAAGAACACAACTAGTTGAACAAACTAAAACAGTATGAGAATAGGGTAACAAAATAGATGAACTCCAGAAAACAGTCGAGGGTAGAGAGAAAAGAATAAATGAGGCTGAAGACAGAATTAGCAAGATCCAGGACAAATTAGAGATAACTAAAAAAGAAGTAAGAGATCTCAAACAGAGATTAAGACATTCTGAAAACAACAATAGGGACCTATGGGATGACTTCAAAAGAAATAATATATGCATTATTGACTTACCAGAGGAAGAAAGAGAGGGAGAGGAAGAAAGCATTCTTCAGGACATAATAGCTGAGAACTTCTCTAGTCTAGACAACATTAAAGACATAAAGATTCAAGACCCAGAGGGTCCCAAATAGAATTAACACAGACTTAAAGACACCAAGAAACATCATATTTAGAAAGGAAAGGAATAAGGATAAAGAAAGGATCCTGAAGGCTGCAAGAGAAAAACAAAGAGTCACCTACAGAGGAAAACCCATAAGATTAGCAGCAGACTTATCCACACAAACACTACAGGCCCAAAGAGAATAGCAAGATATCTATCGAGTACTCAATGAGAAAGGCTTTCAACCACGACTACTGTATCCTGCTAGACTGTCATTCAGACTAGATAGAGGCATAAAAACCTTCTCAGACAAGCAACAGTTGAAAGAATCAACTATCACCAATCCTGCCCTGAAAGAAGTTCTGAAAGGTCTTCTATAAACAGTCAGACCACCGTAAGTATGCCATATATCAGAACACTCTAAAAATCTACAAGAATGGCATTAAAATATCTTTCATTGTAGATATCAATAAATGTCAATGGACTGAATTCATCTATTGGAAGACACAGAGTAGGAAGATGGATGAGAAAATACAACCCAACAATATGCTGTCTACAGGAAACACATCTAACTCAACAAGACAAACACAGACTCAAGTGAAAGGATGGAAAACTATCATACAAGCTAATGAACCACAAAAAGGGGCAGTAACAGCTACTCTCATATCTGACATGATAGATTTTAAAATAAATAAAATTTGAAAAGATAGGGATAGACAATACTTAGTGCTCAGTGGATCAGTCAATCAAGAGGACTTAACAATTATTAACATCCATGCACCCAATGAGAAGCCATCTAAATACATCAAACATCTACTGAAAGAGCTACAGCAATATATTAACATCAACACACTCATAATAGGGGAATTCAACACCTCATTCTCTCAACCTGACAGATCATCCATGCAGAAAATCAATAAAGATATGAGGGAGCTAAATGAGGAGATATATAAACTAGAAGTATTAGACATTTTTACAGTCATTCATCCAAAGAAACTGGAATACACATTCCACTCAAGTCCACATGGGTCATTCTCAAGGATAGACCATATGTTAGGCCACAAAGAGAGCATCAGCAAATTCAAGAGCAATAAAATCATCCCAAGCATCTTCTCAGACCACAGTGGAATTAAACTAACACACTAACACTTAACAATCAACAAAAGATTAGTAATAGTCCCAAAATGTAGAAGCTCAACAGTACATTACTTAACAACTACTGAGTCAAAGAGGAAATAAAGGAAGAAATCAAAATGTTTTGAGAGTTCAATGAAAATGAAGACACCAGCTATGAAAATATTTGGGACACAGCTAAGGCAGTACTGAGAGGGAAGTTCAAAGCCATACAAGCACACATTAGGAAACAATAAAAAGGACAAATAAACAGCCCAATTGCACATCTAAAAGACCTACAAGAAGAAGAACAAAGGAACCCTAAAGCAACCAGAAGGACAGAAATCACTGTTAGGGATGAAATCACTAACATTGAAAATAAGAATACCATACAAAAGATCAACAAAAGTAAATGTTGGTTCTTCAA
Organism: Erinaceus europaeus; assembly: GCF_950295315.1. Taxonomy (NCBI): domain Eukaryota; kingdom Metazoa; phylum Chordata; class Mammalia; order Eulipotyphla; family Erinaceidae; genus Erinaceus; species Erinaceus europaeus. The sequence goes on along the minus strand of NC_080168.1, from coordinate 85,722,976 downwards.
AACAGTCAACAAAATCGACAAACCTTTAGCCAGACTCATAAAACAAAAAAGGGAGAAGACCCAAATAAATAAGATCATAAATGAAAGTAGAGATATCATAACAGACACCTGAGGAATTCAGCATATCATGTGAGACTTCTATGAACAACTATATGCCACCAAGCTAGAGAACCTGGAAGAAATGGATGATTTCCTACATACCTACAAACTTCCAAAATTAAGTAAAGAGGAACTAGATAACATGAACAGGACCATCACAGCCAATGCAATTGAAACAGTTATCAAAAACCTTCCCAAGAATAAAACTCTTGGACCAGATGGTTTTACAAATGAATTCTACAAACCTTCAAAGAAGAACTAATACCTCTGCTTTAAAAAGTCTTTCAGAGGATTGAAGACCCCGGAATACTCCCTTCCAGTTTCTATGAAGCCAATATCACTTTGATACCAAAAGCAGACAGGGACACAACAAAAAAGAAAACTGCAGACCAATATCTCTGATGAACATAGATGCTAAAATATTGAACAAAATTCTAGCCAACTGGATACAGTAGTCTATTAAAAAGAGTGTTCATCATAACCCACTGGTACTTATCCCTAGAATGCAAGGTTGATTTAATATACCTAAATCAATCAATGTGATCCACCACATCAACAAAAGCAAGACCAAAAACACGTGGTCATATCAATAGATGCAGACAAAACCTTTCACAAAATACAACATCCCTTTATCATCAAAACACTACAAAAAATGGGAATAGATGGAAAATTCCTGAAGATATTGGAGTCTGTATATAGCAAACCTACAGCCAACATCATACTCAATGGTGTAAAACTGAAAGCATTTCTCCTCAGATCAGGTACTAGACAGGGATGCCCACTATCACCATTACTATTCAGCATAGTGTTGGAAGTTCTTGCCAGAGCAAACAGGCAGGAGCAAGGAATTAAAGGCAGAGAAGAAGTCAAACTCACCCTATTTGCAGATGACATGATAGTATACATAGAAAGACCTAAGGAATCCAGCAACAAACTTTTGGAAATCATCTGGCAATACAGTAAGGTGTCAGGCTACACAATTAACATTCAAAAATCAGTGGCATTCCTCTATACAAACACTAAGTTAGAAGAAGTTGAAATCCAGAAATCAATTCCTTTTACTATAGCAACTAAAACAATAAAATATCTAGGAATAAAACTAACCAAAGAAGTGAAAGACTTGTATACTGAAAATTATGAGTCACTACTCAAGGAATTTGAAAAAGACACAAATAAGTGGAAAGATATTCCATGTTCATGGGTTGGAAGAATTAACATCACCAAAATGAGTATACTACCCAGAGCCATCTACAAATTTGGTGCTATCCCCACAAGATCCCAACCACAGTTTTTAAGAGAAGCGAACAAATACTGCAAATGTGTATCTGAAACTAGAAAAGACCCAGAATTGCCAAAACAATCTTGAGAAGAAAGAACAGAACTGGAGGCATCACACTCTCAGATCTCAAATTGTATTATAGGGTCATTGTCATCAAAACTGCTTGGTACTGGAACATGAATAGACACACTGACCAGTGGAATAGAATTGAGAGCCCAGAAGTAAGCCCTCACACCTATGGACATCTAATCTTTGACAAACATGCCCAGACTATTCAATGGGGAAAGCAGAGTCTCTTCAACAAATGGTGTTGGAAAAAATGGGTTGAAACATGCACAAGAATGAAACTGAACCACTGTATTTCATCAAATACAAAAGTAAATTCCAAGTGGATCAAGGACTTGATGTTAGACCACAAACTATCAGATACTTAGAAGAAAATATTGGCAGAACTCTTTTCCGCATACATTTTAAAGACATCTTCAATGAAACGAATCCAATTACAAAGAAGACTAAGGCAAGTATAAACCTGTGGGACTACATCAAATGGAAAATCTTCTGCATAGCAAAAGAAACCACTACCTAAACCAAGAGACCCCTCACAGAATGGGAGAAGATCTTTACATGCCATACATCAGACAAGAGGCTAATAACCAAACTATATAAAGAGCTTGCTAAACTCACCAACAAGATAACAAATAACCCCATCTGAAAAATGGGGGGAGGACATGGACAGAATATTCACCACAGAAGAGATCCAAAAGGCTGAGAAACACATGAAAAAATACTCCGTCTTTGATTTTCAGAGAATTGCAAATAAAGACAACAATGAGATATCACTTCACTCCTGTGAGAATGTCATACATCAGAAAAGGTAACAGCAGCAAATACTGGAGAGGTTGTGCAGTCATTGGAACCCTCCAGCACTGCTAGTGGGAATTTCAATTGCTCCAACCTCTGTGTAGAACAGTCTGGAGAACTCTTAGAAGGCTAGAAATGGACCTACCCTATGATCCTGCAATTCCTCTCCTGGAAACCCAACACACCCATCTAAGAAGATCTATGTACACATATGTTCTTAGCAGCACAATTTGTAGTAGCCAAAACCTGGAAGCAACCCAGGTGTCCAACAACAGATGAATGGCTGAGCAAGTTGTGGTATATATACACAATGGAATACTACTCAGCTATAAAAAATGGTGACTTCACTGTTTTCAGCTAGGTGGACCTTGATAAATTAATATTAAGTGAAATAAGTCAGAAGTAGAAGGATGAATATGGGATGATTTCACTCTCAGGTAGAAGTTGAAAAAACAAGATTAGAAAACACAAGTAGAACCTGAACTGGAATTGGCCTATTGCACCAAAGTAAAAGACTCTGGGGTCGGTGGGTGGGAGGGAGAATACAGGTCCAAGAAGTATGACAGAGGACCTAATGGGGGTTGTATTGTTATATGGAAAACTGAGAAATGTTATGCATGTACAAACTATTGTATTTACTGTTGAATGTAAAACATTAATTCCCTAATAAAGAAATTTAAAAAAAAAAGAAAAAAAGAATTTGAACACAATAAACAGTAGGTCTTGATGTCATTTATTTACATTAAGAAAATGTCAGCCAATTTTTAAAAATTTTAAGCTATAAAAATAAAGAAAGTATAATGTTTATAAAAAGTATAAAATATCATGTGGTCTGGGAGGTGGCACAGAGGTTAAAGCATCAGACTTTCAAGCATGAGGTCCTGAGTTCAATCCCCAGTAGCACATGTACCAGAGTGATGTCTGGCTCTTTCTCTCTCCTCTTATGTTTCTCATTAATAAATAAATAAAATCTTAAAGAAATTAAAATTATAAAATATTCAAGTACAGATGAACAAATTATTCTAAAGCAACTTCAAACCAAGAAACAGAACATAGGGGGCCAAGTGTTGGCACACCTGGTTAAGCATATGTATCACAGTGTGCAAGGACCTAGGTTCAAGCCTCTGGTCCCCACCTGTAGAAGGAAAGCTTCACAAGTGGTGAAGCAAGGCTGTAGGCGTTTCTCTGTCTCTTTCTCTCTCTGTCTCCCCCTTCCTCTCAATTTCTCTCTGTCTCTACCTAATAAATAAATAATTAAGTAAATGCTAAAAAAACATTAAAGAAAAGTAAACAAGAACATGATGGCATTTTAGAAGTGTTCCAGACTCTTTCTTAGGGAGATTTTCTCCTTCACTTTTATAGACAATCACTGTTCAAACTTACTCTACCCATCTCTGTCAACAATATTGTTTGACCCTGCCAAGTGCTTTCCTAATGCCTCATATGGTGCTATTACTTAAGGTCTTCTCTCTTTCATAGAATATTATATTTTCACAACAGGTTTAGTTTGTATTTTGGGGCATCTCTTGAACTATGTTCATTTCAGAGGCTGGGAGTGGTACACCTGGTACAGTGTGTGCAATATCATATCCAAGGATCCAGGTTCAAGCCCTTGGTCCCCACCTTCAGGAGGACAATGAAGATTTATTAGCCATGAATCAGGGCAATATATATATGTGTGTATACATATATATATATATATATATATATATGTATATATATTCTATCTTTCTTCCCTTCCCTCTCTTTCTCTCTGCCTCTGAAAAATGAGACAAAAAGTTGTTCATTTCATGACTACAACATTTCTTTGTAATAAGCCAAATTTATTTATGTATACAGAATTCAGTAAACATTCAAATAGTTTCCACTGATCCACTACAAGTAATGTCACTATCAATATTCCTATTTACATGTTAAGGTATTATTTTTGAATAGAAGAATTTAATTTAATAGAAGAATTATCCTGCCAGTTTTCAGAAAGAATCCACAGTGTCCACAGTGTGTGGACTAATTTATACTTTACTGGTATAATGTGACATTATGCTTCTAATTCTCATCCATACTTGAGTGTGTACTGTGGTTTTAATGTGCATTTTTTATTATTAATGATGGTGAGCACCATTCACTGTGCTTAATGAAAGTCAGATATTCTTTTTGTGAACTGCCTACCCAATGCTTTTGCCTCCTTTCTGTGAGAAAACAGTGAGGTGTTAAACAAATAAGTAAATACAATAAGGGTAATATCAATAAAAGCAAGTTTCTTACTGTTTGATAAGGGGATTATAATCACTAAAAAGAAGACAGCCAAAATGAAGTTTGTGGTGTTGATTAGCAATACCAGAACTGGGCTAGGGATATAGGTTATGCATTAAGGTTCTCATGTCTGAGGCTCCAAGGTCCCAGGTTCAATCCGCAGCATCACCATATGCCAGAGCTGAGTAGTGCTGTAGTAAAAAAAAAATATCAGGAATAATGTGAACTCATGGTTTTCAAAATAGGTAGATTTCTCTGTGAGCAGGAGACTTAATGAAATGACCATGGAATGTATTCTAATAACAGAAATTAAGCAAGTACTCAATGATAGCATTGCACACAGAAGCCAGTTTGAAAATAACTTCTGGTTGACAGAGGATATAGCAGGATTGTTATGCAAAAACAAAAACAAAAACAAACTATCATACCTTAAGCTTCAGAACCCCAGGTTCAATCCCTAGAACCATCACAAGCCAGAGCTGAACACTGTCCTCTGGTCTCTCTCTCTCTCTCCCTCTCTCTCACTGGGTGTGTGTGTGTGTGTGTGTGTGTATGTGTATGTGTGTTTGTGTATGTGTGTCTTTCTCTCTGTATCCCTATCTTTCATTAAAATAAAACAAGCAAAATATATTTGATGGAAAAAATCTCCTGATGGCCAAATGTGAAACAATTTAAACATAAAAATAAGTGATAACATTACAGAATTATGGCTCATCAAATTAACTAAATAAAATCCTAAATCAAATCCTAAATAAGCAAACAAATGTAAAGTTTGATGAGAAACTGGATATCTACATAGATCCACATTATTTCCCATGAAGCACTTACTAAATAGAAGTGAGAAATATAATAGCGAACAATCTTGGCTGACACTCCGCTAATCAAATGATCCAAGTTTCATAAATAATTAGTCAAATTAAAACTCTGCATCACCCGTTAAAGTGTTGTGTAAGTGCAGCATCAATCACAATAGTATTCCAATAATGTTTCTTGAATTTCATTGAGGATACTCCAGAGAAAGTGAAACTCTGGTCCATTCTATAAAAATAACTGGCCTAGGGGCCAGGCGGTATTGCAGTGGTTTAAGTGCATATGGTGTAAAGCACAAGGACTGGCATAAGGATTCCCAGTTGGAGCCCCCTGGCTCCCCATTTACAGGGGGGTCGCTTCACAAGCAGTGAAGCAGTTCTGCTGGTGTCTATCTTTTTCTCCCCCTCTCTGTCTTTCCTCCCTCCCCTGATTTCTCTCTGTCCTATCCAACTGCTGGGATAGCCTGAGGGTGCTTCTTCCCCTGCTGCATGGGAGAGGGATCAGGAACTCATGCCGCACTAACTTCGCAGGAGATACACTCTGGAACTCTCGGAGCAGGAAAGCAATTTCCAACTGTCTTTAATCAGAAGAGCAGCTGTATTTATACTCTCCAAGTAGGGTGGAAACAGGATGTGACATAGAGAGGGTGGAGAGAAAAGTGACTGGTGGAAGATCAGAGTGTGACAAGGAGAGGGGGCGGAGCAGGTGAGAATTCTACCACTGAAGCACCAATGCCCTGGAGGGAAGGTGGTGCTTTAAGTAAATATAAAAGTGATTTATGTAAATAGACCGCAGCTTTGAGTGGGATCAAACTAATCTCATACAGACATACTGGTGTTTAAGCCAGGGGGAGCTGGCATACTATCCAACATCCAACAATGACAGCAATAACAACAACAATAATAATTACAACAAAGATGAGCAACAAAAGGAAAAAAGTAGCTTCCAGGAGCAATGGATTCATAGTGCAGGCATTGAGTCCTAGCAATAGCCCCGAAGGCAAAACAAACAAACAAACAAAAAAAACTGGCCTAAGAGCAGGGAAACAGCTCACCTGGAAGAGCACACAGTTTGCAATGAATGAGGCTCTTGGGTTTGAGTGCATGGCTACAACATAGGAAGCTGTGCATAGGGAACTTTTATGAGCACTAGAGTAGTGCAATGGTGTCTATCCTTCTCATTCTACCTCCTTCCCTATCCCTCTCTTTCTCTCACCTTCTTCCCCCCCATTTTTTCTATTTGTGATTAATATTGGGCTACAAGATTGTAAGATCACAGGGTATAGTTCCATACCACACCTACCATCAAAGTTCTGTGTTCCCACCCTCCCACCCCCCAAAGATAACCACCTTAGTTGTCAAAAATCTTAGAAATAGTTTGCTTGCTTCTATTTTTGTTGTTGTTGTTGTTGCAATTTCATGTGTATCAGTTCTTTAGACTGCACATGTGAGGGAAACCATCTGCTAGTTGTCTTTCAACTCTTATTTCACTAAGCATAATCACCTCTATTTCTGTCCATTTTTTTTCTGAAGGACACATTATCATCTTTTTTTTTTATTACAAAGTAGTATTCCAAGAAATATATATCCCATAACATCTTTAGCCAGTCATCTGTTGATGGGTGTTTAGATTGATTCTAATCTTTGGTTATTGTTAATTTCACCCTCTGTCTAAATAATAATAATGATAATAACAACAACACATTTAATAATATCAAAGTCATGAATAGTAGAGAAGATGGAGAAAACTGCCACAGGCTAAGAGAGGATAAAGAGACATGATAAGTAAAGGCATTTTTTTTTTAATTCCAAACTAGGTTCTAAGTGACACCTGGATGAAATCTGAAGATTTTCTTACCAAGTCCACCAAATAACTGGTTGCTTATTCGGTCAATGTCTGAATTGGTGGGCCAAGAGCAGGCTAGGAAGAGAGTTAATAGATGCTGGCCAAGAGCATTGAGGAAATTTTTGTGCAAATAAAAAAAAAATGTCCACGGGAAGGTCTGAGGTCCTCTTTGCCCATCATTCCTGAGCTGGCTGGATTGTGCTCATAATTTTCTTGCTTCCCTCTCTCCTCCTCACATCTGCAGCCTGAGCCCCTGAGCTTGGATGAGTGACAACCAGGACTCCAGGCTCAGAAGAGCAGGTACTCTGCAGTTCACATGGCCTAGACTCATGGAGCTTCTCATCCGGTGCTGTTTCATCTTGTGTGCCAGCAAGGAGAAAGCAAAAAACATAGAAAATAGCTGAAACATCATCATTTGTCCCTATTTCCCTATTCTCCAAACTGCCATGATGAACATACAAAGGAAGGACTCGACAGGCACTTGAAAATGATTGATTGCAATACAGGGAGGCACATCGGACTTGGGTTGGAAAACCACCTTGATAAAGCTCACAAGAAGCAAGTCTGGTCAACTAGTACATGATCTCCTCCACAGAGATTGTTCACCGTAAAAAGAAAGCAAAATAAGCAAAACAAACAAACAAAAGTCCAGATATATTCCACAGGCATAGAATGTGTGTCCAGAACAAACATGTACGGGAATTCTTGTGACTGTATTTGTTATGTTTATACTATCACAAGATTGTGAGAAACTCAAACACTTATCAACAGTCGGACACACAAGTAAATTATAGCCTGTTCATAAACAGAATTGCATATGGTGGGGGTCGGGCAGTAGAGTGGCAGGTTAAGCGCACATGGTGTGAAGCATAAGGATTGGTGTGAGGATTTGGGTTCGACCCCCTGGCTCCCCACCTGCAAGGGGGTCGCTTCACAAGCAGAGAAGCAGGTCTGCAGGTGTCTATCTTTCTCTCTCCCTCTCTTCCTCCTCTCTCTCGATTTCTCTCCTACCCAACAACATGGACATCAATGACAATAATAATAACCACAACTGTTCCAGTCTCTTGGAAACAGAGTTGGCAGTCAGCTGAGGTAAAGAACAAACACCTCATCACAGACCCCTGCAAGCGTCAACCCGGCTTTGACCTAGCACGTTATGATTGGGCCCTCCTCAATCGCTATCGAACAGGCCATGGCCGGTGCGCCGCTATGTTCCATCGCTGGGGAGCCAGAGATGACCCGAACTGCCCCTGCGGCTACAGACAGACTATGACCCACATAGTCAATGACTGCCACCTCTCCAGATTCAAAGGAGGTCTCGAAAGTTTACATCAGGCTCAACCTGACGCTGTTGACTGGCTATGGAAGAAGGGCAAACGCTAGAAGAAGAACCACAACAACGATAAAAACAAAAAGAGCAACAGAAAGAGGAGAAAAACATAGCCTCCAAGAGCACTGGATTCGTAGTGCAGGCACCGAGCCCCAGCAATAATCCTGGAGGCAAAAAAAAAAAAAAAAAAAAGTCATGTGTAGCAGTTAGAAGAAATGAGCCTGCTGTGTAAAACAACATGGGTGAATTTTACTAGCATAAAGTTAAATGACAGAATACAGATGCAAACAAACAACAAGGAGAAAGAAAAAAAAACCACCACAGTGAACTGCTAGATTTACATTAAATTAAAAAGCACAAGAAACCTATCCAGAGACAGAGGTTGAAAAAGATAGAGGTGCTTGCTGATGGTGACAGGAAAGGATATGGAGGCAGCTGGAATACTCACAATTTCTGTTCTTCATCTGTGTGTTGGTCATATGTCCGTGCTCATTTTGTGGTGATTCATGCAGCTGACCACTTGTGATATGAGCACTTGCCTCTGTTTTATTTCAAAGGACAGGTTGAGGTTGAAGAATGGCTGTCCTGCTGTGAGAACCTGAGGATAAGGACAAGAAGTGAGCAGTCTGAGGCACAGCTCTATAGTAATTTTTAAAAAATGAAAAGCTCAATGGGAGGTTTATTATATCGCAGTTCTTTAGGTACAGCAAAATGGGCAAATGGGCAAAGATTGGCTAGTCATGATGGTGGAGAGCCACAAGTCTTTAAACTAGAGTTACCAGTTCTTGGCTACACGTGTTCAGGTCCCCAGCGAAGCCACATGGTGGAGTCCAGGGAGAAAGAGAGCAGCCAGAATAGAGAATGCATTTCCAGCAATTGCTTAGATAACTTTCTACACACTTACAATCCCTTATGGGTTTGCATGAATCCCTTGTATGCTCATCAGGCTGACGTCAGCTGTATGTTAATTACATTCATGTCCCAAAACAGCTCAGAGAAGTAGAGTGAAGGGCTGAATAGCTGCTAGACACTGGAAGTAGAAGTAATAGCCTAAAGCCCTACTTCTGCAGGGACCCTCACAACAGCAACCGCTAGAACAGAGCTTCTCTACCTCCACACTGTTGCCATTAAGGTAAAGAGTTCTTTTGGGGGAGATGGCTGTCTTATGCAATAGAGGATGGTTAGAGCACCCTTTTCCACCCACTGGATGACATACAGCCAAAAATATTCCCAGACTTTCCTATCTCTGTATCATCCCTTCCCTGTGAAATGACTAGCAAGAGTAACAGAAATCAAAAAGTTCACACTTGGATTTTTTTTCTTATTGTTGTAGTTATTATTGTTGTTTATGTGTCATCATTGTTGGATGGGACAGAGAGAAATGGAGAGAGGAGGGAAAAACAGAGAGGGGAGAGTGAAAGAGAGACACTTGCAAACCTGCTTCACCGCCTATGAAGGGGCTGCGCTGCAGGTGGGAAGCTGGGGCCTCTAACAGTGATCCCTACTCAGGTCCTTGCGCTTTCCGTCACTCGCACTTAGCCCACTGCGCTACCACCCAACTCCCCCACAGTACGATCTTACTGGTCTTTTCACTTTGTGGCACCACCCTACCTCACTGAGCAACATGAGTCTGAGTTCACATGACTTTCACACACATACACGGGAGACACACACACACACACACACACACACACACACACACACGAGCCCCACAAGGAATTCCTTGAAGACAACACAAGAGCACCTCTTCCCTCCCTTCTACCTTTGATCCTAGTGCTTTTGAGCATCCCAAAGGGGCAGCAAGAGATGGAACCTATGCCAATGCCAGGCATTATGTGGTAAAGCTTAGACCTTAGCTCAATAAAAAAATTTTTTAATTGTATTCATGTGCCAACAACTGTATTGTAAACCATTAATCTCCCAACAAGAGACTCTATTTTCCTCTTAATTTTGTCCTTACACACGGAAGTCCTTAAAAGTACTCCAGTGATTATCTTTTTTCAAATATTTTATTTATTAGAGGCAGAGCAAAATTGAGAGATGAGAGGGAGATATAGAAGGAAAGAAATAGACGCCTGCAAGCCCTGCCTCACCACTTGCGAAGTTTTCCCCCTGCAGGTGGAGACCAGGGGCTTGAACCTGGGCCTTTAGGCACTGTAATGTGAACACTTAACCAGGTGCACCACCAGCTGGTTCCCTCCAGTGGTCATCTTGATTCTGTTTTTTCACCTTTTTAAAGTTGTGGCAAAAAAAAAAAATTCCCTTTGCGATCAGAATCATTACTTGACACAATAACAATACAACCCCCACTATAGCATCATTTTTTAAATATCTGCATTTTATGCTTTTTGTCTCTGGTGGGATTAAATTTCATTAGTAAACTATTAATTTTATAGCTTATAAGAAATTAGAAGTAGTTAAACTGGCTTTCTTTCATTATATTTAATTCAAATGATCTCTTGACTCTTGAGGAAATAATAATATCCTCAAATGTCCCCAATAATATTTGAGTTTTGGTAATAAAATTCACTATAGCATTTCTACTTTTTTAATTATTATTTTATTGTGATAAAATGTACATATCATAAAATAAATCTTTTGAATATTTTCCATGCAAAAGTTAGTGGTATCAAATAATAATTTCGACAAACTATGAGCTTGAACTAATTCGAATAAATAATTTCCTTTCTTTTTTATTAAGATAATTATAATTCTTCAGAAATAGAGGCTAACTACTACATGTAGTAATCACCAATGCTGTTGCTTGCCTATCTGTCATTCCTTCCCAAGCATTCCTCCTTCCTCCTCTCTCTTGACCCACCTGGTTTTGCTGGCTCTGTTCCCTGGCCTTGTGATTAGATTTCTTGTTGAGAATAAACTACTCAGTCTCTGACACCGGGCAGCTCTATAAACAGACTGGCTGAAAACTGCAAACCAAATAATCCCAGGGGTCAGCTATTCATTACCAGGGATGCAATCATTCATAATCATTTACCAATTGCTGGAGAGCAATTCAAATTGTGCTAACCAGTCATTGTTGACAGTTTTGCTATCAAATCTTGCAGAATAGAGTCTCACCTGACTGAGGGTCTTGCTGTCTCTGTGCAATTATTGCTTTAAGCTGACAAAAATTGCAGGGCATTAATACTTAAAATTAAAATCAATGATTAGTCTAGTGACGTGACAGAATGCTGCTGCTGAGTACCGTTAACTTTTTCATTAATATTAATTTGCAGTTTGTAGAAAAAAGGTTTAACAACTGAACTACACACGTATAATTCATATATTGATTAACTGAGTCATAAATCTATGATCATGAAAGAAATTGCCTTCAGTCACTTTGTTTGACTTTGTGGTCTTTCTTAGCATTTTTACAATTTGTCATATTTCAGTAACATTATGTAGTGTATTTTTATCAGCCATCTTCCTATTTTTCTGGCAGTCAGTATTGTCTAAACTTCTCTGACTTTCTGAAAATATAATGGGTACAAGTAACTGAAGATTCTAATTCCTATTATTAAAAGCACTGCAGGGGCTGTGAGGTGGTGCACCTGGAAGAGCACAAACATTACGTTGTATGAGGACCTGGGTTCAAACCCCTGGTCTCCACCTGCAGGGGGAAAACTTCCTGAGTGGTAAAGTAGTGCTATAGGTATCTCTTTCTCTCTCCCCCACTTTCCTCTGTCTATTTCTCTTTGACTCTATCTGAAAAAAAAAAAGAATAAAGAAAATAAAGTTAAATTTGAAAATAAAAAACATTGGGGATCTAGGAAAGAGAACTTTCATGCCTTAGGATTAAGAGCAGTCCCATGGCATTGAATATGGAGACTATTGATGACACTAGGGGAATGGACTATATGTATATGTATATGTATATGTATATGTATATGTATATGTATATGTATATGTATATGTATATGTATATGTATATGTATATGTATATGTATATGTATATGTATATATACATATTATTGTGCCAAGTAATGATTCTGATGGCAAGGGGAAATTATTTTTGTTTGCTTGTTTGTTTTTGTCACAACTTTAAAAAGGTGAGAAAACAGAATCAAGATGATCACTGGAGGGAACTAGCTGGTGGTGCACCTGGTTAACTGTTCACATTACTTAAAGACCCAGGTTCAAGCCCCTGGTCTCCACCTGCAGGGGGAAAACTTCCCAAGTGTGAGGCAGGCTTGCAGGAGTCTATTTCTTTCCTTCTATATCTCCCTCTCATCTCTCAGTTTTGCTCTGTCTCTAATAAATAAAACATTTGATAAAAAGATAATAACTGGAGTACTTTTAAGGACTTCCGTGTGTAAGGACAAAATTAAGAGGAAAATAGAGTCTTTTGTTCTTTTTTAATTGGGAGATTAATGGTTTACAATACAGTTGTTGGCACATGAATACAATTAAAAAAATTTTTTTTTGCCGCCAGTGTTATTGCTGGGACTTGCTGCTGGTACTACAAATTCACTGTTTGAGGTGACCTTTTTTTTCCTCTCCCCCCTTTTCTTTTTTATTAGATAGGAGAGATTAAAAAAAAAGGGGAGAGAGGGTGATAGAGAGAGACAGAAAAAAATAGAAAAAATAGACACCTACAGACCTGCTTCACCACTCAAAAAGTGTCCCCTCTGCAGATGAGGAGAAGGGTTTTGAACCGAAGTCCTTATGCATGGTAATGTGTGCAGTCAGTTATGTGCACCACTGCCCGGCCAGCCATGGGTACAAGCCCACCTCCACCAACCCCCTACCCCAGCCCAAGCCCTTCCTTCTTCCTTACCCTAGAATCCTTTGTTTTGGTGCATTATACCAAACCTGTCCAAGTTTTACTTTATATTTCTCTTCTCTTAAACAAAAATTATTTGTCTATTAATTTTGGATAGAGATAGAGAGAAGTTGAGAGGGAGAGGGAATGGGGGGGGGGGCAAAGAGAGGTGCCTGCAGCCCTGCTTCATGGCTCTTGAAGCTCCTTCCTGCAGGCAGGGACCAGGGGCTTGAACCCGGGTCCTTGCACACTGTGATGTGTGCACTCAACCAGATGAACAAACTCCAGGCCCTATGTTTCCCTTTTATGTTCTTAAGTCCTGCCCATGAGTGATACTATCTTTCCTCCTCTTTCTGGCTTATCTCACTTACCATAATTCTTTCAAGTCATCCAAGATGAGGTGAAGGAGATGATTTCATCATTCATAATAGTTGAGTAATATTCCATACCAGAACTTTTTTTTTTAGCTACTAATTTGTTGTTGGTCCCTAGATTACTTTCTAATTTGAGATATTAAGCTAGAAACTATGAAATATTTAGAGGAAAACTTTGAGAAAAGTCTTTTTGATCTAAGTTTATAAGCATCTTCCATGACTCAAATCCCTTCTCAAGGAAAATAAAACCAAATACACACCAATGGAACTACATCAAATTGGAAAGCATCTGCAAAACAAAAGGAGCCACTACCCAAATAGAGAGACTTCTTACAGCATAGGA